>NC_091392.1:170664752-171013085 GCF_032191515.1 Phaenicophaeus curvirostris
CTGAAACATAAATGCCTGTCTTATTTTCGGAAAAGATAAAAACACAATTACAGGTATATAGAAAAATGAAAAGTCACATACACTTTTTCAGTGTTTGGCATTACTTGCTTTTTTTAGCTTAATGTTCACTCTAGTAATGACAAATACTTGCAGTAAAAAGTTTCAAACTATGAATAATTGGTTAAAATGTAAGTATTTTCTTATTTGTTTATACTTTACTATTTATATATAACTGAATGTACACTGGACACTGTCTTTGCAACACTATCCAGCATGTTATCATTCTAAAAGGCAAGTATCAGTCAAATTGGAAATCCATTTGTTTGTTGCTGACCATGCAGTTGTACAAAAGAGGCAGTTAGAACTACATTAGAATTTTCCTCAAACTCAAGTAGGATTATTTTGCTGACATGGAAAATGAGACATAATTCCAGATTTTACTGGGAAGTCTATAGAAATGAGACTGTATGTTACTACTACAATCACAGTGTAAAAGATTAATAGTGGATAGTTTTTTCAGCTGTTGTGTGGTTCTGTTGCTAACTAAAAATGTGTTGCACAAGACACTATTAACTAAACCAATGCTTTTTTTTCCTGTTTCTTCATATGCTTTTTGACAGGTAAGCTTTCATTTTTCTCTCTATTCTTATTTAACCCTTCAAATGCTACCATCCTGAAACATTTTCCTGAAATTTAATGTTCTGTAAATATCTTCTATATCTTTCTCAATACCATAGATATAAGCAGCGAAGAACCCAAGAAAGAAGCCTGATTTTAACCCTGAAGAGAGAATGTCAAGTTATACAAATAGGAAAGATATCAGATGATGATTGACCATAGTGTTTGTGAAATTTGTTGTATTTTCTAAAAAAAATAAAAAATAAGATGTCAGTCATCTTATATATAAGATATTCACCTTTCAGTTAAAAAGAAAAACATGTTTAAACACAACATGATTTTTGTTGTTGTTTTCGGAAGAAAAAGGAAAAAGAAGAATAAAAAGTTCAGTCTGACCAGGGAGCACCAAATATCCAAAGTCAAATGGCAAATAAATATATATATGTGTATACATATATATGTTTTAATAACCCAGACTTAATAAACTAATTCTATCTTGAGCTCATTTATGTGTTTTTAGGCTTACAACTTTCTGTACATTGTACTATGTGTCACTGTGTGTAATATTCTAAGATAAAGGAAGGAAGGAAGCAGCAATTTTATTTCAAGAATGTTTATCAGTGATTATTATAACCAAAAAGCCAGCAGGAAATTACGATTTTTACTAAATGATCATGTGACCTGCTGAAGGGAGATACTTTGTTACTGTGATTCGGCAGGATACATCATGTTGAGAAAAGCAAAGTCTAAATTAGCCTCTTGGACCATCAGAACAAGTTGTCATGGTAAAGCCTTGATTCTGTGAAGGAGTTCATGATCTTAATCCAGCTTTATTGAGATAAATCTCCCCCTACTTTGGAAGCAAAATTCTAGTACTGATTTGACAAAAGAATGGAGGAAAATGCATAGTGAATGAAATTTTACTTAAACTTTATCTGAATTCACCAATACATCAACTATAAACTGGTTATTTATAAGAGGTTACCTCTGCATTATTTTTTTCTGAGTGATGAAATATTGTGTCCCCTGAGAACAATCAGTGTATAAAGAAAGGTTATAGAAATAGCATTAAGACCTGCCTAGGCCCATGTTAACTTATTATTAATAAAAAAAAATGGGGGAGGGAACCACAGCAGGAAAATGAAGCTACTAAGCTGTATAACTTGATTAGGTAAAAAGAGCATTTAATATGAAAATCCTAAACTCTTTAGCTTTGCTGTCCAGCATTTAAAGTAGACATTAGGTAGGACAAATATGAGCAGTCCCTTTGTTAATACATAGGCCTAATTAAAATAAATTTAGAAAAGTCTGAGTCTGTAATATACACATGGTAAATTAAGAGTTCCTGGGAATTATAAAATGTCTAGGCTTCTTTAAAGTTTCTGATATGACAGACAAAGCTACTTCTTTATTATTATTTTCATCTTTCTGTGGGACACCTATGAACATATTTGAGGTTTGTTCTTCCTCAGTTTTATAGCAAGTGTAGGAAATTTGATTAGTAAGAACAAGCTGAAAAGATAAAGACAAAAGAATGAGAAAAGGACAAAGACGAAACAAAATCCATGGAGTTATTTAAACTAAAAGTTTACCTAAGTGGCCAAACAAAATTAAAACAACAATGTGACATCACTGATTCTACCATCAGTACCTGATTGATCTCAAATTAATTGAGTACAAATTATAGCTTCTTTTTCTTCCAGTGAAAGCTGTGCTTTCATTCCCTTTCCATCATCAATCAACAGACCTGACTGAGGAAGTTCCGCTTGATTGGGAATTGACAAATGTTATGCCTATTTACATGAAGGGTCAGAGGGAAGTTCTAGGGAACTACAGGCCTTTCAGTCTAACCTTGTCGCTGGGAAAGTTCATGGAGCAGGTCATCTTGAGTGTTATCACACAACTTCTGGGTGGAAGTGTCGATCTGCTGGAGGGTAGGGAGGCTCTGCAAAGGGATCTGAACAGGCTGGACCGCTGGGCAGAGTCCAATGGCATGAGGTTTAACAAGGCCAAATGCCGGGTCCTGCACTTGGGGCACAACAACCCTGTGCAGTGCTACAGACTAGGAGAAGTCTGTCTAGAAAGCTGCCTGGAGGAGAGGGTCCTGGGGGTGTTGGTTGACAGCCAACTGAACATGAGCCAGCAGTGTGCCCAGGTGGCCAAGAAGGCCAATGGCATCTTGGCTTGTATCAGAAACGGTGTGACCAGCAGGTCCAGGGAGGTTATTCTCCCTCTGTACTCGGCACTGGTGAGACCGCTCCTCGAATACTGTGTTCGGTTCTGGGCCCCTCACCACAAGAAGGATGTTGAGGCCCTGGAGTGAGTCCAGAGAAGAGCAACGAAGCTGATGAGGGGGCTGGAGAACCGGCCTTATGAGGAGCGGCTGAGAGAGCTGGGGTTGTTTAGCCTGGAGAAGAGGAGGCTGAGGGGAGACCTCATTGCTCTCTATAACTACCTGAAAGGACGTTGTAGAGAGGAGGGTGCTGGCCTCTTCTCCCAAGTGACAGGGGACAGGACAAGAGGGAGTGGCCTCAAGCTCTGCCAGGGGAGGTTTAGGCTGGACATTAGGAAAAAATTCTTCACAGAAAGGGTCATTGGGCACTGGAACAGGCTGCCCAGGGAGGTGGTTGAGTCACCTTCCCTGGAGGTGTTTAAGGCACGGGTGGATGAGATGCTAAGGGGCATAGTTTAGTGTTTGATAGGAATGGTTGGGCTCGATGATCCAATGGGTCTCTTCCAACCTGGTTATTCTATGATTCTAACACACATGAAACAACCAGGTAATCAGGTCCAGTCAACATGGGTTCATGAAAGGCAGATCCTGCCAAACTAACCTGATCTCCATCTATGAAAATGTTACCCACTTGATGGGTGAGGGAAAGGTTGCGGATATGGTGTGCCATATTATTCTGCTTGAGAAACTGGCTGCCAGTGACCTGGACAGGCATACCCTACGCTGGGTGAAACCTAGCTGGACGGCTGGGCCAAAAGAGTGGTGGTAAATGGAGTTAAAGCCAGTTGGAGGCCGTTCACAAGAGAAAGCAGAGAATATACATGAAATGTGCTTGGCCATGCTTAATCCCTGAAAGTATTATGGTTCTGAGTAATAAGTATGGAAAGTGTATAAATCCTTTTTGCAAAAATAAGTAATACAATTTAAGAATATTGGTGATGTACAACATATAGGACCTGATGTGATAAGGAAAAGAACATGTAGGGGACAAGTTCATTTCCAGTGGTCATTTAAAGTGAAACACTAAAAGGGTAGGAAACATTTAATTGATCAAAGGGCTATAGCCTATTTAATATATTATGAAGACAAGTTAATGATAAAAGAACTAGACAACCATATCACACACATGTAAGAACATATCTTATTCTTATGTTCACACAACTTGCAGATGAGTGTGTGCTGCAGATCATCAGACTAAGTCACCCTTCAGAAAAGAGGACTTCCAGCCCATTACTACAGTCTTAGCTCTTCATCTCAGCACAGCAGCTCAGCTTTGAAGCATGGTGTTCCTAGTTTATTTGCTACTGTGATGCAAGAGCATTCACTTATTCAGTAGAACACTGGATAAGTCAGTTTGGAAGTGATCTCAGAAAGTCTCTAGTCCAGCCTCTGTGTGAAGTAGGGTGAGCTGTGAGGTCAGAATAGATTACTAGTGCTTTATCTGCTCGGATCTTGCATATCTCAGAGTACAGGAACTGTATATATTCACAGAAGACTGGAGAATATATATTTCTTCAGAGAGAATCCACGTAGCTGGCTATCTGGATTAGGCCAAAGAAAATTATCAGAAAATATACATACCTGAAAACATTCAATTCAGGTGTTTAAAGATTCAGAAGAATCTACTAAATTGGAGATCTAGAGAAGATACAGAGACAAACATATGCATTTTTTTCTTAGAAAAAAGATTTAATTTTACAATGATAGAAAAAAAAAGCCATTGAATCTTTTGAAAAGCTAATAAAAATCAGTTCTGCTAAAGTGCCTTTTAATCAGCAATAAGAATATTATTTGTATTTGAAAATGAAAAACATTTTCCATCTATAATTGCAAGAGAAAATAAGGTCTAGTATTGTTAAAGTATTTTGGAATAACATATATATAGTCATTTCTTAATTAAAGAAAAAGAAAGATAAAGACTACCTTTCAAATGGTCTGCCTTTCTGAACTTACGATATAAATACTGAATACCTGAAGTTACACATATATGTGACAGCTAAAAAAAAGGAAGTGAATAAATAGTACATATAAAATCATTTCAAGATTTTAGCTTAATTGCCATTGAGAGCTATATAATTGTCGAAGCTGTAATGACAATTTATCTAGTTGTAGTTACTAATTATTCATTACTAAGATGTTTTCCACCTGCTTTCTAACTATCTTGTAGCCTATTAGAATTTGTTATAATTTCTATGGTGTTATTTTAAATAAAGTACTGCACTTTAGTCTGTAACCTCTACTCTAATACTAATAATTGCATCTACAATTAATAAAAAGTAAGGCTTATTTGTCTTAAAAATTATCAGCAGTGTAGAACAGATTTGTAAACTACTGTATGTATCACAAAGGTTCCACAAAAACATTAAATGCAGTATTTTGAATATTTTACAGAACTGATACATAAATGAAGTTTATCTTAGACTGTAATAACTTTCATTAGCTATGTACAAAACACCAAATATTTATGTATGGCACAGTTTTGCTATGAGGTTAAGAATTATAACTATGACATTCAAACCAAAACCTTGGAATATAAGGGAAAAACGCTTAAAGAATCAGAAAAGAAAACTCTAAAGCAATATCACAGCAAGGAGTTTGCTATCCTTTTACTATCATTACAAGCAGGATGAACTTTGTATTCTTCAGCAGGAAAAGGCATTTTATAAATCTTGTAGTTTTCCTACAAACTGTATGACGGGGCATTACAGTGACATTAGTATGGGTTGAGCAAATATAGCTTTGAATGTATTGATAAAAAATTAACATCTGAATTTAACGCAAGCAAAATACCAAAGAGATCTAAAAATTTAGGCTAGATTTTTTACTTGAAAAATCAACATATTTCTAACAAGTTCAGGGATTAGCTGATAACATGAAAAATGAGTTAATACTCTTAAGCAGAAGTTATACATAATAATCCAGGCAAGGTTTTTTATCTCTTAATAGGAAAAACTTAGAAAGTAAAAAAAGCCTTGAAACTATCCCAAGCATGCCTAAGAATGATAACTGGAAAGTACTCAATTTTGTTAATCTGTTAAAATTACAGTAATGTCCTGTGTCAACAAATGGTTAGAGACTAGCTCCATCCAAGTTCATAAATCACTGTTTAGGACTTAGGTGGAACTGTGGCATCTCAGAACAATGAGAATGAAAAATCCCTGTTTGTTATCAGCCAAGTCTAGAGAAAACTGAACTCAGTAATGATGTGACCTCTAATCATAAATGCCTATAAACCATTTGATGTTCTAGAAACTGTTGCATAAAGCCAGAAAGGCATGACTCAACATTCATAAAAATTCATAAAAAAACAGCATTTCTCCACAGCAGTAACTTTGTAATCAGGTAGCACACCACTGAGCATCTCAAATAACACTGGCACCCATGTCTAAACAGTGGGATCAAGTCTATACAGCCCAGACCTCAGATATTTTTACCAGATTAGAGGTTATATCTAGATGATCAAATGTAAGCAGTGATATGAGTTTGATGACTAAGTTCCCATTAAAGTCAGTGGAAATCTAGAGGGCAGTTCAGTAGCCCACGCATAAGTATCTAATACCATTTGAGATGCTCCAGGATATTTCTCCTGCCTTTTACCTGCTATTTCAAAAATATCAGCATCTTCTGAGGTCCTTTCTTAAATATGCAAGCCCTGTGAAGATGTCTCAGAAACTATGGGCCACATCTCAGAATGTACATATGTATGGGCCACAGATACATTTCTTAGGGTTCTTAGGCTCCTCTGACTCCTGTGCCTGGGCTTCTGGATGAAAGCCCTGATTTTTTTTTTTTTTTAATCAGGGATCACCCACTCTATGTGGTTTAGCAATCAACTTTATTCGTGACTCAAAACTCTTGCATTTAGGATTCAAAAATTCTTCAGATTTCTTTCTTTAATCATGACATCAAGTGTCACTCACATTTCAATCATAGCTAGTTATTTAAAATAACCACCTAAATACTTTATTATAGAACTAGTTAGGTAAGAAATGCTGCATACTCCTCCTTGTGCTGGTGTGTCTCACTCAAAGAGGTTCATTACAGAATTGTTAATGATAGGGGACTCACACTGATGTAAAAATATTAATATTTCAGGATTCATAGGTGGTTTGTGTTGGTGGTTTAGGTTTTTTTTTTAATCCGTTGTCCACTTAAGGCAGCACGAATATAGTACTATGAATAGCAGCCATAAATGCAGTCTAGAATTAACAAAAAGGTGAACTTCAGGACTTCAATCTGAATAGTATTAGATATAACCTCTTTTTAACACAGTGTTCAGAGTCCTGATTCCAATTATGTTCAAACCTTAAAATGATTTCATATGAGAAATAATAAAATACTGAATGAAATTTTAAAAAGTCATTAAATATTGTTGAATTTTATGTTATTTCTGTCACTGACTTGCTACTGCACATTACTTAACACATATTTCCTGGCTGCTACCTTTGCACTGTTTCTCCACCAGTAAAATGGAGATGTGAGCCCATGCTAATCAAAGTGTGGTTGCAGGCTTCCATTAACTTAAGCATATAGGCCATAGATGTGGACTGCATATCTTATGACTAATAAATATCAAGGAGTTGTTATTCCTTCTAGAAGAGGCTGTCCTTAGCTCTGGAAACTCAAGGGTTTAAGTGTTAGAAACATCATGAAAGAAATTAAGATTGTTGCATAATTTCAAGAACTGCAAAGCCAAATAAATTTAATGTCCATGATCATTAAATAAAAAAGAATAAAGCTATGCATTAATTACTAGAAAAACAGAGAGATAATGCAAGTTGAGGACAGAAATATGCTAAAACTCAACAAAACTAATAAAATGAAATAACACGTAGTAAATAGAATATATGGTACAGAACACACATTCAGAAGTCTCTGAACTGGTTATTCCTGTGAATCAGTCAAGGGATTTATAATGAGTTCCTAAATATATTTTCTTTAACTTTAGGGTGACAAGAGAAGACAAAATTTTACAGTATCTTAAAGAAAATTCAAAGATGAAAAATTAGTGAAATATTATACACTTAGGAAAAAAAACAACATTTATGGTTTGGTGTTGGCTTCACACAAGTAGATTACAGTGTGTTAAGTAATTCAGCTGGTGAAGGGTCTGGAGAGCAGGCCTTATGAGGAATGGCTGAGAGAGCTGGGGTTGTTTAGCCTGGAGAAGAGGAGGCTGAGGGGAAACCTCATTGCTCTCTGTAACTACCTGAGAGGATGGTGCTGGCCTCTTCTTCCAAGTGACAGGGGACAGGACAAGAGGGAATGGCCTCAAGCTCCACCAGGGGAGGTTTAGGCTGGACATTAGGAAAAAAATTTTCACAGAAAGAGTCGTTGGGCACTGGAACAGGCTGCCCAGGGAGGTGTTTGAGTCACCTTCCCTGGAGGTGTTTAAGGCACGGGTGGATGAGGTGCTGAGGGGCATGGTTTAGTGTTTGATAGGAATGGTTGGACTCGATGATCTGATGGGTCTCTTCCAACCTGGTTACTCTATGGTTCTATGATTCTATGATTTTATAAAACACTAACCTTATATACTATCAAAATCTATTGTTTCCATTTCTTCTAAAATAACTCCTATGTATTTTAGGACTGTATCTAACATAGTGAACATTTATAAAACACAGGAAATTAGAACATATATCTTAAAGCTGTTAATTGCTCTTGGTTTTGTTTGTGTCTTGTATAAAGATGAGTCCAGTGCCAGCACTTAGCAAATCATGATGACTACTTTCATGCAAAGTGCTGCAAAATTTTTAATGACCGTTACTGGTTAAAGCCTGAAATGACAGATCAGTAAAACAGCAGAGTCTGTACATTAGGAGATTAACATATTGAAAACAAAGAAAGAAAAAAAGAAAGAAAGAAAAAAACATGTACATATTTTGAATTGAAACAAGCACACATTGAATCTAACTTAGCCCAGCTCTGAAGTGAACACATTGGAAGAATAGAGATCTGCTGACTACGGGATTCTGGCATTGTTTCCTACAATACATTATTTTTCACATACACTATCACAGAGTGCCTTTTCAAATTATCAAAAGATGAAGTTGTATATCACATCTTATGATTTGCTTGTAGTGTTAAGATATCATAAGAAAGAAAAGTACTACAAGTTCATACATTAAATATAAGTTTGTGTATTTTAAATGTCATAATTTTGTGAGGAAATAAGCATACCACACATGTATAGTTAACAGTGAACAACACAACAACGAATTCTGTATTTCCATGTAAAAAAAAAACCAAACAAACAAGTAATCAAGAAACAGTTTTGTCCAAGTAGAACCTTAATATCAGGTTAAAAGTCCACATAATTCTCTGTGTACATTTAATTCCTAGAAAGTGTTACAAAATATTTTTGGGTAAAGAGTGCACACCATGAATCGTATTATTGATTACACTATTAATTTGATATTGGTTGTCACTGAAACTATTTGTAAAGTAAGTACTAAGATACTTAAGAAGTATTTAAAATGAGATATCCCTACAGAGTAATAATAAAAAAAAAAAATTATCAATTTATGAGTTTTGCTTTTAAAATAAAAATCTCCCCGGACCATCAAAACTCAAAAGGTTTGAAAGCAGGTGTTTCTTAGAAAAGTTGTTGTAAATATTGGCCTAAAATAACCTTAGAATGTGTAAGATGCTTAAATGAGACCAATCTTGGGAAACAAACAAAACAAAATTCTTTATTTTTGTTTCTGAGCCACTGTACCTTCTTGAGGTTTTAAGAAGAAACATTTCTGAATAGGTGTAACCTGTGACTCTGCTGCCCCTGCTAACCTAACTGTCTCTGTCCTAAAGCTGTGTAACATTTTGTACAGTGTTAGTTCAGTGACTGCACTGACAAAGAAATGCAATTGACAAGGTGTGCTCATTCTGCGCCTATCACTCAAGCTGGATTGAATGTAATTATAAACATTGTCATCAAAGTGAACCCAAAGACCGAATACGTAGAAGGAAAATACAATTTCCAACATAACAAACCTGTTTCAGAAAGGTACATAAGTGAAAAGTTGAAAAAAGAGCACATTCCCTGGAACTTCCATTCTTTCTGCTGCATATTGTCTGTTTTGGTGATCCAGGACTTAATATGTTGGCTACATCAATACCTGCCTGGTAAGGTGTTCACCTCTATTATATCTCCAGGTTTGCTTTTGGAACTCCATTTCTGTAGCTGAACAACTCACCCCTCATTTTCAGAATAACCTATTCTTCATTTGTACTATAAATTCTAAGACAATTGTGTTCTACAGAACGTAAACTGACCATAATCTATTTTCATGTATTTGTGCGTCACTGCCCATTAGTTGTAGAACGCCCTTTCACAACAAATCTAACTTTTTTTTTTTAAGTATCTTTATTCCTCTCATTACAGAATTCTACTCTTTGGAGGCTGGTAAATAAGTGTCCCATGATGAAATACAGAAATTCAACAAATCTCAGAGAGATTTACTCATACTGAATGTTTGAATCTTGTAATTAAAGGAAAATCATATGGCAACTAGAATGTTCTTTTCCTATTATATTAGAACATTTGTTCTACTGTGTGGCATATGGCTAACATGCTGGTAACTGACCCAAGGATTAAATAGTCATTTATATGTACACTAGCGATACTTACACCTTTACAACAAAATATGCGACAGGTGCAAGGTACATACGTATCTGGCATAACAAAGGCTTGCCATCTGTTGGTATAGATTTTGGAACACAGATATTTTCATCTAGTGTTTTGCATAAAAGATATGAAAGAAGAGTATTTTTGTCAACTGCAACAGGATTTTTACACTTTTAATTTTTCCTTCCAAATTTGTCATAGAAAATAATTTTACTTTTTGTATTATTGCAACATATATTTTAAACCTACAGTGATTTTACTTCAAATACTTGAAGATTCTTATAACACTAGTTGACCTAGAGGCAGAAAATTGAAACTGATAGTCTTTAGAACAGTTATTTTTGAAAAATAGTGAAATCAGACTCACAGGAATTATTGCTTATGTGTTGTTATAAGCTATTACTACTCCTTTAGATTCTGATACAAAATCACCTCAGAAAAAATAATAATAACAATACCATATTTAATATATCAAGAATTTGTACATAGCAAAATTCATAACAGCATAAATTCTGTGGCCTTAGTTCCATGTTGACTCTTCTAGATTTGACTGTCAAAAATCTGCATAGAAATGACTCCTGTGGAATCAGTGGAGTCACTGATTGCTACTCAGAACAAAAATGGTGAATTTTAAAGAGGAGTAGGAACTAAAGGCAAAGAATTCTCTCATTTTTAATATAATCAGCTATTACTAAATATTCAGCACATATTCAGTGCACATATACTGGACTGAGTAGTTCTTTTCCAGGAAACATCAATGAGTACAGTCCTTAATCAATCCGCCTTCTAGTCGTATCCTTTCCTTTTCCCAGGGACTGTTAGGAGAATAGAGACTTGGAGATACGCTAAGAGTACGCCATTGCTTCTTCATAATCTACTTGATTAGAAAGATGTGTGAAGTTAGGTTGTCAGTCTTTCTGGTGCAACTCTTTTGTCTTACTGGAAAGGTTTTTTGGTTTTTTTGTTTGGTTGGTTGGTTGTTTTTTTTTTACTTTGAATAAATTACCAGAATTATCAATTAGAGACAAGACCTGCAAACAAGAAGTACATTCTGCAACAGGCTGTTAAATGACACTTCTGAGAACCAGATATACCTATGTTGCATCTGTAAAATGAAATGGAATGAGATCGCAAGTGGACTGATGCTTGAGCATTGGTAATCGTATTACTAGCATACTCCCAGATATTTCTGTCTTCTGATTTGCTCAACATCTAGGATTCTGCCACGTATGATTTGTGGGATAAGAGTATCAGAAAAATTCTCAACACGCACGTGTATGAAGTTACATTACGTTCAGCTCCAACTATTTTTCACATTTTCAATGTTATCGTGGTAGAAGAGCTCACATGGCTGGAGTGCTACAATGAATGGATGCAGGCTCTTTAGGAAAGGCAGGACAGGAAGAGAAGGAGTATGCAAGACTCAGTATTTAAGAGTGTAGCAGGAATGCAGGAATGCATGCAGCTCTTTCTAGGCATGAGTGATGAGTAGCTGGGAATTCATGGGTTGGGATTAGTGGGCAGACCTGGGTGGGTGATATTGTTGTGGGTGTCTGCTTTAGACTACCTAATCAGGAAAAAAGTAGTGGAGGCCTTTTGCAGACAACTGGAATAAGGCTCGCATTTACAGATACTCCCCTCTCCCAGGGAATTTCAACTATGCCCAATATCTGCTGGCTGGGCAGCACAACAGGGCACAAGCAATCCAATAAATTTCTGTAGTGCTTGCCCACAATTTCCCAACACATGTGATGGAGGACCAATGAGGACAGGCACTCTGCTGGACTTATAAACAAGGAAGGACTAATCTGCAGGTTGCGTTCATAGTACAGATACCCATAAAATAATTTACGTGTATGGTATATAATTTTTAAGTATGTACTTGAACATGTCTCCATTTAATATTTTTTAATTAAAAAAAACCCAAAACACAACCTAAAGCTACAATAATAAATAAATCCACTGGCAAATCAATGATTGAATATTTCAGTATGGTGGACACTAAATTTTGAAGACTGATTTGGGGTATAATTGCATATAAGCTAAATATTTTTCCTGCAAATTTCATTCTACCTGAAATTAAGTTTAGATTTGCCAAATTACTTCCTCCAAAACAAATAAACTGAGTGAAGAGGTATACAGTTGTATCATGTGGGGATGTTCCTAACGTACGTACTGGTGATTTCAGAGATTACTCTCAAATTTGGTCCTGGTCTTCTGACAGAAATTTAAAACTATATATCCTACTGGTGTTCTAGGCATTGGAGTAGACTATATTCCAGGACTGACTAGCATTCTTGATCCTGTCTTTATTGTTCAAGTGTATATAAATAAAAAATCTCTTACTAAATAAAGGACTAGACTCCTTGCCGTTTCCTATATAGCTAAATAAGACAACAACCTGACTACCTGAAAAGAGGTTGTAGAAAGGAGGGAGCTGGCCTCTTCTCCCAAGTGACAGGGGACAGGACAAGGAGGAATGGCCTCAAGCTCCACCAGGCGAGGTTCAGGCTGGACATCAGAAAAAATTTTTTCACAGAAAGGGTCATTGGGCACTGGAACAGGCTGCCCAGGGAGGTGGTTGAGTCACCATTCCTGGAGGTGTTTAAAGGATTGGTGGATGAGGTGCTGAGGGGCATGGTTTAATGGTTGGTAGGAATAGCTGGACTTGATGATCCTTCAGGTCTTTTCCAACCTAGTGATTCTGTGATCATCTTTCCTTAAGTGGCACACCCCAGACACTTAAAACTTCACAACATCTGTTCTTAAGTCTCCTTCTGGAATTATATCATGCCCTAGTGACACCTTGTTGAGATACAGAATAGTTAATGAGGCTGGAAGGCACTCTGGAATCTATCAAGTCCAGCTCCCATCCCCAAAGAGGGCCCAGCTAGAATGAGTTGCCAAATGCTCTGTCCAGTCAGGAAACGATGGACAATCCAGAATCATCTTCAGCCACCTATTCCAGTGTTTGACTACTGTTCTGACTAAAAAGATTCTTATGTTTAAATGAAATGTCCTGTTTTTCAGTTTTTATTATTTGCCTTTTGTCTCATCACTGGATATCACTGGATACCTCAGAAGGATCTTGCTCCAACTTCTTTACTTTCCCCCACCCTCTCAGGTGATGAGATACTGAAATAGGTTGCCCAGATAAATTATAGGTGCCCTATCACTGAAAGTGTTTGAGGTTAGGTTGGGCAGGACTTTGAGCAACTTTGGTTGGATCAGGGGTTGGATCAGACGATCTTTAGAGGTCCCTTACAACTCAAACTATGTTATGATTCCATGATTTATACATATTGGATAGAGTCTTTGACTTTTAACTACAGTTACTGAAGAGCTGGATGAGATCTGTTGCAAAAAAAATCATCCAGGCCTACAGTACTCTTTGCTAAAAGAAAATAAAGTAGCAGTAAATGTGAATGTTTGCCTGTAAGCCTAAACTGACAACACAATGGCAAAAGATGGACAGCTAATCCAACATAGATGTATGTCTCCTGTTAGCCTTCTTCAACCTGACAAGAGTGAAAACATGACTAAGAAATTATCCCAATGAACATGCATTAAAATTGTATTTTACAAAACCATTAATTAGAGAAGAGATTTTTCCCAGTAAAATACTTATTAATCCTAACCGATGTTTAAAATTAATTTGGAAAATAAAATTAGGAAATAAATATTTTAACATTAACGGCAGGAATCTGGAAAGAATATATATTCAGACCCATTGTGGATTAACAACTCAGTTAATATCAAGACCATTCTTTAAGCAGTAACTAGACTTTCAGAATTTCTTCCTTAACTTCCAATCACAACCCAATAATTATAATACACACATAATCTATAAAATATGTATCTGATCACCTAACCATGTGATTTTTTTAATAGAAAAGTAATCTATGGATCTAAGGTTATGATATTGTTGTGTTTGAATTTTTTGTGGTTTTGGGTTTTTTCAATTTGACCTTAAGTATAAAATATGCTATTAGAACGATAGTTTTTCTGCTATAGTGTAACATTTAACTTTCAATGACATATTGTCACATGGTGTGTGATAGGGAAATGTCAAGGAAATTTAAATGTAAGAAAGTGAGTTTTCCAACTGCTGACTTAAAATTAGTATATTAAGTAGAATAAAACAAGCAAGTATTCTATAAAGAAAATTAAGGACCAAGTACTCCATTAAAAACATGCAATAACCTCTAATATTTTTTTTTTAATATGACTTTATATGTTTTAAAACCAGTATTAATTTAATAATGCAAGAGATGCACCCTGGTGAATCTGAGCTGGCTGCTGAACACATCTTCTGTAACCTAGACTTTTTTTTCTTTTTAATGTTAGCTGCCAGCAAATTCAAGAAGAATGAGTTCTGTAAACAAAATCACACAGAAAGCAGTAGGTATCAAAGTAATTGTTGAACACAAGGTTGCTGAATTATTCACTAACAGGCCCTTCTCATTCTTCAGGGCTTCCCCCACGCTGCCCATGTCCCAGGACCCTGTGTCCTATTCCTTTCTGACACTGCAGCAGGGCTGGTCTGCTCTGCCCTGCCACGGGCCCTACCAAGCTGGGTCCACTTGTGGATCGATATCCCAGTCTGGCCTTGGGCTGTCCCCATGCCCAAGATGGTGCCTGATGTCCAGAGCTGGGGCTGCCTTGGTGCCCACAGCTGCCTTGCTCCTGGTTGAGACAGTGGGAAGGGTTTTGACTGTCAGGACCTGCCCTGATGGACCCCGTGGAGGAACTCCTGACACCCTCAGTATCCCTGCCTAGAGGGAGCCTTTAACTCTGGCAGTGTCTTGATATTTCAATGAAATATGTCAGAAAACCCCCTGCAGTCTAGGGGTTCAGAAAACTTTTAATTTCACATTATTGTATCCGACAAACATTTGTGTTGGAGGTCGCTGGCTTTGAGGCAGGCCTGACAAATATGTCCTTTGCTTAGAGATTCTTCGTCCCGAAGGCTCTGCTGGTTTCAAGTATGCCAAACCCCAGCTATGATCAAGACAGTTCCACTGCTATGTTCATCAAGATTTATACCAATTCTAATGCTCAGTGAAATTGTATGCTACTTTGATTAAAACTTGAGTGAAATGGAAAAAAACCCCAAACTTCTGTAGTTAAATCTCATAAGTAATTCTGAAGAACAGAAGAGTTCAAACACTGTTTTGAAGAACCAGAGGAAGAGCTACAGATGTTTTAAACTCCTTTGTTCCTGATATGGTGAACAAAGAAGTATCAAAAATTATTAATATAACAGAGCAGGAAATTATTCTCATGCCCTAGAAGTCTTCCTAGGGTTCACGATTTCCCATTACACAATGAAACTAAGTATCAATGTCTGATATATTTTTTTGTGTGCATTTGTGAAAGCAAAATAAAAAAGGAGTCCTTGAAATCTTTTGATAGTAGTAATCTACAATTTTTCTTTCAAAGAACTGAGTATAGCTTATTTTTTTTGCCTTGTAAGGATGGGATCATTAAGGAAAAATTTCTCAGAAAACAAGACCTGAATATTGTAGCATACAAGGAACTGAATATGGGTGAGCAGAACAAATTGTCACAGATTATCCAAACAAATATTGGGCTACAAAAGTAAAAGTGTAGTCTGCAGTTCAAGAATAGAGATTAGTACTCTCCATGTAGCACCTGTGTGACAGAAGCCTGTCATATTTCCTCAAATTCTGGGCTTGTTGGTACAAGAAAGACATGCTGGAGAGTATGCAGAATAGTCACTAAGTAGGTCAGGGGTCTCAGGCATATGACATTCAGGAGACACTGAGAGAACTGGGTTTGTTCAGATAAGTGAAGACTGAAGAGTGATGTTATCAAAGGGATGTGAAAACTAAAGCAGAATGTCTTTCAAGGCTGCTGTCTTTGAGTACTTAATGGAATGTCGTAGAGAAGACAGGGTTCACATAGACCTATGCAGGGTTCACATAGGCAAATTCCCCACAGGGCGTATTTAAGCACTGGAACAAGTTGCTCAGAGAGTAAACTGAACAAGCAACTTAACGGTGTGATCTAACTTTGAAGTAGACGTACTTTGAGAAGGGGAATAAACTTTGTGAATTATAGGTTTCATAGCTAACCTAAATTATTCTGATTCTAATTTAAAGGTCAGTATTGGCCTGGAACAAAATGTTTTAGAGAAAAGAGATGGACATTGTTTCATTTGTGTGATCTGAAATGTAAAGTTTGAAGCTGGATGGAAAACAATACTCTGATTTAATTTACTTCTTACAAGAGTTCTGTGGAATTTGTATTAGCCTGTTACAACATGCTTACAAGAAATGTGCTATGAATAAATTAAACACGTTCCTTAACTTTGCTTGATCCAAGTCTGATTTCAAGTAACTGGATAACCATAAGTCTTTCCTTATCCAAGTATGTGTGAATCTATAAACTAAACTTAGAAACCCTAAGAAGTGCAGAAACTGCTTAGCATATCCTTTATTGAATCCAAAACATACAAATATTCTTCCTGAACTTTCATTTCAGCTGTCTGTTCCTGAGGGGACAGACAGCTGTTATTACAGAGCTCAAGGGATGTAGAAATACTTGTCAATGACAATCAGTGAGTTAGAAGTCTTTCTGGCATGCAGTGATGGAGTAAAAGCTTCAACCATAAAGTGAATTATTGCCCACATATTTCAAAATCTGCTTTTGTAAAAATAAAACTATCAGCCATAAGTTAGACTTTCAGTCTATTTCTGTTTCTTGAAATTTACCCTACCAAATGCATTTTGTTTTAAAGTATATTACTCAGATTTTTTACAAATCAATCTGCAAACAGAAGTTCTTGGTCTGTGGCCCTTGATGTGCACACAGCTTGTTGTGTAGTTCAAGTGACTACTTTAGCTGGGCTGCATCACCTGCTTTCAAGCAGGGATGCACTGGCATAGGAGATAATGCAGAATTTCTTCCTCTCTAGGAAGTGGCTCAGCAGATGTCCATTGGAGTGAGAATATGGCTGATGCTGGCCCTGGTTGGTCTTCTAGGGTTTAACTACATTCTCAACCCTTGTCCAATTTGAAAACAGTCTGGAGCCCTTTGTGGGTCACTGTTCATTCCCATAGACAAAACTCCTTTAGAGCTTCTCTTCTTAGATCTTCAAGGTGTATAACATATACCTTCCAGAATGAAGTCATTTGAAGGTTTAAAAGATGTTCAAAAAGCCAAGAAGGTTAGCCATCCACTACCAGGAAGTTTATTATGGGAAATTTTGTCACAAAAGTCATTGTGACATATTATGAATTTACAGGCTTGAAAAGTAAGTGTGTCTTAATTTGTAGGTTTAGGAAGTTAGCACGCATTTTACATCTTATTTCATGTTTTAATCTATCAATCAATCTCATATCTCTGTATTGAAGAGTGCTTATTTTTAAGAGTAAGGTTTGGGAAAGTTATACAAGGAAATACTCTCTCTTGATGGGGGAAATTTCTCACATTACAAATATTCTCTTATAAAAACTGTGTGAATTAATGTGAATTAAATCATGTGCAGAATGATGAATTATAATGCTTTAGTTCTCGTGGTAATTAATTATAAAGCTGGAGAATCTAAGCACACAGCCTTTGAGAGAACATCATGACTGTAAAAAAGTAGAAGAATCACATGAGGTTCTCAGTGTGGTGTATAGCTAGGGAAAAAAAATTACAATTATTACATTCCTGTAACATAAGCTGTAATACATACAATATAGGTGTATGAAGTTGAGCGTAGTGACTAGAATAACTTGCGAGTATTTATATCAGAAGATATCTTAATTACTAATTTCAATATCACATTATTTTTTAAGCAGCTATATAACATGAAAAAAATGGTAAAGACCAACTAGGAAGCTGAACTAAGATTAAAGTTTCATTTAAAATCTCCTTACTCTCTTTACTATGCACACTGCTGCATTCTCACAGTAGATATCTAGCTGCCACAAGGGCTTCCAGCATTACAGTATGAGCTGTTAGTTTCAGTTGAAAAGCTAGACTTCTCCAAGTGCTTTAACACATCTCAGATTCCTTCTTGCATTCATGTCAACCCGTTCACAGAATCACAGAATCACTAGGTTGGAAAAGACCTCCAGGATCATTAAGTCCAATCATTCCTATCAATCACTAAACCATGCCCCTCAGCACATCATCCACCCATCTTTTAAACACCTCCAGGGATGGCGACTCAGCCACTTCCCCAGGCAGCCTGTTCCAGTGCCCAATGACCCTTTTTTTGAAAAATATTTTTCTGATGTCCAGTCTGAACCTCCCCTGGTGGAGCTTGAGTCCATTCCCCCTTGTCCTGTCCTCTGTCACTCGGGAGAAGAGGCAAGCTCCCTCCTCTCTACAACCTCTTTCAGGTGATTGTAGAGAGCACTAAGGTCTTCCTTCAGCCTCCTCTTCTCCAGGCTAAACAACCCCAGTTCCCTCAGCCGCTCCTTGTAAGACTTTTCCTCCAGCCCCTTCACCAGCTTCGTTGCTCTCTTCTGGACACGCCTCAGAGCCTCAATATCCTTCTTGTGGTGAGGGGCCCAGAACTGAACACAGTATTCAAGGAGCGGTCTCACCAGTGCCGAGTACAGAGGGAGAATAACCTCCCTGGACCTGCTGCTCACACTGTTTGTGATAGAAGCCAAGATGCCATCGGAATTTATTATAAAATTCACTTAACTGCAATCTGAATACACATAAATACACATAAGTACAAGAAATGTTTACACAGTTAGCTAAAGAATAATTTCACAGTAAATAAATCACATGCTGTCTTTTAGCCTCTGATAGGTAGTATAAATTAATCTCTTTTCCCTTTCTAACACAGAACATTGAGAATATGTACTCCAGAAATTTGCTACAAATGTTAGCTGCAGAATCAACTATGCTCTTTTCTCTGTAGGATAATTTATTATTTTTTTTCCTTAGCTCTCATCTAGATTATAAAATAGGTATTGTAAATACAACATTATGCACATTAGTTTCTGAGAAAGAAATACAGGCTATCTGCTTCTAATTAAGTAGAATTATATGGGAATGAACAGAGAGTAAAAAAATCAACTAAACAACAAAACCAAAACAAAAACATTTTAGGAGATGGGATTTAAGATGTATTGATAATATTCACACATAGTGGTATGCAAAAATTAAATATCTAATTTTGAATTACACTGTTCCAGTCACAGCAATGTATAGTGGGGTTTTTTATGATCAGCAAAACAAAAGCCAGTTTCATTATATCTGTTTTACTGCAGTATAGCGGAGCTAATACCTAGTTTACATAGTGATAATTTTCCGCATAAACAAGACAATTAGAAGCTTGCTGTTAACATGTCTTCAATAATAATTTTAATAATTATTATTATTTTCTTTTAATATTCCTTTGGAGTTAAAGCCATCACATGGAACTCTAGGCTTGAGACTGAGGACATTGCTTCAGATTTTCATGATGGAAGTTTCCCAAAACCAAAAAGTATCTGTGTATAATTTACAGTTCTTATGGGGCTGATTCTGTAGAAGGGGCTGATTCTTTAAAATGGGCATTTGTAGACAGTAGGAAAAAATAATAAAATTTTCTTTCAGCTGCATAAATAAATAGAAAGTACACATCTATAATTTTGCCCTGGGTTATATAAGACTCTAGAAGGACAGATATATTTATTAACCAAAGCACGCTCTCTGTACGCTCTTCTAAGACAGAAGTTGTGAGACATTACCAGAACTAGAGATGACAATTTGGATGCTGGAGATGTTTTTGAAAACATAACAGAAACAATAATGATGATGTGACAGAAAACTTACATGGCATAGATCTGTTTAAACAATTCTGATGTTTAGAATTCCTTAAGGATGGTTATTCATTTATAGAAAAACATGCAGAATGACACTGAATGTTAATTACATTTATAGGTCATTAATAGGAAATCAGTCTTTATGGTTTTAATCAAAACAGGGACAAGAGACTAACTAAATCTTCTGTGGTAGGTGAAGTATTAGACGACTCTCAGCCCAGTCAGTGTCACAATAAGCATTCTTCATTTTACCTGTATCTTCAGGTAATGGGTTAATCTTGAAAATCTGTTGTGGCAGCAATCTGATCTGGCCTAAAAATCCTATATTCTCTCTTATTAGTAAATCAGAATATGTTCCTTGAAATAAGTGGTATATATACATATATGAAAAATAACTTTATTAATTTTAGAAGTGCCATATTTGACTTTCACTTCCTAACCATCTGGCCCAATGATTAAGTATATGGTATAGAAATGCAGAGATTAATTTCTTTCATCTCTTCCTCTTTCTTTTAACATCAGTTTTGTCATAAACAAATAAAGTACATTGTCTTAAGGAATATTTTAATTCATATTAGCAATATCTGAAAAATGGTATAATTTTATCATATTGTAATTATTGTAGGGACAGTCGAAATATTTCAACAATATTCTGTAAATGCTTTACTTGAATGGTTATGTTGCTTTTTCTTTCACCATAAAAATCACCTCAGTATGCTTTTGTGAAAACACTCAACAAGTGAAAATACTTTAAAGGCAAGTTTTCTAACCGGAATTTTATAAAGAGATATCCTTCATTGCTCAACTTAACAAGGCAGTTGAATGCCAATTGGTAACTGAAGTCCCTCTGAGGGAAACTAAAATATCAATCACAGTTGTCATTAAAAAAGAAGTAAAAAGGTATACTAATGAATGTGGGTTTTTTGAGCCAAGAATTTTTTTTAAACAGAAATACTGATTTATGCCACCGTCAAGTTTGAATGCATACAACACAACTTTCTCAGATTGAATTCCATTGATTTTCTATAACAATGTCAAGCATTCAGTGCATCACAGTAGCTCTGAGACTGCAATAAATAATCCCTTCAGAAAGAAAGTGATTCTTCTCTTCTTAAATACATAGGTGAACATCTTGTTCTCCTGCTTGCTTGCTCGGTTTTAGAACTTTCTAATTCCCTGTCTTCATTTTCATTTAGGATAACATGCTTTGTTTTTCTTATGACCTTCTTCATGTTCTTGCCTTTGGGACAAGTTGTTAGAACTGTATGCCATTCTGTTTATGAAATGTGAAGAGATGCGGAGAACAAAACACATGCCAGCAAATTCAGCTTTGAATATTTAGAAGTTATATATGATATTGGCAGAAGCCGAGTAGAGCAAAAACAGTCTTGAAAGATGCTATTTCACATCTGAGATTCATATTTGAATCATAGACTTGTAACACATACTGCATACACAAAATAATATTTCTAATGAGATCTGCAGTGTTTCTGATCACATTGTCAGTCATAATCACTTTGCTTATGTTGTTAGTTCTGGTTATTTAAGCTTAATATTTATAGCCCTGGACTGTAATTTACAAATATGAGTTTAAAAAATGTTGTACTCTGCAATAAATTTATTACTTACTTTGTTATTGATTTGTTAGTCATTTGCTGTTCTTTGTCATACATATAAGATTTAAAGTTGGTAAATATTTTAAACTGCACTAGGACATTGTTTAGGCACCTTCAAGAGTTATTTTTAAATGCTTACTATAAACGCTGCATCACACTCTAGTTTATGAAGAATGACATAGAGTTTTCAGCTGAATGCTTCTGTGTAAAAAGCTGTTACAATCCTCAAAACATTTAAGTAATATGGAACTTTGTTGATTTCAAATATGTACTGCATGATTTTCAGGTGACACTAAATAAAACTAAAAATCCAACTGTTCTTATTTAAGAACAACAGAAGAACCAGTTCTTCTCTATTTTTTCTTTCTATAAGTAATATCAAGGACTTCCAATGTCTATTCAGCATTTTCCACAACTGCAAATAGACCTTTTTATTTTAATTGGCAATAACAGGTGAATAGTGATACTCATTTGTAACCATAAGTCAATATTTGTACCTAATATTGCACATGTACAAGCATAGAGCTGATTGTTTCCCCTGGGTCTGAACTCTTCTGACATTTAAACAGTCGCAAAACTGAAAATCCTGTTTCAAAGTGGTGATCAGTGAAAATGTCGTGTAGAAATAATTGCTAACTTTTTAACATTGCCTAACTGAGGCATCTTGTTTCTGAGATTTTGAGTGCCCCTGTTTTTCTAACAGACAGGAAAGAATGAGAGACGCCTTTAGTGGGATATTTCTACAAAGATGTAGGTTGGATGTTTTGATTCACCTCCTACAACACTTCTTTCCATTGATTGTAAAAGAAGCCCATGGCAGCTATATTCCTTGATGTCTGAAGTCTGACAGCTTGAACCCTGTCCCTTTACCATCTTCCTCTGACTTTTAGTGTGGTTTAGAATAGGAAAGGAAGATGTTTACTAGGCTGCAACATCTAATACAGCTTAAAAGAGTAGGCGAGTGACCATAAGGTTCACTGAGCATACAAATTAACTCTGCAGTAATGCAGAATAAATGGAACAGGAATGTAACATAACACTGTGTATGTTGAACAGAAATTGATAGAGCTTTTGATGTAGAAATTCCATCTGAGATTCTATTTTTTTTTTTTCAGAAATTCTATGAAAGTCTGTTTCCATAATTATGAAATACTTAACTGGGCAATGAATTAGTGACTATATTGTAGAATGCCATCTGGAATTGTATACTGCCACAGGAGAGAGAAAGAAAGGGAATACAGCTGTTTTATGTGTTTATTTACTTTGCTTCTGCATGTCTATCTTTTTGTACAATAGATAAGGAAAAAATCTTTCACTTGTATATTATGCTTCCCTGTCCTTAGCAGGAGAAAAGATTTTCTGCATCAGCATAACAGTTCCTGATGTTGCAAACAGAGCACTTCAGATATGGTTTAACAGATATCTAAGTTCAAAATCACTGAGAGTGTTCAGTAGGGGAATAAGGTGGTGAAAGTAGCATTTATTTTGTCATTATTAAAATGGAACTTATTTAATCATATACATAAAACTGTATGACTTTCAGATAGTTAAATGTAAGTGAGGCTTCTGTGGTAGGCATCTTCTTTAGTCAACAATAAGAGATAAGCATCTTTATGTGATACGAATCACAGATTCACAGACTAGAGAATCGCAGAATGGTTGAGATTGGAAGGACCTCTTGAGATCATCTAGTCAAGTCCCCTGTTCAAAGTCAGCTAGAAAAGGTTACTCACAGCTGGGTCCATTGGTATTTTCAGTATTGTGACTGACTAGATCCCTAGGACTGGGATTTGACTCACTAAATAAACCCTATAATACAAGAAAGCTCAGGGGAAATGGGTAAGGGTGATATGCCCATGAAGCTCAGAGAATAATGCAAAGAAGCTGACTATATCTCAACACAAAAGGAATTAGAGGGTGGCCTTTTTTTAAAAAAACAGCTATCAAGAGTTGAGAGGATAACCTAGAAGTGAAAATATCTTCCTGAGTTAACCAGAGAAGAAGGGGGAACACCTCCCTGTGTTTGTGGAAGGCCTATCAAATGCCTCTGGGTCAAAATCAGAGGAGTCATTTAGTAAACTGAGATTCATCAGAAAAAGCTGTCATCAACAGATGCAAATTTTGATCTGATTCTTTGCAATTCTAACTTTAATATTTTTTTTTTATATGGTAGCAATGACATCAATTGTAATATCATGAAAATTGAAAGACGTATGTATTAAACTAAATACAAAATGTGATTCTATATGTTTAATGAGTTTAATTTCTTTAAGAAGCATCTTTAGAAATCAGTTACAGCATTTATTTTTAATAGCTGAAAAACAGATCTCAGACAAATCTTTAACAAACTGCTGAATTATATCAGAAGAATGCAGATGATCTATCCTTACTCATATAATAATGGGCAACTACAGACATGACAATACTTCAGAGAAGATACTGACAAAAGCACTTTAAAAGTCTGAGACTGCCTTATATTAAAGATCCAGAACTGGATCCCTAAAATGGTTAGTGTCTCTAATGCAATTTGGCGAAGTAACATACTTTCAGGCCTTTACTTCAGGACATATTTTTGTCTTAAAGAATAATTGAATAAAAAAGGAAAAGAACTCAGCAGAAGAGACTAGTATTATCAGGTCGCAAAGGTGTAAAATCACTGGACTACACAATCAAGGTCCTCTTTTGTTTCCTCTTTTGTTTCCTTGTCTGTGAACTTGCAGTGCTTGAGTACTAAAAGATGAAGTAATTTCAAATTCCTGAATTCCCATACTTGCACAATTAAGTATTTTTCTTAAATGCAAAACATCATCACCACTGGAACATCTTTTTTTTTTTTTTTCTTTCTGTTTACAAGGAAGAATAAAAATAGACATTAACAGAGAAAAATTTTTGATATCTAGCTCGGGATGAAGCGAATAGCACCCAAAAGTCATAGACTCATAGAATGATTTCAGTTGGAATTGACCTTAAAAATCACCTAGTTCCAGCCCACTTATCATAGGCAGGTACACCTTCCACTAGATCAGGTTGCTCAAAACCTCATCCAGCCTGGCCTTGAACACCTCCAGGGACAGTGCTTCTGCAACTTCTGCAATCTGTGCCACTGCCTCACCACCCTCACCATAAAACATTTCTTCCTAATATCTGATCTAAATCTACCTTCTTTGAGCTTAAAACCATTGCACCTCATCCTGTCACTGTACTCCCTGATAAAAAGCCCCTCCTCAGCTATCTTGTAGGCCCCCTTTAGGTAAGAAAGCTGCTATATGCTATCCCTGGAGTCTTCTCCAGGCTGAACAACCTCAGTTCTCTCAGCCTGCCTTCATAGGAGAGGTGCTCATGGCCCTCCTCTGGACTCGCTCTAACAGATCCATGTTCATCCTGAGGACTTCAGGACTGAACTCTGTACTGCAAATGAGTTCTCATGAGAGTGGTGTTGAGGAGGAGAATCACCTCCCTCAACCTGCTGGCCACACCTCTTTGTCACAGTCCAAGATATGGCTTGCTTTCTGGGCTGCAAGTGGACATTGCCAGCTTATGTTGAGCTTCTCATCCACCAGCACTCCCAAGTCCTTCTTTTCAGGGCTAGTCTCAATCCATTCCCTGTCCAGCCTGCAATTGTGCTTGGGATTGCCCCAGCCCAGGTGTAGGAACTTGCACTTGGCCTTGTTGGACTTCATTATGTTCACACAAGCCCACCCCTCAAGTCTGTCAAGATCCCTCCAGATCCCTTCCCTCCATCGTGTTCAATATTTAGCTATTGAGCACAACTCTTTAAGTGCAACTATCCAGCTAATTTCTTATCCCCCAAAGGGTCAATCCATCAAATCCATGTCTCTCTGATTTAGAGACAACTGTCACGTGGGACACTGTCGAGTGATTTGCGCAAGTACAAGTAGATGATATCAGTTATTCCCTTCCCTTAACCAACAGCACTGTAGGTCCATTGTAGATGGCCACCAAATCCATTAGGCACAAGTTGCCCTTGATGAAACCATGTTGGCTATCACCAATCACCTCCTTATTTTCCATGTGCCTTAGCAGAGTTTGTAGGAGGATCAGTTCCATGATCCTTCTGGGCACAAAGGCAAAATCAACTGGCCTGTAGTTCAATGGGTCTTTTTTTTTTCCTTTTTTAAAAATGAAGGATATGTTTCTCCTTTTCCAGTCAGTAGGAACTTCACCAGACTGCCACAACTTCTCACCAAAATATTGAATGTAAAATTTTAAAATATTCAATTCTGTTCCAGAAGAAAGTAGACTTTTACATGTTTCCTGTGGTCAAGTCAGTGGAAAACACTATGATACAAAGTCTTCCACATCCTTTAGTTATGTTCTAAGAATGACTGTTGAATCCTCTGCAAAGAGAACTGGAAGAATGCCCAATTTGTTTTTCTTAGTGTGGCTTAATGATGAGCTAAGGGACTACTTATTCAGCACTGTCTAAGACTCATATGAATCTCAGCATGCCTAGAAGGACAGCTTCAGATAATCATGGAATCCTGGGCTGACTGCAAGTGAAAAGGGTGAGATGTTTTGAATGATGCAAATAGATGACCATGTATTTTAATACAGCTTTTCACTGACTGTCCTATTCCAGCATTCCTCTACTGAGTTAATCTAAATTACTCACAGCTTCATATTTATTTATTCATAAAAACAATTAACACCAGGTAGCATCACAAATCTATCACCAGCAGAGAGACAGTCCTGTAACAATGGCTTTTTCCAGAGCAGAGGTATAATGACTGCTATCTAGTAAAAAAAAAAAAAACAAACCCAAAAAACCCAAACCCAAAAACCAGGAAAGAATAAAATGAAATTAGAAACCACCCGTTTCCCATTATAAAAGTGTGTGCCTATGTAACACTTCTGCAAGTGAGACATAATCCTGGCTTCAAATATTCAATACATGACAAGTAGTCTTATATGCTCTGGCCTCTTCTTACTTTTTACTCTGCTGATAATACAGAGAAACTGTGACCTTAAATCTAAGCTAAGATTATGACTTGTATCTCCTGACAAATTTGTTCACAATTCTTCAGATATTCTTGCTGATTCAACAACACTTAAAACTGGCAGATCTCTGCAAAGAGTGAAGTTATGCTGAGCTTGTGAAATGCCTTTATGTTGTTCAAATACAGGGATCTGGGTGTTAGACCAAGCCTCAATTTTATTTAAGAAATTTCATTTAAGTCAGGATTTGAAAAAAAAAGTGACATGATATCCTTCACCACCAATAAATCTAGCATAATTCCACAGATTTGATTGCAAGTTAAGGTATATATGATTTACTATAGTACTGATCCTTGCAAACTTACACAGGTTTTAAACTTTTAGAAGATTAGAACTATATCCTTCTTTACTACCTGTTGTATTATTTGTAACTCCATAGGTACAAGCAAATATTTCACTTCAAAACAGAAGAAAAATAAGCCAAAATATGTAGATTTCTCTGGTATGTTTTTATCAAACACTAACTAAAACATCTTATATAGTAGCTGTTGTAGTTTTTATATTTTATACCTCTAGGAAGTGAAATCAAATTTCAGTATGCAGAACAAAAATTAAGGGTTCAATGACATAAATTTCCTTTGAATTTTCCCTAGCATTTTCTGAGTGGCTGCTGAAACTCAAGTAATTTGAACAGCAAAACCAAAATTATGTCCTCAATTATATCAAAATAAATTAGATTTAATCCTTAATAAAGATTCTTTGGCAGGATCTGTGTAGATCCATAGGATCAAACACAATTATGCCTTTTAGGTGCACTTCTGGTAGTTTTATATTTGTCACTTTTTAAATCACTGGCTGTAGGAACAATAAAATGAGATTCAATGGGAACTTAGCAGCTCAGCAAGTGCAATATGATATTTTGCTTGGTACCACAGGATACCTATGAACATTTGAAAATGTGTTTTGAAATGTGCCAAATAGTTTTATTTAATATGGACACTTCAGAAAAGGAAGAACAGATCAGCATGTGGGCATTATGTGCATAGCATTGCTCTGACACATTCTAGCAGCATGAGACTTGAAAGAGTTCTTTTATTAAATTTCAGATTAAATGTCTGAGTGCTTGTGTTGAATGAAAAGTAGGACTGTCATAAATAATAGTGGAGCAAACAGAATCCTTCTAATTCACAAAAATATTTGGAAATTTCTTCTCAACTAGTGCTAATTATAGCAGACGTTTTTGTTAGAGGCTCAAATGCATTTCCTTTGAAAAAGCATTTATAAAAATTGTGAGTAATAACCTTTCTCTGTGTCAAAAATAAACTCTAAGCAGTAAAAGGGTCCAATATGAACATTTCAAGGAAATACAAAGTCCCTGGTATTCATTTTGCTCTGATAAATGTGCACCATTTTACAAATACTACATTTCAGCTTGCTTTTGGGGCTGATGCTAGATAACTGTATAGGTATGACAATACTAGATCAATCTAGTTTAATCCACTAGAAGATTATGTTGAATAAAAGCTGAAAGAGAAAGCTGACAGGCTGGCTAGTCCTATCAGCTAGAAATTTTAAAATGATGGTGTTGTGGGTTGATACCAGCTGGCAGCTCAGCTCCAGACAGTTGCTCACTCACTCCTCTGCAGTGAGATAGGGGAGAGAGTCAGGAAAACTCATGGACTGAGAAAAAGATAGTTTAATAGATAAAGCAAAAGCCATGCACACAAGCAAAGCAAAATAAGGAATTAATTCTCCACTTCCCATTGGCAGGTGGATTTTCAGCTATGTGCAAGAAAGCAGGGTTCTGTCACACCGAACAGCTACTTGGGAAGACAAATGCCATAGCTTCAAACATACCCTCCCTATTTTAGTTCCTCCAGCTTTTTGTGATAAGCATGATGTTGTGTGGTATAAGACATCCCTTTGGTCAGTTGGGATCATCTGTCCTGGTTGTGTCCCCTCCCGACTTTTTGTGCATCCCCAGCCTAACCACTGGTCAGGTGAGGCAAGAAGCAGAAAAGACCTTGGCCCAGTATAAGCACTGCTTAGAGATAGCTAAAAATATTAGAATGTTATCAACGTTGTTCTCATCACCAATCCAAACCACAGAACTATAGCAGCTGCTGTAAAGAAAATTAACTCTATGCCAGCCATAAACAAGTGCAAACAGTGACAGAACTCCTAAATCTGATTTTACTCAAAGAACAAATCTCTTTGATCATTGAGAAAGACAAGCAAAGCTGGTAGCATTTAACAAGTGTATTTTTCTCAGAGGGTAGGACTATCAGCCAAACACAAAATTCTGATAGAGAAACTGTTAAGAGTATCTAAAAACTTGACACTTGCTAATCTGCCTGGTAGAACAACAGGTAAAAATTATCTAGTGCTGATTGTTTTAAAATGTTTTCTCACATTCAACTGTTTTTCTAGCACTTAGGAAAGATAGTGTGACTATATCACCAACAGAATATAGGAACCTTGTGAGAAATTTCAGGTGGAACTTACAGGCCTAAAGTCCAGATTTCAGAGACTAAAAACAGTTGCTTATTTGTTGCCTAATTTTATAGAATCTAAGAGCTACAGACATATACTTTTTTTTTTCTTCTTTTAAAATTAAAATTCCCCTACTTCTTACAATGTTCTGCTTCCATGAATACTTATATCTTGACTATTCTTTTGTTTGGAATGTGACCTGTGTTCTGTAAGATTACCCTAACTTGTACAATTTGTCTCTTTACTGTGTCTAGTACTTGCTTTGAAAAGAAATACATTATAAGTGGACTCAGTTACTTATAAAGTCTAACAGTACTAATCATTTTAAATGCAAAGAAAAATCTAACATTTTAAATTCAAAATTCAGAGTTAAATCACTACCCCCCAATGCAGAAGACAACTGAGGTATTCAGATAGTAATTTTCTGCCCTTAGTTAAATTTAGGATGGCAGATGCTCCTTCTAAAGGCCTTCAAAGAACTTTGCTTTCTTTTTGAGCATAAATACATTATGAAGATAGTTTTACTAAGTCTGATTTCATAAATCCCACGAAATTTTGATATAATAGATATTACTCCAACTCTCATAATCTGAAGTCATAGTGTCTCAACCTTTCTTGCTGATGCAACATCCCTCATTGTGGCATTATTCAAAAGGTTATTTGGGCCAAAAAGTGTATGTGGATTCTCACACAGAAAATATTTCTCTAGACTAACATGTTAAGGGCCAGCAATTGTGAAGGAAGAGCAATGGAGCCTAGTCGTACTCCAAAAAATGTTTGATGCATTTAATATTCTGTTTTCTTGGATATAAGTTTATAAAAAATTTTAGAAGTCTGGCACTTGCCCTTTTTGAATGCCTTCTTTATCTAAGCCAAGACAAATTTATGTTTAATAGGATATATCTGAGCATTATTTGACTGTAATTATGCAGACCATTATTCAGCTGATAAATTAACATCATCATCATCATCAAGTGCCTGGTTAAACGTGCTGTGGCAGCAAATAAGAGGTTCCTTTCTTGCATGTTGTTCTTACTACACTCCAAATACATGTAAAGATGATTACTTGTACTTCTTTGTTTATAACACTGTGTAACATTCTGGATATGCTGATTCATTCCCTGATGTTCTATTGATCCATTTCATTAGGTCTGTAAGGTGTATGGTCATGCCTAAACTGTATCCTTGTAATCCCCAACGCCAAACCTCAAAAATCCCCTTTTAAGAAGAAAAAATCAACAGGAAAAGGTCACATGTTAATTTTCCAGCTACACGTGTACTTTTTTCTCCCCTGAAGTTATTTGGGTAATAAATTCAAAGAATAATGATAAAACATGATAAAACATTCCACCTAGTATGGATGCGTTTATGATCCCTTTTTCTGTGGTAACCGTAAAGGTGTGAGAGATCTGCTTCATTAAGATTATTTGATCAGGGACCTTTTCAGTGTGAAAGGGGATAGTAAGTAAAAGGGGAAGCAAGAAGAGAAAGACACAAACCCGATAAACAAAGGAAATGGAGGCAAAAACTCAAGTTACTAATTAACGGTCCATTAAGAAATGGTGGGGGGGGTGTGTGGGTAAGAAGGAGGAAACAAGAAGGCCATGAAAATACTGGATATTCATAGATGACCTTGAGGGCTATGAAAAATTTATTAAATACATTTTTGGAGAGGGGAGTCAAGGAGTAAAAAAAGTAGGGAAGAGACAGAAAGGGGCATGAAAGAGTCTGGTTACATTAATCCAATATCAGTGACTGTGTTTTGATGATAGATCACCTCCCCAGAATGCCCACATTCCAGGTGTTTGGGGAGGGTGACTTCTTGTACATTTCCCAAAACCAGCTATAAGTGAGGTGTACCTGAGGTATGTGTTCAGATTCATCAGCGAACTCCAACCTGAGCCAGAGAGCAGAAAGCCCTGGATCTGGGCAGGGGTGACAAGTGGGCAGAGGTTCAGTGCTCTTATTTGAGGGGACCTGTGAGCAGTGAACACCCAGCTGGAACAGCCCAAAAACCAGAGACCCACAGGGCAGCTAAAGTGGGCCAGGATCTGGGCAGTGGTGTCAGGTGACCAGATTAGCAGCATTGGTGTTAAGAGGATTTGTAAGTACTAATTTGCTTGTGAACCTAGAGAATGCAGGTTGTGTGCTGCACTAGTGACCTTCTGCCTCTGCCAGTCCAAGAGGAGGAGGGGACATGGCTGTCTATGACTATGTCTGGTGAGTCCCGAACATTGAATGCTGCTGGAGGCAGCACATTGTGGCCATCTATGTCATCAACCACATCCTTGTCCTGTTTGTATCTGTATGTTTCTGTGTGTGTCCCATTTGTGTATGTTCATGTGGAAAACCAGCAACTGCCTTTGTCATCATGGAACAGAGACTCTCAGGTACACATAGCTGGTCTCAAATGGCTCTGCAGGAAGAATCCCTATGCCCTGGAGTTGATGTAGATGGTGGCAATTCATAGATCAGGACAAGAAGGAATGGCCTCAAGCTCCGCCAGGGGAGGTTTAGGCTGGATATTAGGAAAAAATTCTTCACAGAAAGGGTCATTGGGCACTGGAACAGGCTGCCCAGGGAGGTGGTTGATTCACCTTCCCTGGAGGTGTTTAAGGGACCAGTGGAAGAGGTGCTGAGGGGCATGGTTTAGTGTTTGATAGGAATGGTTGGACTCGATTATCCGGTGGGTCTCTTCCAACCTGGTTATTCTATGATTCTAACACATAATCTCAATATTTCTTATCTTTATGACCATAGAGATTCTATTGTCAAAATAGGGTATATTTTATCTCTGTTTTACAGCTCTAATGTTGGACACCAGTTTTTCTCTCTTTTTATTTTGCAGATGCAGCTTACATGTGTATTTTGATTTTGTTCTTACAATTTTTCTATCCATGTAGTAATCCTTCTTATGGAAACACAGATACAGTTTTACGTTGCTTAGTTGCCCAGACCTGAATTAGAAGATCAGCTGTTGCTGTCACTTGGATTGGATTTTCCAAGTAAACTTTTCAAAATAATAAAATAAACTAAAACTCCTTTACTGAGAAGTTTTATTTAAGGAAAAAATATTCACCACCATTCTAAATAGGGAAATTGAAAGGAACTGCCAGCAATTGTAAGCCACCAATAAGTGAGTTGATTTAAACTTTCTTTCTCCTTACTTAGGTTCAAACTAACTGAAAGATCTCTACACTGTACTTCAGTTTGCTAGTGTAACAGTCACATATGTTCAAAACTCACAGCATTCTTTTGATTTTCTTTAATTATGAGACAAATTCTCTCATAACTCATTAGCAAAGAGACTAGAATCCATTCATTCATTCTGTAAAAAGGACTTGTAAAAAATACAACACAAGAATATGTAGCACAACACAAATTATACATTTTATTAAAGCTTTTCCATGTAATGTTTGTCCACTTTAGTAACCTGCCTCGGTTAGACTGACCTAGTGTGTATTGACTCAGACTAGTCAATGGAGTTAAAACACAGTAAAAGCTAGAGCAATGAAAAATCCTGGTTGCATTGTATTTCTAACTGTGGTGATATATAGATAAAAAAAAGATAAATTCTTAAATTAATTCTGAGTAGCTTCTTTGCAGTTCATAAATGTCCTATTCCACAGATGCTAATGACGTTATCTAGGGCCTGTTCACCAACAGCATTGAGGTGTTTAACCCCTCTTTACAAGAGGGCGTCTTGTGGTTACCTTACATTTAAGCACCTGCAAACTAGGTTCAAAGTTTCTCAGACAGTATTTTCTGAGTATGAAATATTCTGACAAAACTGAAGGTAGTATCTCCAGTCTTTTGCAACTGATGTTGCAAAAAATGCAACTCAACCTACAGTAGCTCAGAGGATTTAAACAGGCATTTCTGACCTCTCAGCTGGAAACAGAGAGATGAAGTAAACTACATAATATTCTGACAGGAATGTTTCAGGCCACCCATAATACTGAAAAATAAGAACATGGCTAGAATCTCCAACACATTAAGAAGAAAATAATTTCCTTTCTCAATACCAAATTAGTATTAAAATATCTAACATAGGTAGACCTGTTAAACAAAAATCATACTCTCCCTCATGCACCCAAAATGATAATCAATCTATAGAAAGTAAAATAAGCTTAGGAAATAAACACTAAGACTCATTTGTCACTCAGGCACTGTAATACTTGAAAAAAGTTTTAGACAACTGACTCTAGCTCTGTTTAATTCTGCACTAGTATCCTTCCATTATAGGGACATATGTAAAATAACTAATTTCAAAAACCTGTTTAGATATTGCATTGTAATTATTTTGCTTTGCAAGCATCCCTTGTCTCAAGAAATTTTGTATGCAATGATTAACCTTTGAATTCTCTTTCTAAGCTTATGGGAGGGGGAAAAAAATCACACATTATCTTCTTGAAAAAGTTTTAGAAATTATGATTTCAATGAGCAAACATTTCACATAAATTTTTCTTTGTTTCTGTCCTTAGACATTATGATCTCCACTAGAAGGCAAAACATGATAAAAGCTGAGAGAAAATTCATTTCCTTTGCTGTTATTTTGACAAAATATAATTTATCCACTCCCCATGTCATTTGTGCAGAAGATCTTCATGAATGGATTAATTATAAATTTCCTTTTTTGTTTGTTTGCTTTCATATCAAATACATTCAGGTGCATATACTTAATTTTCTATATAAAGACAAGGGAGTAACAACACTATACTTAAGAAAATATAAAAATATACTTAAAATATAAAAATATATTTTAAAGTCAGCTTTACTGTATAAGTAGAATAGAGTCACACTTACAACAACCAACACACTTAAGAAACAGGTGAGTTTGACAGGAGAAAAAACACCACTTCAAAATTCAGCCCCCAGATATTTAGACCTAGCGACAACTAGCAAAAGTGATACAGCTATTACTGGATGAATCTGTAATAAGGCAATCAGAAACTGGTCCCTCAGACAGCCAGAAGCAAAACTGTATACAGACCACTATAGATCAATGTGAAGAGACTGGATTTTCTATGGAAAGGAACAAGAGACCTGTGTTTGCACATCTCTTCTTACAGTATTTCGGCATTTGTATCATGCATTTGTACCACCTTAGTGAAAACCTGTCGGTTCTCTGTGTCAAAACATTTTTCACCTATCAGGATTTTATCATCCAATAAAGTAATCTCACTCTATCACTAAAACTCAAATCAAATCAGGTAATTAAAAGTGGTTGGATTTTCTTGAGGTTGTCCTGTACTTAATTCTGTAAGAAAATTACTTACAGGTAAAGTGCACTAAATATTATACCTGATATGTTTCTTTCCTTAGTTGTCTTGACAGTGAACATTATGGAAAGAAAAAAAACCCAACATCTAATTAGATACAGATCACCCATGTATTTTCATTTTTCTTTTCACTGTAGGAACGTGTCTGTGAATATCTTACTGAGAGGTCTATGCGTATTCACTGGTTCTAAAACAGTTATTGCCTAACACTTGTGGATTCAGGTGATTAAAAATTATCTATTTGACATTTATATAGCTTTTAATAATAAATGTTGCAGGAATACCTGGAATTCTTAAGAATTAGACAAGATAATAACAAGTTGACTTAATTTCCCTGAACTTAGGCACTGCAACCAATAGTTAAACTGATGACTTTAAGTTCCCCTTACTTTTAATGGAGACTAACATTCTACAAGATGTGATTCCTATCTGTACCTTATTGTAGGAATTTACTATTACATGAGCTGCGTTTGAAAAGAATGTATTTCTCTTCATTGCCTATGAAAAAGTATTGGGATTAATAGCTTTGATAGGGATGCTAACATGGAAGATATCCACATTCAAGCACGTAACTGTCAGTCATGAAAAAGAAAGATCTTTCTCTAGTTAATTTACTCTCTAATTAAGAAACGAAGAAATGGAGATTCAGAGAAATTACATTGTTTGCACAAAATCAGAATCTAAAATTAATATATACTAAGTCCTACTAAAGACTGTATCTGCTTTGCTTTTCAATATGCAATTGTTCTTTTGAAGCTCTTCTCTTTGGCACCCTGGGAAGGTCCTCATACTACACTGCTATGTTGATGACAGTTTTTCCTTGTTTGTTTTCTTTCCTAACTTATTCCTATTGTACTAAAAATGCTGTTTGATTCACTCCTACATAGAGACCTCATAAAAAATTGAAGAGCTTCAATAATTTTAAATCATTGTACACTGCACATAGAGATTTAAATTTCAGTGCTAATTTTTTTATTAGCACTTTAATTTGGAAGGTACTAGGCTTCTACAAGATTTAAAATTATTGGAGCATTTCAAATTTTTATAAGCTTTCCAGTAAAGATGTGGCTATGGTTCCGGGCTTGTAAAGTGTAGTGCAATTTAAATTTAATTTAAATTATTTAAATGCTTCAGACTTCAGGGAGATTTTCAATCTTTCAAACTGGGATTCATGTTCAGCAATCTTATAATGCAAAGTGCTTTCATAATTTTAAAGACCTGCAGGCAGCATTCAGAACAGACCTTTTTTATTGTCAGTTTGTTAATTTAAATTATTTGTTTTCATCTCCAGTGTATAGAGAGGAAACAAGTAAAATAAGAGCATAAAGAGAAGACAACGTTTCCTCTAGAAAGTTTAACATAACAATGAGCTTTCACATTTAGATAGATGGTGAGGTAATGTGAAAAACACTACTTTGCAATGTATGGTTTGAAACTTGCTATAAGCTATTACATGATCTATAGCCCCAGCCATGCCTATGGGTATTAAATGGGGGAACAAAAATGTGTTTAATTATATCTTATTTAGTTTTAGTTTAATGTGAAGGTTTTAACTTCCTGAAAGATCAAAAAGTTATATGTCATTTTTACAGCCATCTTTGTCCTACAATTAACAAAATATTGTGGCATTGAATACATGGATTTTGATTCATACAGTCTCACAAAGCAAAATTTCAAAGGCCATTATTGAATGCCCAGGGAATAATTCTGAGAGCATCACCAGTAATTTTGGAACTAAAATGTCTCCACCCATCTAACATATGAACATAACCAATTTTACTGGTCTCTTCCATTATTCTGGCAGTTCTCTTTTACAGGAACACAATTTTCGATTAAGATTGCTCTGTAAAAATATTTTTTTTTATCTTTTTTAAAAGGACTATAATAGTTCTGAAGGCACTAAACAATTGTTAGTTGTTAATATTAAAAGGTACCAGCATCACTAATTTTGCAGAAATGAGCTTTCAGATTCAGTTTGAGCAAGAGTTGTATTAAATCTTTGGTATATATGTTTATTCAGATGTGCCAAGAACTGTTGAGATTTAGTCAAATGTGATAATGAAGCATGCACTGGAAACTCTTGAGCTAGATCAAGCAGGTGATCCTTTGGGTCAGATACAACAAGTTGGTGGACAGTCATGTAATTTGTGTCACAAATCTTGAAAGATCTTTAGAGATACATTGTTGGATCCATTGTATTGGAAGATCTAAGATGATTTTTTTGAGATGAAATAATTATGTGACAAAGTCAATGTCTTTTTCCTTTGTAAAACAGCAGTAGTCTTCAGTTTAGATAGTAGTAGGAGCATATTGTACAATCCCAGGTAAAGCCTATCTACCACTTATCTGGCTCAGATGTGTGTAGGATATGAAGAAAATGTCTACACCAAAGAAGCTGTTGATCATATAGACTGAAAGTTGATAAGTGATAACAGGGAATGGTTTTCCAGTCCCCCTCCATTAATGATATGAAGGGAAAAAGAAAAATACAAAATACGTTGACTTGTGGAGGAGTGTGAGTGGGTGCTGTCTTTGCAAGCCCGAGTGTCAGATTCACTGGTTTACTTTGTATACAAAGTAGTCATGAACTTGGTTTAGCGTAAAACATTAACCTTGATTTACAGCTGTGTTCTGTTCTTAGGGTGGCATAAACCATCTGGAGAATACTACTGAATCTCACCTGCAAAAACAAGGCCAAGTTCTCAGCTTATTTATATGTAATTTTGTCTAGTCATGCCAGTTTATATCATCATCAGTATGTATTAGAATCTCCATTAAGTCCTTATTTTCATTGAAATATATGATAACAAAATGGTAAACTGTGATAATTGTTCAATACTAATTGCTGTATGAACTGTGAAAAAAAATGATACCAGAAAGAAAATATCTTCTCAACAAATCCACATAATAAGGGATAATCCCTGTCCCATGGTTCTTGCACTGGCTATGTGGGATAGATCATTAATGATATTTGTAGCCAAAGTGAACTAAAGGGAATCTGCAAGGATTCAAGAATGTATCTTTGGGGATCTGCCAGTTTTGTACAATATTGAGAGAAAGGACAAAAGTAAGGGTTTAAAATAAAAGGCAGGGAGGATAAGGCAGAAACTGAGAATAAAAGTTACCATAATATATCCATACTCACAAAACCAGTTGGAACTTAAACTACATGTTCACCTTAAGAGCTGAAATGCAGATTTTTTTCAGGATTTTGATATCATTGAAGTAATAATCTGAAAATAACTTCAAAAATTAAATGTGAAACCCAAACCAGATTCTTGTTCCCAAGCATGTTCTCCATTCACAGCAAGGAAATGAGAAGTAAGATACGGGAAAAAAGACCTGCTGCATCACCCTATCAATCTTAATGCCAAATGGGTGTTGCTTGGCATAATGTTTTCCTATTAAAAAAAAATTCTTTTCATCTTAATCTTTGGCTGTCCCATGCTAGCCAGAGGACAAAAATTATGACTATCATACCTGTGCTAGGAATTAATAAAATTATGCAGATTACCTGTGTATGTATGCGTTTGCATATATATAAAAATATTTCTAATTCCTAAGTTTGTTAATAAATGTTGTCTCTTATAGTTTGATGGGTGACTAGGGATATTTTAATTTCAAATTTGAATCTAATGTGTTCTTTTTTTTCCTCTTTGATTTCTATTCATAATCACATTTTTTAGTTGCATCTGTAGCACTTTCTTGTGCATGTAGAAAATCTCTTTTTGATCACATTTATGAGGAAAAATGTCCCTTTGAATAAACAGAAATTGCAATCATGAAATTAATACATTGCATAAAGCTTCCATTGAAAAGATTTTTCTCATATTATTAACCAGCAGGTTAATTGTTTGGGTATTGGTTCTTATTTTTCGATTAAATCAGAAGACTCTAGGTCTTTAAGGAAGAAGAAACAAAGGCCAGATAAAAAAGATATAAAAATGTTTTCCTGATTTTTCAGAAAAAGAGAAATAAACCAATTTTCATCTGACTTTTTTTTCTTAAAAAACATATACAACACAACAACCCCCAAACCAAATAAAATAATAAGTAATGTGGAAATATTTCCCAGTCATTTTAATTCTAAAACCCTGTATTGCTATAAGAAATGTCCTTTCTGAAGTCTAATTATCTATTACTGAATCAAACAAAATGATAAACACAATCAACTTTCCTGGTACCAACAGGAATTTCAATCAATAGAAAACTCAGGGTGATAGTTACAGCACAAACAGACCTATAAAACCTTCTAATACTCACTGTAAAAATACTTGTGTGCTGTCAGATTTTCAGTCTTCTACCTATTTTAAATTCTTTATTCTTCTTATTTATCTTTGATGGTACATTTTTAACTTTTCTTTTCTGAACTTTAGTTCAGAAGTTTTCTGAACAGGTATATTGTTAAACCTAAAATGTATTACAGAAAAGTGACAGCAGATTCTTTCAGAGAGAAAGTTCTGCTGCATAGACTATGACAAAATTTCAAGTTTTTCCTTTTGAAACCTCTTGAAAGCATTGTAATGCTAAACTTACAGATATTGTGTGTGAATTAGCAGCACAAACTATTATCCAAACTACATTTTGGTTTCCCTGTATTTCCATTAATTCGTTCAGTCACAGGATATTTTATCCTTTTACTGCAAAGTGTTTTATATACAACACTTTTTTATTTTTAATAATAAACCTTTTCAATTTGTTAGATTTAAGTCTCCAATGCCAAATTTTCTCTAACACTGGCCCTTTGTATACCTCTATAAATACAGCTACAACCTTAGTTTTCCATTTCTTTATGTCACATGCGATTAAAGTTATTATAGTTTTCTGGGCCATAGTTCTGCCCTAGACAATCTATTGAGATATTGTTTTCTCTGCTATCTGCCTTACAAAATGGGAGATCTTCAGCAGGAATCTATAAAACTGCAGTCCATCTTATCTTCAATAAAGAAGTCATTCCTGTATGATAGTAGCTTTGCAATTCTTTTATGCAACAGTCCCTATGCCTTTTAGTCCCAGTAAGTCAAATTTAGAGGACATCCCCACCACAGGTCCTGTAGTGTCTAAATGTATTTGTCTGATGCAGTGTTTGATATTTCAAGAATTATAAAAAATTGCACTCTCTTTTCTGGATAAGCAATAGCTTGCTAGAAGACTGCGTGGTCTCTAGCAAAAGAACAACAAGAATATTCTCGAGCATTGTAACTCTATTGATTATACGAACACATGGCCAAATGCTTTAAGTTGCTTTAATTATTTCCTAGTATGGTTTTGAGTTTTTTTGTTAGCCAATAATCTCCCAAACAATTTGTATTAAATGCTTGAGAATTAGCATCGTTCACAGACCCAAAAGACAAAAGACAAACAGACAAATGAGAAGCAGCCATGCTTCCTCTGTAGTGTAAAAGAATTTAATAGTATGAATACCAGCTGTTTATAGTCAGCCGATGTGACTCACAGAATGGGCCCCAATGTTTTTAATACATTGGTTCAATTTATCTCAAAGCTCCTCTAGACACATTTTCTTAAAATTCTTTCAGATAGTATTTTCAACTTAAATGTTATACAGAATTATGCATAAACCTTCTCTACAAAACTGAAGGATTTAATTTATTGGGAAAATTACATTTTTAGGCAGGGTTACTGCCCAACCATTTGTCCACCCATTGTTTTCAGTCTTCACAAACCGTATGTTTACTACTTTCCACATGACAAGAGGTCTTAGTGACACCTACAAGACATCAGTGTTCCTAGTATGCTTTGGCAGTTTAAGTATTCTCTGAGAGAAGTGTTAAAATCTAGTGTTGTGACTATGTATCAAGTTCATGAATTACAGGAAAGTCTTGGAGGAAGGTGCTTGCATGACTGTAACCTCAGGAGAAAAGAAGTACTTAGAGATAAGCATCTACTCTGACCAACATCTACTTCAGAGATGGCAGGCTTGAGAACAGGTCTTGTTTTGGGATTGCATCATAGCTGAAACAACAATCCCAAAATAAGACATGCTCCATCTAGTTAGTTGTTCAGCGTAACTAAATAGATAAAGGTGCTTTTAACTGAACTAAAATATAGTCAATCAGGCATAGTCTAACCCTCCCACCCCCCCACCCCCATATTTGCCTTTGAACACAATCACTTCATTAAGACCTGAAAAGTAGTAAATTGTAGTAAGTCTTCATGTGTCTTATGGTGTTAATCTAATGCTAACAATTAATTAAAAACTCATGGTCCTAAGCAGGAATTCTGTAAGGCCCAGTTCTGTAAGGCCCATAATCCTCAGGCAAGATTCATGATACCGGAGAAGTTGGGAAGGATTACAATGCTAGACTTAAAGATCCTATCTTAGCAGAGTAAAACATTATTCAGAAGTCATGTGCAACAACCTGAAAAAGACAAAAGGAAAGTGACTGAAGAAAACAACAGTCTCTTCTGAACTCTAGTGTTTCTGCTATCCCTCCCTTCTGTGAAAAACGTTCAGGATGGAGTAGAAGCTCTCTAAATCTACACTCTTTTTTTTCCATCTTATAATGTAATTAATGAAATTCATTTTCATTCATTCAATAATATTTTGGAAACAAGAGTTCACTCTATTGCCATACATTTTACTAGCTTAAATGTGTGTCAATTCTAAAGCAGTTCTTCATAAACTAATTGCATTATAATTCAGATATTTTTGTTGTTATTACTATTATATTGGCTTGGAAAACTGCATTCTTTGGAGAAGTTTGAATTCTGTAAATCTAAGCTTACTATTTCTCTGTGGATGTCTATACTTAAATTATTAAAGGCATTTGTATGGATGAACTTTGGATATACTGTTTTAATTAAACACTTGATGTAAGTACATATGTGGTTCTGCTACACAGATCTGTGGGAGGGACACTGAATATGGAGAGAAGCTGAGTAGGAAAAGGAACAGTATGGTGCAGTACATAAGTGGAACCATGGACACTTCAAACTGCATAAACTCATTCTGATCAGCTATGGGAATTTCTCATTTGCTGGCTTGAATGGCTTAGCATGAAATGTCCTGGGAAGCTTCTCTCACCCTCACCGTGCTGGGAACTTATCCAGAAATCTGCCTAGCTCCCTCATGGTTGTGGAACCTAATCTTTTTTCTTAAAATCCAGTACCCTTATATCATTGTGCTTTGTGAACTCAATAACTATTTCTGTGGATTCAGCTAATACACTGTGGCTGGCTCCGTATTACACTATCTTTCTCACATTTTTAAGCAATTCCTCTCTATTTGCAAATAGGTCAAGGATGGCTTCTCCTCTAGTTGGTGCATGGTTGGCTGTGTTTGGTTTCTAAGAGATAATCCCTCTATAAATCATATCTTGTGATTCTGAGTACCTTGAGATTTGGTCCAAGAAATTTTCATTGCTGCAGGTCTCTAGTCACATACCATCTGTCATTCCTTCTTTGTTTTTAATTCCTTGCAACTTTACCTAAAAACTGAACCATTACGTTAGTTAATAAGAATTTGTGTAGCTCTCTGATATGTAGGTCTGCAGTTTTCAAGTAGCTTAAAGGAAACAAGAATTTATAACTGGTTGGTCTTGTTTTGGTTTTTTGGTTTCTTTTTTTTTTTTTTTGGTCCAGGGTAAATTACATCTTGGGTAATCACAGAATCACAGAATAACCAGGTTGGAAGAGACCCACCGGATCATCGAGTCCAACCGTTCCTATCAAACACTAAACCATATCCCTCAGCACCTCGTCCACCCGTGCCTTAAACACCTCCAGGGAAGGTGACTCAACCACCTCCCTGGGTAGCCTGTTCCAGTGCCCAATGACCCTTTCTGTAAAGAATTTTTTCCTAATGTCCAGCCTAAACCTCCCCTGGTGGAGCTTGAGGCCATTCCCTCTTGTCCTGTCCCCTGTCACTTGGGAGAAGAGGCCAGCACCCTCCTCTCTACAACCTCCTTTCAGGTAGTTGTAGAGAGCAATGATCTAGACAACAATGCTGTGCTATTTAAAATCCTGATCAAAATTCTTCCTCCAGCTAAATTTTCCTATATATACACAGTTCTCTCTATAATATACTGGAATTGTAGTTGTGAGAATCATCAGACATACTACCAATAAAACCTACTATGTTATTGTAATACCATCATTTAACATTTTTCTATGTTTTCCTGTTGTCTTCTTTGTTCTGTTTTTGCTGTTATCAGAGTAAATAGTTCTTTACTTACTATTTTCTTCCCAGAGCTTTTTTTACTTTCTACTTTTTCAAAATACTTAGGCAGATTTTATTACAACAATCTCAGTAGATACCAGATGGAGTTAAAAGAAAGATAATTTTCCCTCCCCTATCTGTTAACAGTAGTTCAACAATTTCCTAAAGAAAGGTACCAATTCTGAATTTAGATTAACTAAGCATATGTCAAAATATGTTAAGTCTCACCTCAGAATACTGCAACATGCAACACTTACAGCTGTTAAGTTTAATGATACAGAGCATTCAGACATTTGTAATAAGTGTTATGGTCCTCAGTACTACAGGGATACAGATAAGCAAATCTTTGTCACGATTATTGCATCAATCTACAGTTTGCAAATACTAAAAACATGTACTTTGACACAAAATATCATGTGTCAACTGAAAAGCCATTAATGAAATCATAGTATAAATAAAATGTGGAATAGAAAGCTAGTGATGAGTAAGCCAGATGTTAAAGTCTGAAAGTATAGGAGATGGACTGTTCCAGTGGTGCAAAGAATGCTCTGGACACGTGGAATGTTTGAGAAATACAGCATTGGAATATATTGAATTATACAGTAAGATACAGATGTTTTCCAAGGGATCATACTTACTGCATTCCTGACTAAGCACTGGAAACAAAATTGGAGTTTCACTGAGGTAGCAAAAGAGAATTGATGCAAATTCTACTACTGGTTACACAGTATGCGTCTTATTACTGATGACTGAAAAAGTGGACTATTCTTATCTGATTCAAAAGTCCATAAAGACAGAAAGTAAAAAAAAAATCTAAAGAGACAATTAAGCACTTTCATAGATCATCATTCAAGACCTATTGAGGACTACAGGACTTGAGGACCTAATCTGTCAATTGCTTACCCAGTAAATAGGTATTAACTCTTAAATATATTAAAAAAACCAAGCCCAAAAGCAAAAGCTACTTATTGCTTTAGTCCATATGTTTTTTACTTTTGGTTCATCCCAAGCAGTATGTGTTTAGGAAGTTGGCTGGTCACTGATTAACTTTGAGAAGCAGATAGTAAATCAGTGTGTGTATTACAAGTACTAGGCTTTAAGAAGTGACTATTGCAGTTGCAGGAGGACTGAAGGAGGGAGATTCCACAATGTACCTGTGAAACATATGCCAGTGCTCAGTCACCCTTAGAGTAAAAAAGTGTTTCCTGATTTTTAAATCGAATCTGCTTTGCTTCAGGTCAGGCTTATTGCTTCTTGTTCTGTCCCTGGGTACTACTGGAAAGAGCCTGGCTCTAGATGCTTGCACAACCCCCTGGCATATCAGTAACTCCTCCCAGTTTGGTGTTATTAACGAACTTGCTGCAGGTGAACTCTACCCCATCATATTGATCAGTAATGAAGATGTTAAACAGGAATAGACTATGTACCACTTCCCCTTCATCTACCAAGACAGTCATTTCATTATAAAAGTTCATCTAGTTGGTAAAGTGTGAGTTCCCCCCGGTGAATCCTTGCTGATTACTTTTGATGATTGTCTTCTTCATATGCCCAGGAAATGATTTTCTTTTTGGTTTAGCTGCTTCTACACCTTCCCAGGGAGTGACATGAGAATAATAGAATCATAGAATAACCAGTTTGGAAGAGACCCATTGGATCATCGAGTCCAACCATTCCTATCAAACACTAAACCATGCCCCTTAGCACCTCGTCCACCCGTGCCTTAAACACCTCCAGGGAAGGTGACTCAACCACCTCCCTGGGTAGCCTGTTCCAGTGCCCAATGACCCTTTCTGTGAAGAATTTTTTCCTAATGTCCAGCCTAAACCTCTCCTGGTGGAGCTTGAGGCCATTCCCTCTTGTCCTGTCCCCTATCACTTGGGAGAAGAGGCCAGCACCCTCCTCACCACAACCTCCTGACTAACCTGTAGTTCCCTGGGTCCTCCTTTCTTGCCCTTTCTGAAAACAGGAGTAGCATTTACTGTCCTCACAATGACATCAGCGAGTTCTCTCAGCATTTGTGGGTGTATCCCCTCAGGGATCATAGACATACGTATATGTACTTTGCTTAAGTATTCCCTGACCTCATCCTCTTCCATCAAATATGCGTCATCTTTGCTCTACGTTATTCTGCTGTTTTCTGGGACTTAGGATTCCTGAAGGCTGATCCTACTAGTAAAGACTGAGGCAAAGAAGGCGTTCAGCACATCTGCCTTTTCCATGTGCTGTGTAACCAGGTCAAGTGGGCACACTTACATCCTTACATGTTTGTAACTTTGCTGTTTTTCTAAAAGCAGATTAAGACAGAATGTAAACTTTAGTGACCAAAAAAATTCATAATGAAACACACAAAAAGAAAGAAAGAATCACCAAAGGTATAGATAGAATGAGTTTGTGGTTAAAGATTAATTTTTTCTGCACTGTGTGGTAGATTTGGTGGGGAAGGGTGAGGATACGTGGAAGAAATAACATGCTCCACCAGTAGAGACTTCTAGGGTGCTCTCAATGTGTGATAACTAGCTAAGGTTCATCCTAGAACTATACTCCAAAGGGAAGCTCTTACAGGTAATTCTCTGATAAAGTCACACAAACACCATTTTATCTAAAGGAGAAAGCTGTCTGCCACACAATAATATTTTGGAGTGAATGCTTAAACCCTGAGTCCCAATTTGGTCTATCACAGTCCTTAAAAGAACACTTTGGGAAAACTAATCTTAGACCTGGTCATTAGGTAACAGTCCTCAGAAACAGACTGCAGTTTCTCAAAGTCATTGAGGAAGGCAAGACCCATTAAATTCAACAGAGGATGAAAAAAAAAAGAAAGGAAATCCAAAATCCTGAATGCCTTTGTGAATTTTGTCCTGAGGCAAAACTGGTTCACAATACGTCTTTTATTCAGGCTGCAGAAGTTTTTGAAATGGACTTTTATTACTCTTGGGACAGGTGCTAACCATCCACTCATAATATATCTTAACACAATGCTTTCTCAAGCCCATTTCTTACAAATATTTCTATGAACATGTAACTATAAAATGTTATTTCAGCATAAGAAAAGTAATGATAATTTTCTGTACCTGAGAGGTTTACAGACTTCAATTTAGTGTTTTCTAAATGGAGAATATGTATTATAGGAAAAGTTAAACCCAAAAGGCATGGTAAGGTTTCGTTTCAGATGCTTTTCTTCAAAGAAAAATGTGTTATCAGTCCAGGCCTTATGAGGAAGTGACAAGAACTGAATCTCTACTGCATCTCTAGACATACTTAGCAAAGTGTACTCTAACTACTTAACTTTTAAAAACGAAGACCAAAATTTAAGATTAACAGCTTCATTTAAACCACTGCAGTAATTTTTAAACTTCCAGACTTTTTGGAGTGATTAAAACTGCATTTTCCAGCAAATAAGCAGCTTGCCAAAATATAAAGATTTAGCTCTTTTTCATCCATTAAACTGATATAGCTAATGAAATCCCAAGCCATGAAAGCTACTGTCTGTCTGGTAAAAAATGGAATAACAATTTTATTTGATACAAAGCTGGTGGTTTTGAGGTCTGTTAGGATTTCTCTTGAATTGGCAAATCATTTGGCTCTAATTATTCCAGAGCCAGCAGATGATATTAATACATTTTGGTCATTAATTTGAGCTAGGCTTGAAATAGCGACATAGAGGTAAAAGTGCTTGTATGGTACTTGCAGTACCCTGAGTGAAATACCTCCTGTGGGGTTCATACTTAGTATTAGCAACAGTTATACTGAGCAGACAAACTGCAGAAGCTTTTTATTTACTTCTGTCTCTTAAGCAGATTTGTTACAGCCGGTTTTCATATTCACATCTTACATGCCTTTGGGTATTAGGGCTTCTGTCAGAAAAATCATATTCAGCAAAACATTTTTTTTATTGCACATTAAAGGGACTTTTGGTGATAAAACCACATTTTAAGGCATATCACCAAAGCTAAAAAAGTATGTATGTCTACAATTATGAAATAATTGTGAAAAAAGTGGGATGCTAACAGTTGAAATACTGCAAGGCTTGGGACTTGTATAGTGTAAACCTCAATATATTTTCCTTCCATACCCATTTACTCTAGATGCTATTCCTCTATTAAATTAACATGTGGGGTTTTTTAATCTCAAAGTGAGAAAAGTATCTGTAAACCAGCTCTACAGTGACACTATTACTTAAGTTTATGCTTATGAATGGATTCTGCAGAATGAACAGAAGGGTACCCATGTTATTTGAACATTAAAAGAAGCAGCCTGGGCTGCTTGATTTCTGTGGAAAAATGACAATTTATGGCAACGTGACCATACAGCCTATGCTGACGTAAATGCTTCATAGACCATGAAAGCTTAGGGTGTTTAGTAGAACAATTGAGAGTATACTCCAATTTTTTAACACCATACAGGGCCACCCACACTATGGACAGGTGCCTTGGCTCTTACATATGAATTCAAAATACATACAGGCTTACTAACGAAGAATAAATCTAAACTCCCTTTGCAACTGACATTCCTCAACAAATGACTAGGTTGGCATGCACCAGAGCAGAATGCAAATGTAAGCAAACTCATATGTATCATATACCTCAGGGGCACTGAGACCTGAGTACTAAATTGGGTATGACTACATTCTAAAATATGTAGCAGTATACTCCAGGCCTGGTTCTTCTGCTAATTTTAAAACTTGCATAAAAAAACGTACCAGTTAACTCAATTATTTTCAATATTAATTTTATATTTATTCAAATTTGTCAATGCCCAAACGCCTAATCTATGTTAAAGCTGATCAGTAAAGGAAGATAATAGTAATTTTAAGTTGGTATGTAGAAACTGCAGATGCTTTCATTTATAATACAGAAATTTAATGGGCACTTATTTAGTATAAAGTTATACTCAAGGTTTTCCTGCACTGTTTCTATTACTCTGAGGGTTTTTTAATAACAGTCTGAGAAGTCTGATTGAAAATGGGAATTCAGCATTTTAGATACAAATCAGAATACAGAAATTAAAGACATGATTGCCTAAATGCAGTTTGCACTCTTTGATATACATAGGGTATTCGAGACATTTACATGGGACAAACAAATATGAGATGGTGTTTTTGAAATGCATGCTTGCCTTTCTGCTTCTACAGAGGCTGCTGTCTTCACATGTGAGAACCTTAGAACATCTGTAATAGTCCTAGTACCTTATGTTTAAGCAATTTAATTGGCCACTAATAAACATTAGAAATCATCTGCATATGATTCCAACCAATAAAGTTTAATCTTTCTTTTAAGTCTAACATTAGTATTCAGAAACTGAAAACTCTTTCTGGTTTACTTGAATAGTTTGTTTATGCTTCACTGACATTTTCTTGCTGCAAAGCAGAATTTGGGATTTTTTCCATATTTTGTCATTAACCAGTTTGACTATTTCTAATTATGTTTTCCTTGTTGTTTGTGCATGTTATTTTGCAAACAAACACAAAGAAAACCCATGTAGTTTTTCATTCAGCTCACAGATGAATAATCTGTTCCCTTTGCTGGAGGAAATCCTCAGTGATGTGTTGCCAATATTTTAACAAGAGACTCTCACAAATCATTCTACCCTTAAGCATATGTTATGTCTCTGTATCAAGAGTATGTGTGCTCCAGAGAGGAATGGCGACAGAATCTTTTGCTTCCAATTTAATGTGAAAACGCATTCTCATAAGCATAACCAAGAAAGATGGGATCTTGGCAAACAAACTAATATTAAGCTCCTGGAAATATCTAGACCATGTTCCTTAGAAAAACAAACTGATGAAAAGAATGTGTGTGGATGGGTTTACTAGGATAGTATTACACTTGAAACAGCATGTGAGCAATACTGTTACTCATTATCTATTGAGACGTAATACACTGTGAGATGTTTGTTCTCCTCACTACAATATCTACCATTTAGTAAACTCCTAAGAGTTCCCAGATGCAAAATGTCACTAATATTGTACACCAAAGAAAAAGCCCCACTAAAAATATTGTCAATATTCTGAAAATGGTTCCTCTGTCTTGAATTACATGACATCCTTATAATACCATGTATGTGTGCATGTTTCAGTTTTTCCCAGTGCAATTCAAAGGGCTTAGGAAAGCACTGTTGTATTAGTAATATCCCCAAGAGCTGTATATAGAATGGGGCTAGCACGCCTATGTCTTCCTCTGCCAGTGGCTGAGGCATTCTCAATAACCTTTAGGTTGAAGTAAATTTAGGGAAAGAAAGCCATTGTTCTTTATTGTTAAAGCTGTTTCACATGACAAGAATAAATGAAGTATTTATTGGCTGAAAAAAAGAGGGATGCACGAGAAGCAAGTATGGCATATCCTGTTCTAACACTCATACGCACTCACAAAAATGTTGTGTGATTTTAAATGGTGACACACAGGCATTTATTTTTTTTTTTTTTTAAATAGCCCTGAAGTTTGCTAGGGTAACTTAGGTATAGCTACTTAATAAGGCTACCCATATCCTAACCACGAATAATTCCCAGCAATTTGACTTAAGCATTATGCTAGCTCTTTGCGATCAATAAGTAATTAATGAATTTCATGGATAGGGAAACACTTGTGAGGAGGAAGAAATTTGGGTTATTTAGTTATTTATTACTGAAGTAATAGTTAAATTATTTCTTCTCTGATGTCATGCTGATCAGGGCTTTGTGACTAATTCAGCTCCTAGAATTACAGCTGGCTGCAGTGACAAATGCCACATTTCTGGATACACCTAGAGACAGCTACAACAGTGTCAGATTCCCCTGAAAGTAGACCTAAGTGCGGCATACTTTTTAGCATTCTAAAATATAACCGCAAGTCTTAAAAATAATTAAGTTGGTCAGTACTGGAACATGCACAGAAACAAAAATTTACAGTTTTAATGAACTGAACTGAAATAATATGTTCTTTACCCCCATCCCATCAAAAATAAACCCTACCCTCAGAGCAACAGGGCATTTATGATAGTTTCAATTTTGCAGGTAGAAACCTACAATATTTTTAGACCTGATTTCTTCTCTTTCCTTCTTATGAGAGGAAATCTTACATAATTATTGTGAATGAAATTTATAGGTATTGTTCTAGATCACAGGTGATGTTTCCTCACCAGGCAGCCATTAAAGTCTGAGGTAGATACCCATCTGACTGCTGTGCTAATTTCTATCAAAGACAATTTACAAACAAGATTATAAATACCCCATTAAGTATGTGGTAGATTTTCATAGAACAGTTTTATGAAGGACTGTATTAGAGAGAGATGAAATCTCTTACTTCTTCCTTCTTAAAAGATCTTACCCAACTATAATTCCTTTTAAATGGAAAACTTAAAAGCTCTCTGGATTAAAACACCACTTCTATTTTAACACTAGAAGGAACAGATTTTGTTTTATGTATTGCATGGATTACAGGTTAAAGTTTCAGAACTGGAACCCTTATTTCACAATATTTGTTTTATTTGCATAGTACCGACACTTCATATGATTTAAGATGACGCTGGCAGGACCTTTAAGGACATCGAATATAAGTTGCCTTTGTGCCTAAAAGCATTGCAGGAATCCAGCTTCCAGTATCTGGGGCAGTGAGGCACTGATACATTTAGCCAAAAATAACTGCTTAGTGCTTTTTGAGATGTCCCTTGATAACTGAGCTAGTAGAATCTGCTACTCCAGCAATGCTACAGCCTCCCAGACTCTGCCAGTCACACACAGATATGCTGATTGCCCAGGTAGTTAGTACTGTATGTTGTTAATGAACTGCTTTAGTAAGGTTTACTTTTAAAGTTTGAAACTGGAAAGATTTTATCAGACTTTTAAATGGTCTAGTCCAGTCAGCTCTAATCTCCATATATATATATATACACACATATAAAACTATACATACATATAGTATCAACAATCGTCTCCTATGTGACTGTTAAGAGTTCTTTTGTTTGATGTATTTTCATATCAGTTACAAAGTTCTGCTTAATTCTTTTCAGTGCTGCACTTGAATGGTTATTTTTGTAGCCTCTCACTAAGGTGATATTTCTGCTCTTTTCTATTGTCTCTGGTATGCACCATTTATTAGGGTTTGCACATACGTGTGATTAATTTATTAGTGTTCACGTGTCATGTATTTGTCTCTTACATTTAATATAATGTTGAATAAAATTCCTTTAACATAGTAAGCTTATAGAGAAGATCAGTATGTTCTAGATATCTTTCAAGGCAGTATATCAGATAAATTAGGCCCCACTGAAGTTACTTAGTTACTATTTTGGCATGGAAGTTAATAAAATCAGCATTTCATCGTCTCCTATTTTCTGAGATGTTTACCATCAACCATTCAGATAATACGTTACAACCCACACTGTTAAATAATATCTGTCCTTTTTCAACTTGCATGTGCAGTGATTTATACTCATTTTGCCTAACGATCAGCAAGTATATTAGGAGGCAAAGAAAGATTACAAAAGGCTTGATTAAAGTCTTACCAAAATTCACTTGCAGAGAAAAGCTTTAAAAAATAAGTATGGCTAGGTTGATAATGATACATTTGGAAGGTGAGCTGATAATGTGTAAAAATATCTGATGCCTGTCAACATTTCAGATTAAACTGTAAAATAGTTATAGGAAGAATTGGAAAGAAATGGCATGAAAATACCCACATGAAAATAATGTTTTGAACTTCACAGAATAAAATTCAAGCAGTGGATCCGTCAATAACAGACCAAAAATGACAGAAAGCCTCTAATATTACACCTCACTTCATCTTTTCACAATAATGTTAGAAGAAATAACAAGATGACATTATTTAGAGTGTGGAGCTCAGAACAGTAAATTCTAATTTGAACTTGGTCACTGACTCATAAGAGAAAGTGAAGGAATTATTCCCTTTAAGGTAAGAATTTCCTAACTATAACATAGTGATAATAAAAAACAACTTGTTTCCAGGAATGTGAGGAACAGGAATAGCTTTTGAACTGTGAAGTAAATGTATAAAAGTGAAATGGCATGTGCATCAGGATTTTCTGACTGTTCCCTAAGGAAGTAATTTGATTTCTTAAAGTCATCATAGAATATAATGGTACAGAACACTGAGGCTAAAAGGAAAGTTTTATTCTGGAACTGATCAAAGTTTCAATGTCACTTTAAAAAAGAATAATAGAACACATAGAGAGAACTTTTCAACACTGAGATGTTTCAGAAGCAGTCTATATGGAGCATAAATTCTTTTTATATATACATAAGATCAGAAATGTAAAATCAAGGGAGTAGAATCATCTCTATGTTTGTGCAAAAGGTTCTCATTTCATGCACAAATTGGATTAGGTAAACTTAAAAATAAGAAAAGTCAAATTCAGAAACCAAATCATTCAAAAACACTAAAGATGCATTCACATCTGAATAGCTTGTAAAAAATTAACTGTGGTCAATACATTTGGTACAAATAACTGTGCTGGTCAGACTGAGTTGATTTTCTAGGTTTACATGCTTGGTAGCCATAAAAGCAGAATAGAACTGAAAAAAAGGTGTTTAATGTTTCAAGAAACAGGCTATTTAAAATTTGATTTAATACATTTGTGCAGTTTAGATTGTTCATTTCCCATAAAAATTTCCAATTTCTGAAAAAGTTGCTATTAATCATAGAATCTTCAAGACTCTATGAATATGACAAGCCTTTAAAATTTATATAAGTAATATATATTGATTACAGGTAATAAAATAGAGTCTACCATTCTTCCATTCACATGAAAGAAAGTTATTATTAAAACATGTATTTGTCAGATTATATTTCAAATTATTTGTTATTGTGACTTCCTTAACAGTTTCAAAGAATTAATTGCTACTAAGAAATTCGGTGTCTGTAGGTTTCTAAATAATTGTCTTCTTTAATTCAGATAGCCATTTCAGAAGAGAGGACACAAGTTTATTTCTCCCAGCGGTCACCAGAAATCAGGTTCAGTAAGTCTGAGAGCATATATCCTTGCAATATTGCTCTATATGATATTGGATCAGTGAAACAGAGACAATGTTAATTAAGCTGAAAAAAATAAACGTGAGAGAAAAAACATGGCTAATAGTGAGTTTAACCTTCTAAATCTGACTCTTAAACTGACGGTCAAGTATCATTTCTTAATTTTTCCCATATCCTATTCTATTTTACCAGCAAATGTAATGCAGGGGAGCTTCTATGGCTAACGTCTGTTTTTTCCTCACCTTCTGGAAGAACTGAGGATCACAATGTCAATGTATGTAGTTTTATAAACATCACAGATTCTAAATTAATTTAAAGAAGATTTGTACTGATGACATTGCAGCTGTAAACAATTACATATTTAAGCTGGAATATGATGCAAATTATGTTGACTGTCCTGATGCTAAAACCAGGGAAAACATTTTTAGCTATTTTAAATCAGAGTAATTATAAGGTTTATAGCATCTGAATTACAAATCATTTATAAATGGGGAAATGGATTTTGTAAAGAAAATGCTAAAATATATGAAAGGATTTTTTCCACAGGTGTTATAGTGAACACCTTCTGAATAAATTTTGGTAAAGCATATCAGAAAAATTATAAGATCCAGAAAGAATAATATCAAGATCAAATGAACTGAAAATATTCTGTGCTTCTGTTGGGTTTTTAATTTTAGAAGTGGATAATGGTCAGACAAAATCAATTATCACTTGATGTTATTGAAAGTTGAAATCATGGTATAGAAGGCTAACTAGGACCATCTGATGAGCTTGTCTCCTGCTGTGTATTACAGATCACATTTTTGCATTTCATGCAGTCATCCCAAAGTCAAGATTGTATCAAAGCAAATAATTATATCTGACTAAAAATATATTGTATTTCCCCAAACTGAAATAACCTTTTTCCAGTGGTTAATTACCCACTCTTTTTTGATATTTGTGCCTTATGCCCAAATTGATTTTGCCTGGCTTCAGATTCCATTGATTTTTACTTGATTTGCCTCTTTCTTCTAAGCTAAAATTACCTTTATTAATTAATGTTTTTCTTCTAAGGAATACATAAACAGTATAAACCAATTAATGTCTCAATTAATTAGGCTTACTTTTTAGAAATACTTCTCTGAAAAAGCTTCTCTGTTGTAAAGAGCAAAGTATACTTTTTTTCTTGTTCAGATCTACTTCACATGCTATGCAGAGTCATACAATGTCTCAGGTGCCAAATCTGCAAAGCAATGCTTTGCTGCACTTCCAGAATTCCTTTCTGTAAGGATTGTAGGCAGGACACTTTGAAGATGCTCAGTATAATCCAAAAAGTAATACAGATATCTACTGAGTCTTCCATTGCCATCTGTTTTCAAACAATTCCATGAATTTCTTATTAACATTTTCTAACAGCATTAAAAAGGTGGTTATTAGTAGACAGATCAATATTTCAGTCCTAGCAAGAATGCTACATGAAAAAAAAGTTAAAATCCCTTTTCTCATTCCCAAGTTCCTACTCTGTATTCACTCTATTTATAATGTCAAGGATTACAGTAATTTTATTTTATTTTATTTTATTTTATTTTATTTTATTTTATTTTATTTTATTTTATTTTATTTTATTTTACTCAACTCTAGCATAGTAGTAGAGTGTTAAACTGGGGTGTACAAATGTCTGGTCATTATGATGTTTAGCACTTTCTCAGAAATACTGAGAAACAGGAGACTCCTCTTATGTCAAGTCATTATGTGTATAATTATGTGCTAACAGCTCTGTTTCTACAGTGTGTTATTTAATTGTATAGAGGTTAATGTGAGATCTAGATCCCCAGTATAACTGCTAGATTCTGATCCCTATTTACTGACATTAGTTTCATTTAAAAATGTTACCATTAAAGATTTTGGTTTTCTATTCAGGCTAGTGATTAAAATATGATCACAATATATATTATATATATGCAAAACATATAGAACAATATTAATATTAAATATTAATATAGTCATAATCTGTTAACCTAACATACATGCAGTCCATGGTATTTTATATTATTTATTAGTTGATAATATTAATGATGGTATCAGTTTCAGAGGAATATTACTGGAAACATCACCACATGATTGTGATTTGCATGGATAACTATCTCTACTGATAACTCACTTATCCATTTTGAAATTCTTTTCATATATGCATTACCTTTATTCTATAATTTTACTTTCTGAAAGAGTACTGTTTAGCTCTTCTCAAATAAAAGAATAAAGTGCCTTTGTCATCCAACTTTCCAATCTGCCTGGAGAATTCATCCAGATTTTTTGGCAAAGCTTACTTTCTGTCAAATCAAATTGACAGGGTCTAATTAAGTTCTTTAGTTCTTTATCATCTGAGTTGTGTATAAGTATTCCATTAATGTGCTAATACTAGATGTCAGCCTAACTGTCCTAAAGTTATGCAATTATCATCTGCTGTTTTGTTAAAGGATATTTAATGTGTAGTGTTAGATTCCAAATGTCAAAGATTCAAGGTACTGCCTAATTAATCAATAATCACAATTTCAGGATAAAGAAATCGAGCAAAAAAGTATACTGGATTATGTTAGATATGTTTTTGACACCCATAGAACAATGTACAGCAACAAAAGGCATCAAATATAGGAATATATTATATTTAGAATAAAAATTTCTCTGTTGTTAAATAAAGGTATATTCCTCCAAATGTGAGTAATAGAACTACAGATAATCCACAGGGTAAAACGAAGGCTGTTGTCTCAAAAGTCTCCTCTGTGTGTTTTCATGGAAAATTTCAGGAAAGAGTGTAAAATTCTCATTAAATTTCATCTTTATATATTTCCAGTTTCTAAGAACTTCACAGGGACTTCACAAATCTCACACTACCTCTGATCTTCATTCCCCTTAAATAAAGGTAGGGCAATCATGTTAAGGTGAAAGACAGATGAAGAGAGGGCATACCAGCTCTTTCAGCTGTGAAACCCTGTTACTCTAGGTTTCACTGTGCCCATCACGTAATGGATACAAAATTTTATTCTGGAATGATCATACTTCCAATCTCAGTAATGATTTAACAAAGCTCTGTGCCTTCATCTGGAAATGCCCTGCAAACCCTGAAAGCACGCGCCTATCTTTAAGACAGCACAGAGAGAAAACATATCTGTTTTCTACCATCTTTAAGCTTCCTAACCTCTTATCCGTTATTAATATAATCTTGAATTTTCTCCTCTGTTAACAATGGGGAAATAGTGAAACAACAAATGTTTTATTCTCCTGGTGAAAAAAACAGGCTTGGATTTGCCATCAACAACAGAATCGTGTTGGGGAAGTAGCTCTGTTGCTGCCACTGAACCCTTTTTAATGGCACATAAACCCAAACACACTGCTGGACCTCTTCCTCTCCTACACATGACCACAATTTTGCTGGCACATCTCACTGCCATATGCAATATTTTCCCATTTTGGCTATTTGAAAGCTGTTTTTGTTGCCCTCTTTTCTCAGAGTAGCTGAGAAGCAGGTTTACTTAGAAATGAGAAGGACTGGGAAATAATTTTCATCTACAGTTCAAGCATTTGTGTCAAGACTGAGTAACTTCTGCCAACAAAAGTAAGCTTAATCCTTAGCTACAGCAAAAAGACTGTCATCATTCTGTATTTGCTAGACTGTCATCACTGTATTTGCTAGAGAGGAATCAGAATGGTATTGTATACACTATTGGGCTAATTCTTACATGCTAGTCTCTTGTGTACTTTCATCTACTTTGATATACCTAGCATTCATGGATGATTTCCTATCTGAGCCCTTGGGATTTGAAGATGTTGTTTATTCATTATCTAGGAATAAATGATTCAACATCAGCATTTGAGATAATGGACCAAATATAGGATGCTAACCTCTATTAACCTCTGTTTTAGCCTTCCTATACCTTGTCCAAATTGCTTTGATCTTTTGGTTATGTTTTATGACAGCCTTTTTGACAGTAGGACTTTTCAAATCAAGAAAACATAATTGTTTGTTTTTTTATTTAATTATCATGTATAATGAAGGAAGTATAGACTCTATTTCACCAGCCAGAACACAGAAGATATTGCTTGCCTATTCTGTGAGTATGCAATTAACACAAAGTAGTGAACTTTTCACAAGTTAAATATTGTTATTATAAAGTAATAATAAACTAATAAAATAAAAAAATAATAAGAAGAAACCAAAAACTGAAATAGTTTTTAATAATCGTCCACCTGACTTACGATGAAGTATCACAGAATCTATCAGAAAAAGTAAAATGAAACTGCTATTTACTCTATACTTCAGACTTCAAAAAATCATAACCTGTGATTCTGTGTGATTTTAGCCAGATGACTATCAATACAATTTAGTAACGAAATGTTGCATACTATATATACACGATCAAAAATTATTTTGATTTTTAGCAGAATGTTTAACATGATTATCCGTTATGATAACAGAAAGGAAAGGACTTACTGGGTCTACAAATAGACTGGCAAAGACAAAGGGCATGTCAGCTCTTTACTTTTCCCTTTTTTTTTTCATGTCCTACTTTTGCTGTTTTGAATGCTATCAGTAACAAGTAATTTTTTTTTTTTTTAGCTGATAGAGCTTGGTGTACAGGATCAACCTTTTACATGGTGTTAGACAACCCATCTGACTATCTGGTGGGAAAAAATTATCACAATGCTACTTTATCATTGTAGTGCTGAAGGGTATTTGCACACTCTGGAGCCGTAAATATTAAGGAAATTCTAGAATTGTAGAATGGTTTGAGTTGGAAGGGACTTTAAAGATCATCTAATTCCAATCCCCCTGCCACGGGCAGGGACATTTCCCCCTAAATCGAGCTGCTCAAGGCCCCCATACAACCTGGCCTTGAACACCTCCAGGGATGGGGCATCTACAACTTTCCTGGGCAACCTGTTCCAGTGCCTCACTACCATCATTGTGAAGGAAAGGACACAGGAGATGTCAATACTGCTGAATTAGTAATCCCCCATTGGTGACACCTGACCAACCACCTTCCATCTTGGTACAGGCTAAAACCTGAGTATGCATTGTCACTTTATCACTTTATTTTATGCTGTGGGTTAATACCTTTAGGCAGCTAAGGCCCACACAGCTGCTCATTCACTCCCCCTAGTGAAGTGTGGGAGAAAATTAGAATAGCAAAAGTGAGAAAATTTATGGGTTCAGCTAAAATCAATTTAATAAATGAAAGAAAAATAAAACAAATCAGAAAAAAAACACGCAAACCCCATAATCCACAGCAAAACAAAGCAAAGAAAAACAAATAATGCAAAAACAAACATTCACCAGTCATCCTAATGCCCAGTCAGTCCTCAAGCAATGGTAACTCCTTATTGATTCACTTCCACTTTTATTGAGCATGACATTACACATGTATGGAATATTGCTTTAGTAAATTTACATCAACTGTCTCAGCTGTGTACCCTCCTTGCCTATTGTCTTTACCCCAACCTACTCAATGGGGACAGAGTAAGAAAGAGAGAAAACTTTAATACTATGTAAGTATTTCTCAAATATAGCTAAAATATTGATGTGTTATCAACATTGTTCTCATCACAAATGCAAAACATAGCGCTGTAAGGGCTGCTGTGAATAAATTAACTCTCTTCCATCTCAACACAGAATGATTTCATATGGGAACCATGTGTGCCTCTGTGAGGTATTCGATTTAATTCTTAAGAGAACAGGAACTGAAAAAAAAAGATGGTTCACATGAAAATTAAGTCTAGACACAGTTGTCATTCCAGCCTCTCTTTCCTGGATGTTAATCATAGCAGCTGCCCTGCTGGATGAAACTGCATATGCCATTAAATCTTGTTTAGGTCTTCTGTAGAGGTGAGGGGAGTGTAGTTCTCTGTGGAAATATGAGCTAAGTCCTTCAGGCTTTAAGATCTATCAGAATTTTCACTGGAAGGCATTTACTTTCTTTTCAAAGTTCAGCATCTGTTTAAACATGTGTGCTCTTGAAAACGAGTGAAGTCTCTATTACTCTGCCTTCCTAGGGCAATTAATGAGCATAGAGGGAATATGCAAAGAGGGGAAATAAATTAAAGAAGTATTTGTGTAATCCTGACAGTACATTGTAAGTCAACAAAATTATGCCATTGATATCATGTTGAGGAGAGTCCCAAACTACTTTTTTGATGCACTTAGCAGATGTTTTTCCAAAAATACATTGTCCCTCTAGTAAATATTATTTGCACATTCCCTAACCTACCTCTTTCTTTGCCAAGCTGAGCTTTAACACATTTGCTTATGTGGGTTTGCTAATGTAAAGAAAAATAATGTATGTTCATGATTCTGGATTGTATTCAAATATTTACTTTTGCTGCAAAGCCTATATCATTTGAGAAATAAAATAAAAAAAATCCAACAAACAAACAAAATAATGTTAACTGTTGTCATGTATACTGTATAGCATACCTGTTCAATACCTTTTTCATTAATTGATCTGCATAGTTGCATGCCAATTCATTTTTAGTTTCATATTATTTTAATGTTTTATTTCTTGTGTCTTTTCATTGGGCATTTTTTCAATATTCTACTTGGGTCAGTATATGTCACCACACTATATTTTTTCCTAAAAATTTCTGTATTTATTAAATTTTTCCCAACAGTTCTTAATAGAACAGATTCATTGAACTGTGGTTCTGATAGCAACCGAGCACCCACACAGCCACTTGTTTACCTCCCTCTGCCCCAGTGAGACAGAAGGAGAAAACAGGGAAGAATAAGAGTGAGAAAACTTTTGAGTTTAAATAAAGACAGGGATATGACTTGTAAAATACTATTGTGGATAGAACATAATTGACTTGGGGAATTTAACTTAATTTATTGGCAATTAGTACTAATACTTAATTATCAATATTGTGAAACTGACAGCCTCCCCCCTGACCAACATCAGCAGCATAGGTAGGACGCTAACCAGGGTATCCATGTAAGGTGTGAGTCTCCCAAATCACACTACCACTGGTGGATCTAAGGGTCAACATGAGTCTTACCTGCATCCAAAAGTCATTGGCATGATTGGCTGTTGCTGCCAGAAGACCTGGACACCAAGTGTTCCTGGCAGTCCAGTAGAGCCAAGGTATCATTTATGGTCCTGTGCTTGCTGTCCGTGATTGTGCAAGTTGCCGTATGGGTGTATTTTTTTTTCAACTTCATTATTTTATTTCAGAAACTTTTTCTATTGTTGTGTTTTCACAACAGTTACATTCTAAACCTCCAGTGAGACAACAAATAGTGCAGGAGATTTGGGACATTACATAGTGGTTTCTCTCTGCTGCTTCTGGTTTCTCATTCTTTTCATATGCTCCAGCACAGGTCCCTCAGGGCCCTAGTCCTCCTCTGACCTTGATATTCCCTCATTTCCTCTGCTATTCCTTGTGTTCTTCCCTCTTCCTCACACTTTCCAATTGTTTTTTTTTTTTTTCCTTTCTTAAAAATGTTTTCACAGAGGCACAAACATCTTCATTAATGTGCTCAACTGTTTTATGTGGTAGGTCCATTGGAGCCAGCTGGAACCAATTGTGTCCAGCACAGGGCAGACTCTCATGTGTTTTCAAAGAGGCTGCCTCTGAAGTACATTGCTGCCAAAAACTTGCAATATACATCCAGCACAACCTTTCAAATTACAGGAATAGAATACAATGACTATAACTAAAAACAGAATTAAATCAAACTGTACAACCACAAACCCACCAATCTGACCTCAGTGGGAGGCCAAATTATGAAAGAATCGATAATTAAATAAATTGAAGTGAAAGGAAAATGAATAAATTGAATCAGGGGATTGGCAAAGAAAGATTGTGTCAGACTGATATGTTTGCTACGACAAAATGACTGCTTTCATAGACAGCAGAGTTGTGATATATCTAATCTATCTTGACTTCTTTACAACACTTGATATGGCACCCCATGGGAAATTTTCTCTTAAGTCACTACAAGAATTGTAAGTTGAATGAAAAATTATCATTTGATAGGGAGATTACTAGTGGAATACTCAATCAATTAATTTTGTGCCTAATCTTTAGCACCTTACTTCATGAGAGCTAATGGATGTTAATAGATTTTTATGATGACAGAATGTTGTGAAATGTGCAAAACAATAGGAGCATCTGAACGTCTCTTGGGAAGAATGAGATGACCTTGAAAAGCAAAACAATAAAAATGATAACATGAAGTGCAATCCACCTGGAGAATTCAAGCCATAACTTTGTTAATAGGTAAAGATCTACCACCTGGATAACAAAGCAGATAAAAGACTTTGTTACATTTATTGATGACAAGGTAGTTTTAAGTCACCAATGTGAAATGAAAAAGCATTATCTTGGAGGGTATCAGGCAAAATATTTTAGGTAACAACAAAGTCAAAATTATTATAAAAGCATTCATAAAATCATCTCAGGAATTATGTGTACTCTTCTGATGACATAAATGGAATATACAGAAGCACTAATTCAAAGATAAAGGGCACGGATGACTGAGAACAGAACCCACTTTATGTAGAGACACATTACACAAACCCATGTAAACAAAGAGGTTGTTTATCTAGGCAAGGAATCTCAAAGATTTATTTATTTTTTTAATCTATAAAGACACATAGAGTAAATACCAAAGACACTGAAGATGGTTATGTAGATTACTGTGCCTTGATTACTGCAGAGAGACATCAGCATCTGTAATTTGGTGAACTGTTTATCCAGAAATATAGTTATAAGCTAGTGGGAACAATAAACACAGATGGACTGGGAAAAAGGTATTCAATTCATCATCTGATTAGGCTTAGATTGAACTTCATTGTTGAAGCTCATTATTTAAAGCAATTTCAAAAAGAAGATATATATCACGGAAAAGACATGAAATGAATGCATTCATAACTAGGGTAAATAAGTTTTATGGATTGAAGACAATGAGGGTTGCTTATTACAGTTGTCCAAGATTCTTGGAGGTAGCTCTCTGGTTAATAATGACTTCCTCAAACAGAAACTTGAAAAGCAAATGGAACCAATAAGAAGAGAAAATGCATTCATAATACCATATCCTTGTACTTTCCTACTCTTAAAATCATTACCACTATTACTGTGTCTTTGTGTGACGAGGAGAGGAACAGCTTGCTGACAAGCTGTAGATAGTGATAAGCATCATGATAATACTACAGACAAGAACAAACACTTCAATAAAAAGCTTGAGCTTGTGTATTGCTTTGAAACATGGAGATAGTAGATTCAGTAGTTATAGAGCAAGTATGTTAACTATCTAGTTTCTGTTTTGATGAATTTACTTCTTTCTAGGAAGAACAATTCTCTACTAATATCCTTTCTTATGTAGGAAACATCTTATTACTGGCTCTATTAAAGTCACCCTTCTTGTAATATATCAGATTCTTAGTAGACAGTCTGACAATTACTATTAATTTTCAAATTTTTCAAAAAGTGTAAATGTTGGAGAAGCATGAGCAAATTAACAAAAAAGTCACCTCCCTTTCCTTTAAAAAACAGAGTAAGAAGGAGATATGTCATCCCTTTACTTGAAGATCAGTTTCTGTCAATTAAGTCATGGGTTAAACTGAGAATATATGTACTCAGAAAGAAAATAAGAGGATGAAAGAACTTGGTTACTTTCCTAAAAGAAATATAGTATGAACAGGCTGCTTTATGATCTGAGAGTAGATGCCACCTAAGAACAAAACTTTTTTTTTTTTTTTACCACTTAAAAGAAAAGCCTATGTAAAGATTTTGGAATTTGAAATAAATGGATGGAATCTGTGCATGAAAAGAACTCACAGTTTGTGAAAAACAGAAATGCAAAGGGAACTAGCACAGACTTGGAAAAGAAAAAAGAAGAATGAAGCTATAGAATACAAAAGATAATGTAAGGTTTCCTAAGAAAGCAACTTCATGCTTAAACGTCGACAAAAAATAGGACACAGGGAGTTAGAAAGAAAAACTATATGTTATTATTTTTTATTTGGGGGGTTTCTTTTGGTTTTTTTTGGTTTTTTGTTTTTTTTTGTTGAGGTAAAAGAAAACTGTATCTTCTTTGTAAGAAAAATCCTTGAAAGAGATCTCATAACTCTATCTATTTCTCTCACTTAGAATGGCAAATCATAAGGCCATGATTTTTTACAGATTGGAGAGATAAAATTATTCTTGTAAATCCAATGGCTATTGATAGGGAAAGAGACTACAGTGATTGTTAGGAATCTTTCTTGTATTCTGTCCTTTAAAATGTGGTGAGAGCAAGGCACCTGAAAATACACTTCACAAAGAAGAGAATGGTGAGAACTGGGAGCAAGGTAGCTGTGGATGACATTGTTGCATACAGAAGGCCACTGATACTCACCAATGGGGATGGCAGATCAAGGGAATACTTTTCATTCATTCTCCAACAGGGTTTTAAAGGAGGTGTGCAAGGAAGTTCCTTTAGTGAAAGGAGGACATGAAGATTCACACTGTACAACATCAGTTGTCCGCTGTGTGACTTAAAGGATGTGTCAAATTAACTTAGCATCTTCCACAAATACAAAGAGTCATGGTTCAGTGAGACTTGATTAGACTTTTGGAGGCAGTATAGGACAGTGTGTGTTCTTGTTTTGTATCTCACTTCTTGGTGTTATTACTTCAGGTTATATTTTACGTTTATGTTGTTTGATAAAGAATTTTTTTTCTGCTGTTTTCTTTACTTTGTCTTATACTTTTCAGTTATATTTTAAGAGGCATTCAGGTGGAATAAAGAATTAGTTTCATCTGTTCATGATCTTTCTTATGACTCTCCTAATCAGTCATCCTTCAGTTAATATTTCTTCTCAACTGTTATAATCTTCAATCTAACTTGATACAGTTTATGTTATCACTGATTAGGTTGTAGGCAAATCATAGAATCATAGAATAACCAGGTTGGAAGAGACCCACTGGATCATCGAGTCCAAACATTCCTATCAAACACTAAACCATGCCCCTCAGCACATCATCCACCCGTGCCTTAAACACCTCCAGGGAAGGTGAATCAACCATCTCGCTGGGCAGCCTGTTCCAGTGCCCAATGACCCTTTCTGTGAAAAATTTTTTCCTAATGTCCAGCCTAAACCTCCCTTGGCGGAGCTTGAGGCCATTCCCTCTTGTCCTGTCCCCTATCACTTGGGAGAAGAGGCCAGCACCCTCCTCTCTACAACCTCCTTTCAGGTAGTTGTAGAGAGCAATGAGGTCTCCCCTCAGCCTCCTCTTCTCCAGCCTAAACAACCCCAGCTCTCTCAGCCGCTCCTCATAAGACCTGTTCTCCAGCCCTCTCACCAGCTTCATTGCTCTTCTCTGGACTCTCTCCAGAGCCTCAACAACCTTCTTGTGGTGAGGGGCCCAGAACTGAACACAGTATTCGAGGAGCAGTCTCACCAGTGCCCAGTACAGAGGGAGAATAACCTCCCTGGACCTGCTGGTCACGCCGTTTCTGATACAAGCCAAGATGCCCTTGGCCTTCTTGGCCACCTGGGCACACTGCTGGCTCATATTCAGTCGGCTGTCAACCAACACCCCCAGGTCCCTCTCCTCCAGGCAGCTTTCTAGACAGACTTCTCCTAGTCTGTAGCACTGCATAGGGTTGTTGTGCCCCAAGTGCAGGACCCGGCATTTGGCCTTGTTAAACCTCATGCCATTGGACTCTGCCCAGCAGTCCAGCCTGTTCAAATATCACATTCTCTGTTACAAGACCAGATATTTCACATTTCCTTCCTAGTCAAATATCTGACCAGATAATTTGAGGATCTGGACTATCACTTAAAGAATAGTACTTCTAACTGATTATTTTAAAAAGCATTCAATATGTAGAGTGCTGCAAAAACTTGTGGGAGTCTTTGTTTATAATGCAGTTGCATAGTAATGTTTCCTTAAATTAGTTAGTTTTCTGTTGATTATCATTTAGATATGTGAAGAAGTAGGGTAACCTCTTAAAGTTTGCTATTTGGATAACTTTAGTAAGATTTAAGATATTTTTTTTTTTTGTTAAAAAGAAAAATAATTTTCACTGTTAATTGGTTAATTTCTATTTGGCTGTTGTCCTAATTTACATTTTAAAAAGTCATATAGACCTAGTTGCTATGCACTGTGTAGCTCCTTGGAGGAAGCTGTTGAGTTTTCTCACTTCCTTTTCCCTTTAAAGCAGGAAAAATGTAACATATAGTTTGTTTATAAAGTTGTTACAGTTAAATGTAGTGTTGGTGGCAAGTAATGTTATCAAATATACCAGATCTTATATCAATGAATTTATTGTAGTTTATCATAAATTGCTAATCTGGCAAAATTGGTTTTTGTATAGACAAAGGAATGGGTTTTGGCCAAGTTTTGTGCCTTCTAGTTTTAAACGCTTAATAGTTCCTTTCAATTTTATGAAATGTTGTGGAGTAATAGAAGCAAATCTAAAGATAGAACAAGGGATACAAAGGACTCAATATCTATGTTATACATGTTTCTTGGGTGTTACTACAGTGTAGGTCTTGTTTGTTCTGGAGAGCTAAATACTTGTTTGTGGTTGAGGATAATTACGTAAACTTTTGCAGCATGTATTGCTTCTAAAAGGATTACAGGGCATACTTTTCAAGAAAGATCGACAACAGAAACAAAAACATCTCAAATATAGATAATCAGATATACTTCAGAACAGTATTCCTGATCTAAACTGGAAAAGTAACTTAGGTTCACCTTTATGTGTTTATTGTCAAAAGAAAAGAAACTCCAGAGGTAATTTTAGCATTGTTAATCACCCTTTCAATGTGAAAATTTATCTATATGGCTAAAGTGAGAGCTTAATATAGTTTTGATCATAGAAGTTTTATTAAGCTACACTGAATCTGGAAAAAACTGAGATACTCTCACAGAAGTCTTTTGAAAGACTTTTTTTTTGCTTTGAAGCAAAAATACTGCACTATCTTCATATGTGCTTGCCACAGGCCAGGTAATTAAGGATGGTCATAGAAGTGTCCACTTCAATGAGTCACAAAAGCTTATTCTTGGAGACAAGAGCATAAACTTTTCCATACATTGAAGAAATATTTTGAGAAAAGTAATGAGGAAGTTGAAGAATAGAAAAAGAAGTCATTCCTTAACAAAATGTGTTAGATAGGTTAGGAATACATGTACATACAGTTTCCTTGTTCTTAGAAAGAAAAGATTCGAAGAAAATTTTCAGCTTCCGCTAAACTTATCAGGTTGATAAAATGAAACCCAGTGGACTATGATTGGTCCCATACATGATAATAAATGTCTCAATGTTCACTGCTGGAAAGTCTAAGTTATAGATAGTGTCAATGTTGAGAACGGAGCTTCCCAAGCTTGAATTATTTTAATTTAATTTAATGGGGAAGAAGAGGAAAACCTTTTTAACTATACGCTTATTCTGAACATTTACCTTAGGATGAGAAAAATTTCTGTTAAGGATATCTGATTTTGTTAATGCTGAGAAAGGCATGTCCAAAATCTTCCTTGAACATAGTATGAGCCTTGATTTTATATATACACTTTTTTCAGTTGTATTCTACTCCTGTTTCTAATGGAATATTTTCTTCCAGTTAGACACTCATGTTCTCCTCCTTGAAAATGAGGTATATATCTTACAAAAGGGTCCAAGAAAGAAGTAAAAAGAAGCAACTATCTCTACCTGCTATCATCTAAGAAAACATCTGCCGACACTCCTAAAAGAACAGTTACGTTTTATTTTGGAACTCTCAAAAAGACTTAGTCACAGGGTCTATTTTCTATTTTTACTCTTCAGCTGCAAGGGGGAAACAGACCTTCTAAACTACACTTTATTTTAGCCCACAGGACAGTGATTTGAACACTTACATATTTACTGGAAGAGTGCATTTGACAAAAGGTGTCAGTTCAAAATTTTCTGTTCAGGTTTGGCTAGATTCAACTCCTTAATATATCACTTGAGATTAGTGGCTTCATGATATGAATATGCTTAGTAGTTTCTAGAATGTGAAGTCTTTAATACCACATAGTCTCATTAAGCCTGTGGGCTTCAGGTCAAACAAGCTTTTGAGTGGAAAATGAGAAACCAAGCTTTAAGATTATAAAGATTACTTCTAAGGACAATTTTTTAAGGTGGTATATTTCTGGTATTATATGTAGAACAGTATATATATTTTTTGTATATTTAGTAGAAGAAATTATTATAAAATTATTATGAAGTTTCTAAAATTACACTATAAGTTGTAAACTCTATATACAATATACAGAAATTACGGTATTAAATTAGTAGTAACGGTTTCATAGAAATAAATAATTATATGCATGCATACATACAGCTTCAGAAAGAGATCTCATTTAGACGGAATGTTTGCCTATCAAATGTAAAACATTTCACCGAAGAAATTTCAAATATGACAGTGAAATTCTAGGCACTTCATCCCAGAGCCTGTAACTGTAATAACAAGCAGACAAGTTCCAGCTGGTTTGAAATAACGAATAAGATCAAGGTCATTTTTCTAAAATTGAAATTAATTGCCTAGAGAATGTTTTCAGTACTTGAATTAGACAGTGATGAATATGATGATCTATGATATTTCATGTATGTTTTTCATTTAAAGATTAATTTTTAATTACAATTTAGATAGGTTATCTAAAAAAGTTTTGAAGGATTTTAAAATCACCTTTATCCTCTGAATGTCCTAGCATTGCAGGCCTTTAACATTCACCTAAACATTCAAATGTCCACACCTTAATTTCAGTGTGTACTGTGAATCTTTTTGAAATTCAGTAAGGTGAGAATGATAAGTGAGCTATGAAAAAAACCAAAAAAGAATAGTGAACAAGCTTTGTAGGAGATGAGGGTGAAATGGCTGTAATTAGGAGTCTGGCATTGGTGGGAAATGCAGGTGAAATGCCTATGATTAAGAGTCCAACTCTCAGGCCTTCTCTGCTGTATCAGTTAAACACTAATAAAATATTAATACAGTGAAGTGAATGACTCAAATGATGTACCTATGAAATGCTCTCAGAAGCTGAGAAAAGACTAAAAATATATATGAAAGAGATGAGACTTAAAGGGACAAGCAAAGACATAAACCGTGTCTGAACAGAAGGTGTGAAAAATAATAGTGTGTTAAATAAACTAAGAAATGTGGGAAGAAAGTGCTCTCTTATTTGGTTAATCTATTTTTCTTATAGAGAATCAGCTCTAAGACAAATATAAATGAGTTCATGTAAGCTCTCCTCTTTTAAAACAAATAAGCCGTATTACTTTAATACCCTGAACTAGTATAAAATTTAATCAGATGACAATGACATTATAATTGGTATATCGTTTGAGAATCAACCTAATTTATGATACATTATTTGAAGAGCTATTGTTCAGAAGAAGACAGAGCATGAAACAGGAAATTTTTTAATGACAGTAATGTAGTTAGGTAACAAGAACTCTCTGCAATTAATCACACCTTGACTAAGTAATTTTTAGCATACATATAAATATATAATTAAATAGTTAATAAAACAATAATAAATAAATAATTTCATAGCTACAGAAAAATATGTAATTCATTACTACAATAACAATTGTTGTTGTGCATAAAGCTTGTTTTTAAATTGCTGTTCTAGAAGGAGAATCAAGCTAGAACTTTGATTTTAGTCTAGTTTTATATTGTCACTGTGGGGTGAAGCCACAAAAAGATGTTTCCTAAGTAAATGTGCTTGTTTTGGAGTGCTTTTAATGCATTGTATGTAATAGTTTAACTGGAAGTGGTATGACTGTTTTAACCTGTCTGAACAATGTCTCATGACATGTTATTGCCTAGCATATCTGGCCCAGCCTCCAGCTAACTTTCCAGGAGATCCTTCTCTTTTTCAGAATTTGTGCCATATCATGTAGCTCCTTGCAGAAGTTTCAGATGTCCTATAACACCTCAAATGGGAACAGGCCTTTATTATTTAGACTGGTGAATGCTATTGATGATGTGTTTCAAAGCTTAGTCCCAGACCTGTTCTTAGGGCAACCACAGGCCAAGGTACAGAGCAAAGATACACTGATGTGAATTTAAATGAAAAATAACTGAGCAGCATACAGTAAGAACTAGTCTTGTTGTGCATACACTCTATGTGAGCAGCAAGTCTGAATATTTTGACTTATGAAGGCATCTATTGCACATGAATATCAATCCCAGAGTCCCTTTCAAGCTACAGGCTCTAGACATGTATCACAGCAGCCTAGAATTGCTTTGCTCTTTCTCAAGAAAACTCTTTAACTGTAGAGTTAAGGACTTCAGATGTCAAAGACCTGCTGTTAAAAATCTTGTAACTATTAAATGCAAAATTATAAATTCTGCTTGTACAATAAAGATTAATTATATCTGACTGTCCTTTTTCAATCTATGCATGTGACTGAGGTAGAAATTTTGCAATTGAAATTCATAGTTAGGATCTATGCTTGTGTTACCTCTATGAAATACCTTGTTCTTTGTTCAATCATCTTCTGAGTTTTCCAAAGAGGATATGTTGGTTTGGGGTTTTTTTTAATCTTTCATCTTGCTTGGAAACAATAAACAAAATCAAACCAACTTATTAAAATGCTACAATATTCTTTTAACAGTGTGGCGCTTTGATTTTCAGCCAATTATACTACATTGACTCCATCCTGTTCACAAAGTTTCCCTTTTTAATCTGGATTTTGTGTTTTGTAACTTCTTTGCATTCAAAGGATGTCTGTCTGTGGATGAAAATCTTTAATGCAGAGCTTCAATTGCTTTTTGATGTGGATTTGTTCTGTTTGGCAGTCTATCCTTTCATTTCACCCAAGAGTATCTCACAAAAGAGCTTGATTAGCTGCATCTTTATAAAATATTGGGCCTGTATTCTTGTGTTAGAAAGACAAGAACTAATTATGAAAATATGTTGCCTAAAAAAGGGCAATGAATGTGAGTGCTAAAACTGTCATTACAAGCAGAGATATGAAACAATGGTAAATAAGAATTTACTCCAAATATGCAACAACAGCAATTAAAAAGAAGGTACCTCTACAGTGCAATGGTAACTAATGTTGTTTGACACTCCAGATATTTATTCAAACAGAAGAGTTGTTATAATAATACATTATTTGCCAGAAAAATTCTATTTTCGTTTCCATGAGAAAAAGCATCGAGCAGAGTGACAACCAGCAGCTTGTCTGAACTTACAAAGCAAAAAAAGCCACTTGACAGAGAGCTATTCTAATATTTCTTTAATTCATATAACCCTTATACTGCAGATGATAGATTTTTTGTCTGTTTTTCATATGTAAGAAATGAAATACTGTTACTCTAAGTAAAAATCTAAATGAAAATAATTTCTTTTTTTCTTCAATCATTTGAAAATCCTCTGTCTTATACTACTATAGTTATATGGAATGATAAAAGTACACCAAGAAATATACATTTGTATTTTGGATTTTTTTTTCCGTATGGCCTGTGTCCTTGAATGAAGAACAATAAAGCAGAAATGTCGCAGGAAAGTTTCTCTGGTGGATGCCTTATGACAGAGCACTATTGGGAAATGTCTGGTTAACACAAGTAGATCACAAGGCTTTCTTAGAATTTCCTATACAGGTAACAACAGAAGTGCTTTGGATTTGATGGGTGTACAGACTGAGAAACTAATTTGACCTTTGATAAAATGCTCTCACTTTCCTGGCACCATCACCTATATCTCAATTATATTCTTCTAAGAGAAAAAAAAAATTTGATCATTATTTTAACTGTCATGAAAGGACAGAGTATAAGCATTTCAGCTTTCACTAGATCCTGCAGACAGTGAAATGGGAAAATGAGTGGCCCCTAGAATTTATAACCTCTTACTTATTACAGGCTGTGACTGCTGCAAGCACAGAGGGGATAATCAGCTTGTCAAGAGCCTGCCGCTGAGAATGCCAACATATAATCACTTCTATTGCTTCAGAAGACGTCTTAGGAAACTGTGGCACTACATTTGCATTTAAGAAGCCATGTTGTAAAGTTGTGAAGAGAGTTTATTTAAAAAAATACTGTAAAATAATCCTTAAAATGATTAATTCATTCTTTCCCATGAATACCACATAAAGAGACATAAATGTTGATATTGTGTTGAAACGTTAGGTCAAAATCATTAGGCTAGAAGATATTCTCAGGAGATAAAACTCCATTCACTGGTGAGTATTTCTTGCCCACAGGATGATCAATGCTGTATTTACAGAATAATAAAACTCAGCTGAATCAAATGACAAGTTTTTCAGAACTGCAGAATGTATAGCATTTTAGCAATTGTTAGTAGCCCAAAATTTTACTTAAGCTTTCTCATAGCAATGAAACCCGTAATTCATAGAGAGCTGTATCATGGATCCAGGCATTAAACAACAGTTCCTTACCAAGTAAAAATCTTGTAAAGATATATAAAAACAAAAAACATATAAAGGTAAAAGAAATTTTGTCAGATACTGAGGTCTATGAAGAGATAGATGAATTTTTTTAGTAAAAAGTTCCAATAGCAATAATTTGCAAGGAAATAGAGAGAGAGGCAGTGACATTGTAAGTCACTGAAGTGTATCGAAGACAATACTGGAATTAAACACAAGTATAAATTCATTTAAAACATCGTAAGCAAGTGAAAAATTTTGATAGAGCTCAATTAAATAGGAGTCATATACAAACTGCAGAAATCTTGAGCCGTGGAAAGGATATACATACGCAAAAAAAAGCATTGAGGGGTTAAAAGGTATAGAGAGGAAATTACCTTTCTGAAATATGATGCTAATCTCTTTTAGCTTCAACTGCTATATCAAGATTAGAAAATGGGATAAAAGCCTTAAGAAGGACAAATATTGTGAAAACTAAAGGATGTGATCAGATACTGATCCATGTACCGTTAACAGGCCTGACTAAAACATTCAAATATGAAAGCAAGGAGTAAGTGAATTAAAGTGATTTACCGAAGAAAAGGCCAGATATTGCATTTCTTGAAGAACCTATTTTATTAGAATATAAACTGGCAAGCAATTAGTTTGTGCAGCTATTTTTTTTCTGTGTTAGGAGAAGGGGAAGGTGAAGGGAAAGGGGAAGGAGAAGGGGAGTAATTTAATATCAAAGTAACTGATGCACATTAAAAGAAGAGATTAAATCAGATACAGAAAAAAAGCATTATATTAGTAAGGAGAAAATAACTGGGTCAATCTAGTCCCCTCATTTCAGGTAGGATTTTTTTTTAAACTAACTTTTATTTAATGTAACAAATTTTCCAATAGGGAAAAAATTGTATATGGAAAAGACATCAACAACAAATGACATTCCCCACAGGGAATGCAGTTAGAAATATATTTATGTAGAATTATACTGAGAAGGATACCAGGATTTCATAAGCCCAAAGTCCAAGGCAAAATCAAATTAGGCTTAAGAATACCTGAAGTCATTGTGATCTTGTCAAATACATTATTTCTCTTTTCTATCCATAAAAATCCACGTGTCAAGTTCTGTTATATTTTGGTTTTCTTAACTTCAGAACTATTTTAAACTTAGGGTAAATTTCATGGTATCTAAATAGGCATCCTAAATAAATATTGCAATGCAGAGAAATGGATAAATAAGCAGAGCCAGGAGACTGAGAAAATCCAGGTAGACCAAGTTCATCGTGCTCAGATTCAGAGGGGTATAGAAAGGCAATCAAGGCTAGAAATCAGAGATCATTATGATCAACTATAGCACTGCTGCACACCTCTGTGACTTTCAGACACAATTGTATCATTTGCAAATTCTTGTGTGTGTTTACAGACACTTGTAGTGATACCTATAGAAGAGAAGTAATTAAGTTTTGTGTAATTGTTGGAATTGTGTAGCACCAAAAGCAATGGAGGTCATTATCTTAACAGGGAACTTCAGAAGATGGACAGTACCTAGTACAGCAGAATGGCTCATTTTGCACTACTTTAAGGATCTCCAATGGTTGAACATAGGCTTAAGTGTGTTCACCCTCTCAGGAACCAGGGTAGAGACCCCTCTGAGGTTAGGTAGGCTGAAGAATCTTTCAGATAAGCCTAGAGGTGATTTTTCCGTATGATAGGCTATTACAAAAACTGGTTCTCCATAAAGAGACACACAGGTGTTGATTATCATCATTTAAATGCTTTCAAACTTACACTTTACTCAATACTTCAAAATTCTCTTAGGACCTGCCTGATTTCTTATGTTGAACCTGAGCTGTTACGAACCTATTAATGAAAATCCAGAAAAAGCATAAAAAAGAAGAAACCTCTTCCCACCAGTCAGTTAGGGCTCTCAAGTAGTGACATTAATTGCTCTGATTTCATTTTCTAGGATTGTTTTGAATTAAACAGCAATTGAATAAAAAAGAGGGATTCGAGACTCAAACCCAGGTCTCTTTCTTCCAAGATTAGGGTGATAGTCTTTGCCCAACATAAGCATTTTACTGCTAGCTTACTGTTGCTTTAGTCTTGCCTTTGTTGTGTGCTAAGTCAATTTTCATAATGTTTGCTTTTCTACATACATGATTTTATTTTCTTAGCATGCTGCACCGTTCCCTCATGCAGAAAGAACAGAATTAAGACTTCTAATTTTTTGAGCAAGGTGTGAGGAAGAAAGAAATTGAAGTAAAACTAGTAATCTGCTATATATGAAGAAGGTGGGAAAAAAAAACCAAGACAAAATTCAGAAAAACCCAACAAACCAACACAGAAAATAAGGCAGTAAGATGCCATAAAGGAAATAAAATCTAATAATAAAAGTAGTCTGAGAATATGTTAGAATAGGTGAAATTCAGTAACCTAGACATAGACATCTGGTGCACCTCTTGGTTTTTTTAGGCTATGCAAGCCATCCCCACCATGCTGGCTGCTGTGACACTGGATCTACAAGAAACCTTCAGTCTTCTGACGTAGCAGCTGGAAGCAAAATGGAATATCCAGTTTAACTCAAATTTTATTAAATGTCTATTTTTAAGCTACGTCATCCAGACAGGTGATAGAAGAGAATAATACAAACAACTGAGCATGTTAAACGCCAATGAGCAAAAATTGTTTCTTATAAAGAAAGGGTTTACGAAAAAACTGTGCAGCTAAAGAAGAAAGTTGAGTGATTATTAAAAGAGAAGAATCTTTCTGGAAGTTACAGTAGAGTCTCAATAAATGAAATAGGAAATTTGACAGACAACAATGCAATGCAGTAAGAGTTTCATGAACATCTTGCCAAGGTTATGAAAATAATACAAAATCTTTTTTCAAGGACGTAGAATATGGTGAGTGAATAGGTAGCCAAAGTAAAAAGCAAATTCTCCGAGTATATTCGGCCATAGTTAGAAAGACTAAATGTGTGTTTTGCACCTGTGCTCACCCTGCAGAAAATGGAAGTTTCCCTTTCTGTAAGTCTTTTGAGGGTTGTGTTTCAGATCTGTTGCAAACTGTCATTGTTGTAGAGCTCACAGAACAGAATGACTGGTAATGAGTCATGCTAGAAGCATAAGAAAACCAAGGAAGATACAGATGCGCTACCAGCTGTGCAATGTAACCTGTTCTAAATCAGCTGTGATAGCAGATGATTGGGAAGTGGAAGAAGAGACTCAGTTTTTAAAAATTCAAAGGAACACTCAGGGAACAAAAGAACAGTAAAGTAACAGTAAACTATTTACAAAAAGAAAGTTGCTGTGGATTATAGTGAAAACAATATTAGTGGATGTTTTCGAGGCTTACTAATGTAGTCACTGAGATAAAAATATGAGAATAATTTCCTTTGTTTTTCTAAAGACATTCAGTAATGTCATCAACAGAGACACTCAAAGATCCTCGTACTAGAAGTACAAAGAAATAAAGAAAGTGAAATAAAAGTCAAGCTTCTAACATGGAGAAGTAGTTATTTATAAATAAAGAGAAGTGTAATAAAATTTTATTTCCATCAGGGATAGAGATCACCAGCAGAACTTCCAGAGGAATCCATGATCTGTACTATTCAAGATTTTTATAAATGATCTGAAAAAGATAAGAAGAATGACAGAATAAAGTTTGTTGACCTTACTAAGTTATTAAAATCAATACAGACAGAAAATTACTGAAAAGAACTGCAAAAGGATAATATTTTGCTCAATGCTTAGGGAAATAAAGTTGGAGATGAAACAAGGTATAGCTAGGTATATATAGGTATAGGTATAGCTATATATATGGGACAAAAGAAAGATCTTATTTTCAAGCACTCTATAGGGTTCTGGGCTAGTACTACAAGGAAGAATCATTTAGTTATACACATGCATTCCAGTAGATATGACTTTATCTTTACTAGTAGATGAAGAAGGGCTTTTTGCTGACCTAACTCTTCAAGATCTCAGGCTTATTTGAGTTTGTCTTTATCCAAGCTGGTTTTAGCTTACTGTGACAGTTGCCTGCTTGTCAAGTGACTATTGCCTGACTTGCTGCAGCTGAGAGTATTGCATATAGTAAAGGCCTGTCATCTCAAGGTAGTGACAGAAGCCTTTTATATCAGCTTAGGCATAGGAACGTACTGTGTAACTTTCAAGCTCTAGCCTGACATAGATAAAAGGGAACAAAACTCAGATAAGAAAACGTACAAAAAAATTTGTGCCTGTGAAAAACAAGAGGAAGAACTCTCACTTACCAATATTGTACTCCTCTTGGTAAAAGAGCTCAAATTGATGACAACTAGTATATTTCTTCTTGAAGGAGTCTGACTGTCTCAGAGTTAGGATCCACAGGAACATTGGAAAGGCGATAGTTCAGATCAAAGGAAAGGCGTGACTGTAGGCAGGCATTTTTATATAGTAATATTTGTCAGTGAAGCATTTTTTTCTGAATTAATTGTATAATTTGCTTTATTAGTCTATTAAAAAAAAAACCAGGCTGTTCTCAAAGAAAAAGAATGAGTGAAGGAGAATATGGAAATGTACAAAGCAAAGATTGGTACCAGAACTAAAGACCTATGTCTTTCTTTAATACTTCCTTTAATAATTCCTTTAAGTCTTCAGATAAAAAATGTAGGTATCAGTTTAAAATGAACAGTCATGTACTGGGGTAGTGAGATATATTGCCACATGACACTATGGAGACTCAAAGTTCCCATAGCCTCAAGAACAGACAAACTTAGGGGAAAAAAAATCAATCTCTCTAGGGCTCTCTATATCGAACTACACTGTTTCTTCTACAGGTCTGGAGCTGAAAATTGTTGGAGACTAGAAGGGTATTCTGGGGAATTCTGATGCTGCATTTTCTGTTTGAATAATCTTTCCTAGAGTTTTGCTGAAAGTTTTGCTTTGACACATTTCTCAGTAAATTTATAAAATTATGTAACGCAACATAATCATATCACTTAAGCTGCGTTTTTCCTCTTTCTGTGTATTTGAAAGTAAGGAAATCCTGCATACACCAAAAGCAGCAATATTACAACATTGAGTACAAAGCAATGTCTTATTCTTTTGCTTGTATAGGCTAATCTCACCTCAATTTAGATCTGAACATTAGTGTGGTTACAACTCCTTTTAATACAACTGATTAGTCTCTATTGTCCAGGAAAGTGTCAGTTAGGTGGGAGAGGGACTGCATGGCTCCTGGATGCTGCTGATCATCAGTTGGAACACTGATGGCTTGACAGTAAGATCCTATAATTACTTTTTGTGTTGAGTAACTTCTTTTCCTTCAAGATTTTATATATTTCCATGTTGACAAATCCTCTCTTGAATCATTGATGCACAAGGAATCCCACTCCTGTCTCCAATTTTTACCTTCCTGATGATTTTTACTGACTTACTGGCAGTTTTTCACATCAGTCCAAACCAGAGCTACGCAACTGTGTCATATCACAGCTGTCCTTGCAGGCAGTTATACTCTTGAGATGGTCGATCGGTTATAGCTAGAGTTAGAGAAAAAAGGGTTACAGAGAAAGTAGCTAAAAGAAATGCCTGCTCGGAGTACTAGGGGAGATGTTATTATTATCTTTTTTAAATTAAAGGAAATATTTATGTAAAACTCTTCATATGTATAACAATCCTGAGGTTTACTCTACTAAGAAAAATGATATGTTTCAAGATGAAAACCTCATATGTCTGTTCTAGAACACTACATTCACCTCTTCAGCTTAATTACTACTTTTAAACTAAAGATTTAACTGTCATATAATCCCTATAAACTCTCTCTGAAGCAATAAATGGCTGTCAATGATGGGTGTATTTCCCTACCTAAATAACCCAATGAACAGAAACGTCTGCCCTAGCCTATGCATATAAAAGTCAGATGTGTTGAAAGACTAATATCATGCTCTGCTTATACCCAACAAAGAGAAGAAATTATCTGCATGGCACAGTTATTTGACCTGTCTAATATACTTTAAAATGAGAAAAACAATTCTCTTGTGACAATTTATATCTCTATTGACAACAGAGATGTACGGGTGACTAACCTAGATGTGAGAGTTTAAATTTTTATTTCTACTTTGGGTGAATTCAGTCTAAATCTATTTCCTTCTGGCTACAAATAAGTTACACAGCAAATTCTTCTCCAAATTCATACTGAGAAAGAGGACGCCTTCCTTTTGCTCAGTGTAGTCATGTTCTCTTGCTATGAAAAGGAAGAAGGCTAAAGCAGAGGATGTTTGAAACTAAGTTTCATCTTGACCTGGATTCAGGTCACGGTCAGAGCATTATTTTATCAGAAGTGTAGGAAGTGCTCATGGGTCTTGCAATTTCCATACAGACTCTGCTGACAGGAAAGACAGAGACATAGATACTATGGATACTGATATGAGTCAGAATGAATCTAAGCCTTATTTTCTTCACTTGTGAAACAGTTTAAACATTTTTAACAAGGGTAAAATGCTCACATCTAAGGTGTAATACTCTAAGTAATAAGAAAGTTGTAGCAACATACATGTGTAAAGAAAGCCAGATCACATTGTAGATCTGGGTCTGAAAAAAATCTTATCTTATTGACACTGCAGAAAAAGGAATAAAGTCATCACACCTCTTATATGTGCTGGGTATGGTCTTTGCATCAGAAAGTAAAATAAATAAATATAGAAATTTATAAGCATCTTTATTTTAGTTTATTTCATGTAAAAGGATACTCAACAGGGATAATAATGGAAATAATTCTTTTATATTCTTTTTGCAGGTACTTTTGAGTCATTTTTTTTCTAGGAATAAGTATTCTTTTAGAGTTTTGCATGCAAATACATCTTAAATAATATTTCAGCCATTGCAGCACAGAGGTAGGGACTTTATAATACTGATAAAATTTTCATACCCACCTCGTATGTGTCAAAATTAGGTCCACTAAAATTAGCACACATAAGTAATTGAAAAATGAAAAAGAACTCCAGTAAATATCTGAACAGATATTAGAATAAAACTATATTGTATTATATAATATTATAGAATTAATATTATAAACCATAATATAACATTACATAACGTAATGTTGCATTAATGTTACATTTCACGGAAAGGGTCATTGGGCACTGGCAGAGGCTGCGCAGGGAGGGAGTTGAGTCACCTTCCCTGGAGGGGTTTAAGGGCCGAGTAGACGAGGTGCTGAGGGACATGGGTTAGTGATTGGTGGGAATGGTTGGACTCGATGATCCAGTGGGTCTTTTCCAGCCTGGTGATTCTATGATTCTATGAGTATCATAATATAATACCATTAATTATATTATCGTGTTATAATATGTGATTATATTATAATGTCATATGTTATTGAATCAAAATCATAATATTATGTTATTACTTATTATGTTATGTTATATATATTTCTTATTCAGAAACCTAAATCTATACCTGTCACTGTATAAGAAATATAAAGTTACAGGGTTTCATTATGCTTGGTCAGTAAATAATAATTCCTTTATCCGTCTATCTGATGATCTATCTGTCTACCTACCTATCTATTTATCTGTCTATATGTCTGTCTATCAATTGATAATTGATTGACTGACTTTTTTTTTTTTTTTATTTTTCTACTTCTTTCCCAAATATAAGAATTATTTTATGGGAAGAAAAAAAAAATTAAACTTTCACCCTACCTGATGCTATAAATTGAACTTTGCAGTAATAGAGATCCTTTATGAGCAGCTTCTTTAGGAAGTTTTGAAAAGGTTTTTATGAAACAATACTGACATTTTTCTGAGACAGCATTTGTATGAAAAATTGCAAAAACTTCTGTGAAAAGTGTGAAATTACATTTTTAAATTACTGAACTAAATAGGAAAAGAAAGGAGTTTTTTTAGGTTTTATTAATGTTTTCTACTTTAAATGTGGACAAAATAATTTAAATAAATAAATAAAAGGAGAAACACAATTGACTAAAACATATGAATAATATTAAATGAAACTGAGCAAAATGGCATCATTTAATTTCAATTTGCCAGGCTTCAGCTGTGTAGTAGTATTGAAATTAGCTCAGTAGGATATTTCAGTCTAAAACCTATCAAATTTGTTCATGGATGCATATTTGGGCTAATGTTATTTTTCTTCAAATCAACAGCATCCTATTATAGAACAATTATTTTGAATTAATAGGCAGAGAGCATGGATGTTTAAAGTGACGGATCATTGAAACTTTACAGTTCAATAACACCATAGAAGAAGATGCACAGAACTTTGTGAACTTATGCAAGTCCTTGGTCTGTCTCACTGATTTGCATCTCTCGGGAGATTATGGTTATTTCTAGTCCTCGTAACATACTTTTCTTCTGCAAACAGCAAGTGGGGGTGAAAGAGGAGCCTGAAGCTGCTTGAGACTTTTTTAATGAGTGAAGCCTCCTTGAACTGACTTTCAGAAAAGACATTAATTGCAAAAAGGTCTCATAATAATTATAATATCTTGAAACATGTAAGTTATCTTGGCTATAAAATGGGGCCTACACAATCAAATTATTACAGGCACAGTATTAAACTGCCTTCTTTTTGTGGTTTGCTCTCAATATTAGCATGTCCTCATTAGCCAAGTTAAAGTATTTCATTTCTACAGATTTTATAGTAGATGGGTTTTATATTGTACTTCAGGGGGTACAGGACTAATAACACATCTCTTCAAAATGTACAATGAAGCAGCAGTGCTTCTAGTATACATTCCTGTGTTTTGAGAATATTTTAAACTCAACCAAATCTCTAAAGTGTGATAAAGTTTCAGGGCTTGCCATCCCACAAAGAAAATCCTCTTAGATGTGTTTTTCATTCTTTTTTTTTATTGTTTTTATTTTTCCATTTTTTTCCTCAAGAGAAAGGCAAAATATTGATAGGCTTGGCATAAGTAAGTGATACGAGTCACCTATAACCACATAGAAATGTCAGGAAATTCTTGAACAAAATACTTATGTCGAGTTGAGGACTCATCATGATAATGCCAGGATAACATACATGAGATTTGTGGTCAGGTAAGACCGTCACTGGAAATTTATCCTGTTTGTTTCCATGTGGGAAGACTTGGTCACCCCCCACAAAAAAATAATAATTGCTATACATAAAAAGCACTTCAAAATATTTCCTTTTCTTCCCAGAAGGTAATAGTGAAAGCAGAATAGGGTCTTTTTATCTAGGTGAAAATATGAAACAATTCAGCAAATTTTACTGTTGACTGCAATTTATTCTATTGTTCCTCTGTGCCTTTTCTCCCAAGATACTTGCTTATGCTGCACTGAGTTCTGCTCTTTGTCAACTGTACATCACTTATGCTTAATCAGTTTGCCTTTACCAGAACATTTTAAAGGTTCAGAAAATATCGAAGATATCCTCAAGTTAGGTCCCAAAAATCAAGTTAGGTTCTCTAACAGCAAATATATTTTGCTCATAAAAATGTGTTCTGCTGTGGTAGACTTGCAAAACTACAATAATAAGAAATTTCTATATTTTCTTTGATTTTGTCATAATTTCTTGAAAGACTTGTTATATGCAAATTTTCAAAGAAAAACAATTACCTTTTAAATGAGTTCTAAATTACAGTATAACAATATTTGAAAAAACTTTCTGTAATGTTGATTTTTTTTGTTTGTTCAATCTATCAATTCTGAGTAAAAGTTTTTTAGAATTGTAGAAACTTATTTCTTTTCAGTTCTTCTCTTACAAACTACTGAATAAAATGACCATCTGTTTTCACTAATAAAATATAATGCAACCTTTAAAGAATTCTGATGAGTTAATTTTTGATAGGATGGAACAAAGAACAAAACATTCAAATTAAATTTTAAGTGTTGTGTTTAGCCGTCACTCTTTCCAAACTGAGAAAGCCATTACAACTATTAGAACTCCTTTCCCTTCTCTTCAGCAACAGGTTCTAACAACTACTATTTTGTATTAAGCTCACAGTGTATCGCCTCTGTAACTCCAATGGTATCAAAACTCAACATACCTTTTACTTATTCAATTTTTTATTTCAATGTGATGTCAAATCTTTCCTCCAGACTACTCTTTGAGACTATTATAAACCCCAAATATATCTGGTACAACTTATTAAATTCTTGCTTTCAGCTGATTTGGTTTTGTTTGTTTGTTTGTTTGAAACAGAGAATTTATGGGTGAAGCTCAGGCGGCAGCCTGACATGTAGAACATCATGGCATCTTCTCTTATTATATAATCAAGAAAAGAAAGTAGAATTGACCATCTTTAGACAACTGGAAGATATCTCATGATCACAGTCCCTGGTTACTATGGGGGAGGATGTTACTGCTGGCTACAAGTGATCCATGAGATTTTTGAAATGTGTTCCGGAGAATTTACTGGCATAGGTGACTAATAACTAAGAGAAACAGGCTGCTGGACCTGTTGATTAATGTTAAGGAAACATTGACCAAACTGTGAGGGTGATAATAGCTTAATTAATTGTTTTCTCCAAGTATAGTCTATTTCTGTTTGTTGTGGTAGTTGGTAATTAATATCCTGTCTTATTTTACCACAAGCTTTTACAAATTATTTTATGCCCCCATCCTATTGAGAAGGGACATTGAAGGAGTGGCTGGGTGGGGTCTGGCAGCCAGCCAAAGTGAAATCATCACGGAAACATTTAAAGATGATAAGGGAGCTGGTTAATATAACTTTGATGCCAGCCTCTATCAATTTTTGATGTGGTGATCATGGTGATAAGAGGAGATTTCTAATAAACTGAAAGTCAGCACAGCACAAGGAAGGCAAAATAGTTTAGAGAGTAATGTCCTGTTTCACATAACTGTAATTTGAGAAAAGTCACGGAGAAAGAACTCCTAAGAACCATTTTCAAGCAAACAAAACAGAAGGTGGTTAACAGCATGGATTCACCATGCATAAAATATTCCTGACTAACTGATGAGCTTTCTGTGGTGAAATTTTTTGCTTTGTGGTTGAGATGAGAACAGTGATGTTGTTTGCCTTGACTTTAACAAGACTTTTGACGCTGTCTTCCATGATATTCTTATAGGTAAACTGATGAGGTAAGTTTTGGACAGTTGGGCTTTAGGTGAGAGGATAGGATATTAAGGTCAAAGTGCAGTAAAAACAGTAAAAATTACAGCTGGAGGCCAATAATTACTGATATTCCTTAAAAGCACATAGAACTCTTCTTGATGCTGGGAATGATAATATTTAAAGACTTCATCTGGATAATGTGTAGGAAATGTCAGGGGATTTGTGTACAGTATCAAAGGGAAGGGGTTGAAGGGGGGAAGCAATTAATGCACTAGAAGGAAGGGTTGCTATTCTAATAGTCCCTGACAGGACAGAATAATGGCCTACCAGGTACCTCATGAAATTCAACAAAATAAATTTCAGCTGCAACAGAAATACAATAGTACAGTCTGAATACTTCTTAATCAAGGAGAATAAGCAGTAAGACTACAGCAGGTCCAGTAAGGATCAGAACCTTACAGGAATGGAGACTACACCACCTCTCTGTGCAACCTGCTCTACTGTTTAATTGTCCTCATGATGAGAAAGTTTTTGTTCATAACTACTCTGAACTTATCTTGCTTCAACATATGTTGTGAATGCTGATGGAATTGAAAAGACATTAAGAGAACAGACTTTTACTGAGTATGCATAGTAAAAGACAAAGCAGAAGTGAATACATCACAGAATCATAGAATCACTACATTGGAAAAGACCCACTGGATCATTGAGTCCAACTACTGCTATCAATTACTAAACCACGGCCCTCAGCATGTTGTCCGCCCAACTTTAAAACACCTCCAGGGAAGGTGAATCAACTACTTTCCTGGGCAGCCTGTTCTGGTGCCCAATAACCCTTTCATTGATTTTTTTTTTTTTACTTATGTCAAGCCTGAACCTCCCCTGGCAAAGCTTGAGGCCATTCCCTCTTTTCCTACCATGTTGCATAGAATCATAGAATCACCAGGTTGGAAGAGACCCACTGGATCATCGAGTCCAACCATTCCCATCAATCACTAACCCATGTCCCTCAGCACCTCGTCCACCCGTCCCTTAAACCCCTCTAGGGAAGGTGACTCAACCCCCTTCCTGTGCAGCCTCTGCCAGTGCCCAATGACCCTTTCTGTGAAAATATTAGGAAGCATTTTGTACTGTGAAGGTACAAACAGAGAGACAGTGGATGCACCATTCCTGGGAACATTCAAATCTTAACTTGATAAGGACCTAAGCAGTATGACCTGCTTTGGTTGGACTAGATGACATCCATTTCAATCTCAGTAATTCTGTGATTTGTGGAAGTGAAAGTGAACCAAGCCATTCCTGTGTCAGCTTCTTTTCAGGTCAGCCCCTTTGAGTTTGAGCTTCTTTTTAGTGCTTGCATTTCTGGAGACACAAACTTTTAGAAAGCGATAGCAAATTTATGAGGCAGGTGCCCTCTCCTTTCCCTATATTAGGAGCCAGCTAACAGCGCTGCAGTTGTTGCATGCTGACAGAACTACTGTTCAAAAGCTTGCTATCAGGTGAAAAAATGCATCCCTGGCACTCTCATTTCTGTGTAGATAACTCAATGGGAGTTTTGACGGACAGCAGAAAAATGGTTCTTGTATATAAGAAAAATGTAACCATATTAGAGATTGAATTCTAGCAGAGACTACACATTAAGAAATTCACACCATTAGTGCATAAATCCATATTAAATAGCACATTAGATCACCCTAAAGGTCTTACCAACATGTTTCAGAATAAAGTCTTTTACCTTAAAGACAGAAAAAGTGTACCTTTCTCTGTCTCCTGTCTTGTTAATTCAGAAGTCAATCTAGTGCTGATTCAAAGTCAGACAAATATTTAGGATGATACCGGAGTATGGATATAGGGATAATGTGGATTATTTTCTGTTCAGTCCTCTGAGAATCTGTTCATTGTCATAGGATATTGTCTGGCCATAAATGTTTTTTTGTATTTGAAAACACAAATGCTTGGCGAGTGAAAGGTTTAAATGACACAGCAATAATATGCTACAATTTCAAGCCAAAAGTTGTGCATTATAGTTCAAGAAAAAAATTCTTTTTTACTTAGTGTACCTTACAATGCTGAACGAGCTTACATCTGAATTAGAGAGAATCTAAAACCAGTTCATGCAGACTTTATTGGCTGGATTGCAGCTGCTAATGATCTGTAAAACGAAAGTCAATCTACCCCTTGACAGAGATTACTGTACCAAATGTAGCAAAAAGCTACTTGAAATGTGACATCCTTGTTTTTCAGTGGGGAAAGATACTATAAGTGTGTCCAGTTTCTTTTTTGGGACAAAGAAAATAGGTCTGTCTTCTGTTAGTTTTTAAAACACACATATAAAATAATTTGTAGTTTTGTTTTTTTCTAATGCAAAATTCTTTTTTATATATGAACGTATTGTTATAGATACAATTTCATAGTACCTTTCAGCTATATTTACCACCCCTTACATCAAGAAAATATTTAAATTCTGAAAAATTTTAGCTGTCATGGTTGGAAAACTGTCAGACAAAATAATTTTTTAAAGTATTCTTGGTATTTGCATACACCTTGATGAGATATATAATTTTCTCTCTCCTTCTCTCTTTCTTTCCATAATTTCTGTGTTTTGACCCTGGGTTACTGTCTTAATACTTCCCTCCTTCATTACTGTCTCATTCTTTCCTTCCCCATCTTGAAGTTCAGCAGCCTTTTCTCTCTCTGCACACCCATTTACTGTGAAGGAAGGTTAAGTTTCCCTGTCCAAGAGTGCAACAGTCCCAGTGAGCCTTCCTCTCCCTCTTTGTCTCTGCTGCTGAGTCAAATTTTTATAGAATGCAACATACACCTTGCGGTAAACTATAAGGAGTAAACTTGCGGTAAACTATAAAACTTTTACTACCTAAATCATCTCTAATTTCTGGAGTTTAGACTTTTTATGTGATATGCTTGTGGTGGAGTGGAAAGTACGTTTCTTCAAAAAGACAGTGAGGAAATGATAGTCACTATTGTACGATTTAATGCCACATCTCAAAGCATATGTAATGTTCCTGGTTAATGCAGGTGATCAGCCTACAATACCCATAGGTTTGAAACATTAATGTATCAAAGTCCCTAGATATTCCAATTTATTCCTTACCTCAGCTACACTCTGCCATCTAAGACACTGAAGTAAACTGAAGTATGAGTCCCAGCCTACATTCTCCATGACATCTGAGCTGGAAATTTTATTTAAGGGAGATGATGACACATGGACCCTTTTGTCCAATGCAGTGAACTTCCCACCAGAGCAGGTAGTGGTATAAATTACTGCTGTAGTCTGCATCATGTATCTCCCACTACATTGTTGCCTGTGGAAAACTGAAGATTGGCTGAACTCTTTAAGAGCTCCTGGGTTAAACTTAGCCGGATGCCAGCTGCTCACCAAGCCACACTCCCCCTCCTCTGCTTGACAGGGGAGACAAATTATAACAACAGACTCGTGGGATGAGATAAGGACAGGGAGAGATCACTCATTAACTACCATCATGGACAAAACAGACTCGACTTGGGAAAATCAAAATTAATTGCAAATCAAAAGTCAGAGTAGGATAATGAAAAATAAGAACAATCTTAAAACACATTCCCCTACCCTTCTTCCTGGACTCAAATTCACTCCCAATTGCTCTATATCCTCCCACCCCCAAGCTGCACAGGCCGATAAAGAATGAGAGTTGTGGTCAGTTCATTATATGTTGTCTCTGTCACTCCTTCCTCCTCATGCTCTTCTGTGGGCAGAAAAACCTAAGAAACCTGATTATAAGAAGCCTGCTTCTTCATTTGGTCTTTTCTTGACCAGGCACACGTAGGGGAGAGCATACCTATTGTTAAGATGCAGAGATCCAGCACACTTAAGCATTCCCTTTGTGTTCTTGGGCTCCTGCGTGATTTGGAAAAGGCCCAGTCATAGTATGAGAAAGAGACTGACCAGCAGTCACTCCCTGCCAGATGAATCTGCTTGATACCTAGATCATGGCCCAAGTGAAGTGGTCTGATATAACTGGTAGAAATTGCCAGAATTAGGTCTTCCAAGTTAAGGACAAAATGAATATTAAAACATCACAATGAATATTCAACTATCAGATGAAGGTCAATTATCTTGAAATCCTGTAAGTAAGCAATCGTATAGAAGGCCCTTTGAGCTCTTCTGGATTGCAGCAAGATAGGACTGATAATTTCCCCCTGAGTTGGGATGCCCCTCAGGTGTAGCACACAATATCATTTGCTAACACAGCAAATGAAAAGGCTGAGGTGAAGATGACCCCTTGAGATCTGATCATTGCCTGTTGAGGAATGCTGATGAATCATATATGAGTATTCTCACCAGTTTCAAGATGGAAATTTTCAGACCAATTTCTCTAACTATCCCTTTAGCTATCTATCTGTATACTTAAGGATATTTATATATCTTTTTAACTGTGCTTATTCTTGTTTCCTTCTACACTTAAATATAAACATATCTTTGCAAGCATATATATTTCTATACTTCTGTGCTTGCATTTGCAAGTCTTATATCACATAGTAAATAGAAATTAATCTTTTAATTTTAAAATATGTGATTAAGTCATTGTTTTTATTGTGCTAGATTCCATACAATTACCTTGTTAAATACTAAAGTGGTTTATGATTAAGTGCTGTTAAAGATACAACTGTTTGATTTGCCTTAAATTGTCGATACGTTCTAAATTGGTGCTAAATCATAACAACGCAAAATATTTCCATCTGAGACAGTAAGACAAAAGAAAACAGAAACTCTGGCATGACAAATTAAAAACCTACCTTTGTAGGGCTACAGTGAAACTACTAAATTAGCATGAACAGATTGAACATATTGCTGATTGAACATATTGCTGATTAAACTGATTAAACTGATTAAATATTGCTGATTGAACATATTGCTGATTAATAAAGTGAAGGATTAATAAGACAATGAAGATGAGATTAATGCAGCTACAGAATGATATAAAAAGAGCTGGTTACCTCTGAGTCTTTTTCAGGTGCTTAAATGCAAGGGAAGAGCATAGGATGAAGGCAAAATAAATGGTTATATTTGAATCAGTTCCAGAGGTGATGAGGTAGGGATAAAGAACAACCTGTCTGGGAGAATTTGTGGAAGTAAAGTTCAGAAGTCCATGCATAGATCCAGCATTTTTAGGAAAAGGAAAGACAAATCAAATATTACTAAGGTGGACCAGCAGGAGAAGGATAATATTGATGACCACAGCAATACAAAAATTTAAATACCTTCTCCAGGACATGTTTGTACTCCAAACAGGATGTCTGTGGGACTCTTGCTATCAGCATGGACTCCAGGGATTCATTGTCTTGTGGGCCTTAAAGTTTACCAGAATTCAGGGATCTGGAAGTATGCAAGCATAGCACTGTGCTACTAATAGGTATTGTGACTTTGTTTTACTGCTGTTACCTTAGTTGCCTTGTGTGTATCTCTCAGTTAAATACTGCTTTGACATAACAATATCTGTTTCACTGTTTGAGTTATGTTTTGCAGCAATTGTTCTATGTAAGTTGTTAAAGATCATTATAAATATTTGCTTCACATAGTCAATATCCTTCTCTAATAACACCACTGAGTGCTTGTCTGCCTGATTGCAGTTTTGCCTTGGAACTGGCTGATTCCTGATCTGTCTTGAGTTGCTATCTTCTTCTCTTAGAGTTTCTGTAACTTCTTGTGTTCTTCTCAGTTGACTCTAGGTGACTTCAGATCCTTGTTTCTTATGGTTTTAAATACTAACAAATCTGTAATCTCACCGTAACACTCTCTCTCTCTCCTAAGTTTATGTTTGTTAGGTGTTTTAAGTATGAGCTGTTCTTATCAAGTACTAAGTATTTTTATTATTATTAATAATAATAAAATGTTAATTTATATCACTCTATGACCATGAATAAGTGAATATGTCCCGGCTTTGACTTCAAAATTCATAACACAAAAGATGCACAGTGTTCATCAAGTTATGTTCGTTATTTTCAAATTATTATAGCTGGACAACCCAGGAAGTGATGAGAACAGATAAAAATATGAGTATAACAGGGATGACTATCTGAAGTACTGGTCACTGCTTAGTTAAAATTTTCATATCTGCTCATTCAGAGTCTGAAGGCAAAAAAGGAAATTATTTTTTAAGAGATTTTAATAAACAGAATGAAAAACTCCTCCTTCACTTTCAGCTGAATAGTCAGTGTTGAACACATACTAAATCTTCAACCCCCAGATGTGGTAACTCACAGTTTTGAAATGCCTGAACTGCGGTCCTGGATAGGGACAAAGCCAATCTGTTTCTCTACAAGAGGCAGTGAAATGCAGAGTAAGAACAGGAGCAAGATGGAGATGAATTCAACTACTCAGAGTGCTGAGGCTGAAAATTAGTATGTCAGGAAGCTTCGATATGGAGGCGGAAAGAGGCATATAAAACCGAGGTATTTTATTCAGATTCACCCACATGAGCTAAGGAAAGAGGAAATATTTGCCTCCTCCTGGCAGAGTCTTCAGGTTAAAAGTGAAACAACCCTCCATCTCCATCCTAGAATTAAACAGGGTACAGTGAAGGAAAAAAGGTTGCACAGTCAGTAAAGCGACTTAAGAAGCAGGCTGTTAGGTCATGTTTCATTTTGTTTGATGTTCTGTAGACCAGTTCCTGACATAAAGATTGAAATTACTAGACAGTGATGTTAGGAGCACCATCACCTCTAACTTTGTTTTGATAAATGTTCTCAGTGTGTGGTCTTCTTTTAAGATGTCTTGCAAATTAAAACTTTCAAAGATGTGTGAATGGGGACTTTCAAAATAGCATTCAATTTGCCTAACATTTTATGTGTAGGTTTTAGACATCTCACTTAAGCTAGCCAAGCATTTCCAAAGCACAATTCATGTGACATTTGGGGTTTTTTTGTTTTGTTTTTGTTTTTGGTAGACAGGTAGCTTATACATTGGCAACTACCTTGTAGACCTCTAAAACTGAGTAAGATGAATGACACCTTGTTTCTAGTACTCAACAGCTGTTGTTGGAAATGGCTTAGATGATTAGCATCAGTGCTTCTGGACATAAGTAGCTGTGGCACTACAGGCTTTTGTTCACCTGGGTGTTGTAGGGACTTGTGTTCTTATACTGATCTTCTGAACATAAACACTAAGTTCTACTTTAGAATTTGATGTTATTTTTTGTATTTTACTAATACTTTCTTACGTTCATCTTCTGGAAATAACTATGTAAAGAAGTTCTTTCTCTCTAAAAAAAAGTTATACTAAAAATACAATTAAATTTTTGTATTCTAGCCACAATAACTTTGTGAGAGGAAATACTGGGAATAGAGAACTGTAAAAATACATTATTTTCTGAAGTGTCAGAGGACTCCATTCCATTTTGAATAAAATAGATATCTATTCATTGGGATATTTCTCCCCTCCAGCTGGGATCTCACGGTGGGATCTCACTCTGGATCTATGTATATTTAATTACTGAATGTAAAATGGAAATTCCTGAGAGAAAACTCTGTCCCAGATTAATCAAATAATCATGGGACTGCTGTATCTTCCTGAAATGTAGAAATTGGGTACAGTAGTAACCTCGGTGGAGGTCCAATTTTTAACCTATCTCTCTACATCTTGTGGAATTACTGCAATGATTCGTTAAATAGAAACACCACTTTCATGGCTTGGTTTTGAGTTTCCAGATAACTTGTTAAACACTATTTTATAACATCATCTAATAATCTCTCTCAGATATGATAGAGGAATGGGGTTTTGTTGTTAATCTTACCTGTTTATTCTTGTGACTGAAGTGGTGAACATTTTGATGCTGTTACTACTTGTCCATTTCTGAAGATACATACATCACCTGCTTTGACACTTTTTTATTGAAAAAAATAATTGAAACATAGCTACTATTGACTCTTTCCTCCTCAAAATTAGACATCAGACAAATCTTTAACTCTCATTGTGATGTGAGTATAATTATATCAACAAAGTGAGGAAGCTAGAAACTTTGATGGCTGTGATCCATAAATTTGAGAATAAATTTTTGAATTTGCGTAGTTGTAAAATATCTTAAGTAAATGGGAAAATATTTTACAGTCATTGGTCCTAAACGTACAAAATTTCATTTGAGGGGTAATGAAATCAGAGTGTTTAAATAGTGTTTTTCTTTGTTTAATTTTATTATGGTTGCTGGTTTGATAAGTCATACCAGAATCTGCCCTCTGCATACATATTTCTTCTAGAACATGAAGTTACATATGTATATATATATTTAAATATTTTACACTTACCTGTTACTATAATATTAGTCTGCAATATTTAACCCATAGACATGGGTTAAGTATTCCAACTTTAGAAACAGAATCAGAGAATTACCTGAAACAACACCATAAAAATTAGATGCAAATTTACATCTTACCTTGTGAAATATGAAACAGAAGTTACCTTTTATATTATAGCTAGAGTCTAAAAGATAAGACTTCTAGTCACAGAATAAGCAATATCACTCTGTACCCATGACACCTACACAAGCTGCAAAGTTCCAAAGTAATAACAGAATCCTGGTTCTCCAACGAAGATCTGCGCGGAAAATTAATAAGAAAATGCCTTCATTTCATCATGATGGCATTTGGGAGTTTTAGAACCCTCTAGTCCATTAGTCAGTTTTGTTAATGACTGCCCTCATCCTTTTAATCATGTGAAACACAGTGACTGAGCTTCATTTAGTTCAAAGTGCCTTTCAGAAGCCTGAGCAGAATCTGAGTGGTATGAAACTTCACCTTTTCTCACTGCAATATATGTTTAGCTAAAATTATTTGTGAGTTATATGAAGATACAATACATCTACAGTCTGTAAGAAAAAAAGATGTCCTTTTTTAAGTACTGAAAAGTACAGTATTTGGGTGCTTAACACTGCCAAATTGTCTGGTTTACTCATGAGCATTTCTAATCTATCTTTATAGCCATAATTATGGAAAACTTATTGATACTTGCACTTTCTTTGCATTATTCCTGCACAAATAATGTATTTAAAAAAATTTTTCGGCACTATGATCAACGCTTTTTGCCTGCCAGTCTTGGAGGACCGTTATAATCAGCCAAATGAACAGGATTTTAAAGTTCCCTAGCATGAATTTGACTATCTAAGTTACAAGGATATAAAATGCTTGTGCAAAACACAGAAGCAATTCTACTGCGCATAAAATAGTGTTAATGTATAATACCTCCTTTTGGTCAGTATGAAAACACACCATGATATGTTATGACAAGTGTGAATCCTGTATATGGAAACAAACTGAAATAATAATATTTAGTAAAATTAGAATTATGGCATATAACTTGAAAAAATATACCCTGAGAAGCATTGTTTCTGTCTAATAGCGGAAATAATCAACCTGTGTGCTTTCAAGACTCCTTAATTGCCTGAGATTTTAGCATTTCTAAATTTTGATGTTCTTTTAAGAGTTCAGCCAAAATGCAATGTTGTTTTGACTTAAGAAATAATACGTTCTTCTTCTTTCATTTTGGATGTGTTACATGTATAGAACATTCAAAATAGGTCTGACATATACTAATGGTATTGAACTCCCTCATTAAGCAGTAATTAGTGATATTTCCATTTCTCTTTGAACAAAGGGAGTAAAAAAAGCTATTATCATTTCTAGAAAATGGTTATAGTATTTATCCCAAAACCAGAAGACCAAGAAGCAATTCATACTTTACTCTGACAGGATCTCTCAGAATTGTCATACATGTCAAGTAAAGTAAGTTTTTTGAAGGTACATGAAAGCTCTCTTCATTCTAGTATTTCTGTCAAAGGGAAAATAAACCAAAGAATATAATTCAAGAGATTTTGTGGAGACAAGCAAAGTCCTGAATGATTACATAGTATTTATTTATTTATTTATTTATTTATTTATTGGGGGGGGGTTATTTATTTTGCTTTGTCCAGTTCTGGAATACTCAACATAAGAAGGATATGGAACTGTTGGAATGGGTCCAGAGGAGGGCTATAAAGATGATCAAGGGGCTGGAGCATGTCCCATATAAGGACAGGCTGAGAGAGTGGGGCTTGCTCAGCCTAGAGGTGAGAAGGTTCCAAGGAGACCTTATAGAGACTTTAAAGTACCTGAAGGGGCATACAAGAAATCTGGGGAAAGACTGCTTACAAAGGCACGTAGTGATAGAACTAGGGGGAAAGGCTATAAATTGGAGAAGATTTAGACCAGACATATGGAGGAATTTCTTCCCTATGAGAGTGGTGAGGAACTGGAACAGGTTGTCCAGGGAAGTTGTGGATGCCCCATGCCTGGAAATGTCCAGAGTCAGGTTAGTTGAGCCCTTGAGCAGTCTAATCTAGTGGGAAGTGTCCCTACCTATGCCAGGGGGGTTGGAACTGGATGATCTTTAAGGTCCCTTCCTACTCAAAACTTTCTATGATTTCATGATTCTATGATTCTATTTTCTAACTAATTCTGAAGACCTATTTTCAATATACAAGTACCATACATCTATTAGGTAAGTGAATTTTGATATAAAAGATTCAAAGAATAGTTTTATAGCTGTAGGTGTTATGTCATTTGAACATTAATTTTCAGTATACAAACTAACTGCAGTAAAAATTGAGTGTTTGAAGTGTTCTGTATTTATGATAGACAAAATTTCAATAGTCTCTGAAACACAAAAAAATCCGGTTTTCATCAAACTTATCTGAATTCTTGAAATTCTCTCCATGCTGATAACACAGAATACTTTTTTATGAAGTATAAAGTATTTTGGGGTAAAACTACACAAAACTATTTTCTCATCAGGCAGAAGAAAACCATAACTTTTAAAATATATTTTCAATAAGAATATTTGGCTTCACATGATATGATCCCTCAAAGGGAAAAATATATAGTTGTTTAACAATGTTATGACAAGAAAAACAATAACGAGTTAGATTTTTTTGCTAAAACTTCATGAACTTTTTATTTGGATAAGTTCTTGTGTAGCTACTACATGAATTTTAGACCTTTTAAACCTCGAAGTGTGAAAATTCCCATGTATTTCACCCTGGTGAGAATTTTCTTCTTTGAAAGGGATTCTTCAATCATTAACTACTTGGAAATGACCTACTTGGTGTTCACTGTCTAATTAATCCAGTTCCGATTCAGTCCACATTTAGGTAAATTACTTCAGAGAGAGCTGGGTCAAGCTGTTGTGTGTTTTTCAGTGTTTGATGTGATTGTTCTGGTGCATTCACATAAATACATAAACGCTGAAAGTCTTTCTCCCCTACTAGGAAATTTACAATAAGAATTATAATGTTATTTTTCATACAAACTATCAGCAGTTTCTCATCCAAGCCACCCCATCTCTGACTTTTGAGACCATTTGACAGTGATCACTTCAGCACAGGTTACTTTCTTAAATCATGATTTTTTTCATCTTGGCTCAGCTTTTGTATATCAGAGCATTATCCAGCTTTTAAAGAGCACATCAGATCACACACCTGCACACAACTTTGGTGTTTGCTCATATATCCCAGCTTAACTGGCAGCTAAATGTGAGCAACTGATCTCCAAGTTCCCTTTACCGCCCATCCTCACCCAGCGAAAGGGGAAAGTTAAATGAGAAAAAAAAAAAAAAGTCTTGTGAGTCAGAAACTAAAACTAAAACCAAAATAGTTTTAATGAAACTTAATAATAAGGAAAATACTATTAGTAAGAAACTAATAAAATATTTACAAATTTACAAAATTTCACTCCCCATCCCCTCCGACTGTATCACCACAGATACTGCAGAGCTGGCAGAGGGAAAAGGTCTTAAGTTCCAGTGGCAGGAGGGAGGTTGACTCGGGAACTGGATTTGGGAATGCATGGTTCTAGGATAAAGGCAAAAAGACAGATGAGGTCCTCATTGGATTTTGGCCATCAAAGAAGTATCCTTGATCATCATGATCCCTCAGTTTTATACAAGGTATGGTGTGTATGGGATGGAATACTCTGCTGGTCAGTTTGGGGTCATCTGTCCTGTCTGCTTCTCTCTACAGTTGTGATCCTTTTTGACCCCTTTGACTTACAGCATTCCATCAGCTTGAGGATGCCCTTGGTTTCTGTACAAATAGGTATAAGCAATGGCCTTTCCGCATACCAATGCCCCATGTTATATATTCTAGAGAGAAACACTTTCTTGGAAAACACGCAATTAACTTTCCAAAAATGCAGGTACTTAGTCAAGGCTTAGCTAAAAAGTTAGAAACTGATTCTACTTCAGTTCAAACCAGAACAACTGTAAAGTTAAGTTCTGAACTAGTAAAGGTGTTAGGAACCAAAAAGAAGCAATGTGATTCACACACTGAATTTCTGAAGCTGAAAGCTGCTGCAGATAATCTTCAGAAAAAGCCTGCATGACATTACATATATTTTCCTACTATTATTGTTATATCACTGTCTCTATAACTGGTAAGTGCAATTTAGAAGAAGATACACTAGTTTTCCTAAGGAGATGGAAGTCAGTGTCATTCTACAACTTAATTCTGTCTAATTTCTAATTCTGAATGCATTATAATATTCTAGCTCACCAACACAAATCTTACTCCAGAAAGTATTTTTAGCACCTACTAGTATATCTTCAAGGAACCAGTAGTAATTTACTGGAACATCAGTACTTCTACGAGTGCTAGAATGTCCCACTATAGAATGTACAGAAGCTACAAAAGAAAGTGACAGAGAGAAAATTACGTGAGGGAATATTACACCTTATCTACTACTTCTTCGTTGTTTTTTTCCTTCTGAAGTTAACTTGTCAATTTTCCAAGGAAGTTCTTTTATTGCAAGGAAAGACAGCAAGATATAGTTTTACTGATTACAAGCCCTCCAAAATTAATTCACAGAGCGTTTTATTGGAAATTATAGTCATGAACTTTGGTTAATTTTCAAGGGAATGGTTCTCCTTGAGTACTATTGAAAAGCATTTTTCATCCTAAGTATAGAATAAGCTAAGGATGACAAGCTCAATCCATCTCTCATTTATCTAACAAAGACGAAGTCTAAGGCACTTCTCCAAGAAATTTGTTTTTAGTTCACAGTGATAAAGTATGAGAGATTTGGACCCAGATGATCTCTCTTGCTCTTGTTGGACTTGATTAATTAATTAATTGTTGTTTAGCCAGAAGTTAATCCATAAAAAACACCAAACATTAGATTAAAGAATTTCTTTAAGGCACTCCACTCCCTTCTCACCATCACCAGGTTGGTTTAGGTTTCTGTGTTTAGACTTGTGATATCAGTACAAGTGTTTCAGTCTTCAAAGATAACCACAAGTATGTTATGATGCATGGCTTGCATTGTCATCATGAACAGCACTCCACAGAGAGGTATGCTGCTTACCAGGGGCATCAGTGAAGGAGGTAGCTAGAAAACTTCCTTCCCTGGTCCATGAGACAGACTACTGTCCTCTGATAGTACTCCAAACTGGTAATGATGATCTAGTAAACAAAAAGACCAAAGCCATCAAGAAAAACTTCAGGGCCATTGGGAAAATGATGGAGGGTACTGGGGCACAAATAGTATTCTGCTCCATCCCAAGGCTAAATAGAGAGGACCTGAAAGTCAAGAAGAAGAATTCGATTAATGCCTGGCTCCGAGCCTGGTGCAAGGAGAGGGGCTTTGTCTTCTTTGATCATGGGGTGGCTCACACAACCCCAGGCTTTCTTGCTAAGGATGGGACACGTGTCTCTCAGCGGGGCTAAAGCCCTTGCTAAAAACCTAGCTAAGCTTATAAATCGAGCTTTAAACTAGATGTGAAAGGGGAAGGGGTTGAGATCAGGCTAGACAGGAACGAGCCTGGACATGGGGCAATGGTGATTTGGAGAGGGTGTGCTGGTGAGGACCACCACTACCTCACCATACAAAAAATGGAGGAGAACACACCTGAGGGTGCTAAGGGAGATACGGGCACTCTGGAGCTAGCTACTCCAGTTACCAGGCAATTAGGAATGAACTCTGTTCCCTCTAAGAGGGCTGAAGGCTCGGCAGCTCAGCTGAAGTGCATTTACACCAATGCACGCAGCATGGGGAATAAGAAGGAGGAGCTGGAAGCTGTCATAGGGCAAGGAGCCTATGATGTTGTTGCCATCACAGAAACGTGGTGGGATGACTCATATAACTGGAGTGCAGCTATGGTGGGGTACAAACTCTTCAGTCGGGATAGGAAGGGTAGGAGAGGAGGCGAGGTAGCCCTCTTTGTAAGGGAGGACTTGGACACTGTTGAGATGGATTGTGGTGATGAGGAGATTGAGTGCCTGTGGGTTAAAATCAGAGGAGCCCACCAGAAGGTAGATTTTGTGATGGGAGTCTGTTACAGACCACCCAGCCAAGGAGAAGCAGCTGATGAGCTCTTCTATAAACAGCTAGGGTTAATCTCTAGATCAATGCCTCTTGTTCTTGTGGGAGACTTCAATCTGCCTGATACCTGCTGGAAGTACAATAGAGCAGATAGGAAGTAGTCTAGGAGGTTCCTGGAGTGTGTGGAAGACAACTTCCTTGCACAGCTGGTGAATGAACCAACAAGGGAAGGTGCCCTCCTGGACCTGCTGTTTGTGAACAGAGAAGGCCTTGTGGGGATTGTGGCAGTAGGTGGACACCTAGGAGAAAGCGATCATGAGATGATACAGTTTTCTGTTCTAGGTGAAATGAAGAGGGTGGTTAGTAGGACAGTAGCATTAAATGTCCAGAGGGCAGACTTTGAACTCTTCAGAAGACTGGTTGGTGAAGTCTCATGGGAGACAGTACTTAAGGGCAAGGGAGCCCATGAGGGCTGGGAGCTCTTCAAAAAGGAAATCCTAGCAGCTCAGGAGAAAGCCATCCCAACGTTCTGGAAAAAAAGCCGGCAGAGGAGAAAGCCATCTTGGTTGAACAGAGAGATCTTGAGTGATATCAAGAAGAAGAGAAATGTTTATGGTCTCTGGAAGAGGGGACAGGCCTCTTGGGTGGACTACAGGAGGGAAGTGAGATTGTGTAGAGAAAAAATCAGAAGGGCTAAGGCTCAACTAGAAATCAGATTGGCAAAGTCTGTGAAAGATTACAAAAAAACCTTTCTATAAATATATAAATAATAAAAGGAGGACTAGGGAGACCATACAGTCCCTATTGGACGCAGAAGGAACAACAGTGCAGGGGATGAGGAAAAGGCTGAGGTACTTAATGCCTTCTTTGCCTCAGTCTTTAATTGTAAATAAAGTTGTTCCCTCTGTGTACAAACCCAGGAGCTAGAGGAGCAAAATGAGGCTCCCATGATCCAAGAGGGGGTGGTCAGAGTCTTGCTAGCTGGACTAGACACCCACAAGTCTATGGGGCTGGATGGGTTCATCCAAGGGTATTGAAGGAGCTGGCAGATGTGCTGGCCAAACCCCTTTCCATCATCTTCCAACAGTCCTGACTGACTGGGGAAGTTCCACTGGACTGGAGGCTGGCTGATGTTGTGCCCATCTACAAGAAGGGTCGCAGGGAGAACCCAGGAAACTACAGGCCTGTCAGTCTGACCTCAGTGCCAGGAAAAGTCATGGAGCAGGTGATCTTGAGTGCTATCATGAAGCACATGCTAGAGGACCGGGTGATCAGGCCCAGTCAACACGGGTTCACAAAAGGCAGGTCGTGCCAAACTAACATGACCACCTTCTATGACAAAGTGACTCAGTTGATGGATGAAGGAAAGGCTGTGGATGTGGTCTTCCTGGACTTCAGTAAAGCCTTTGACACAGTTTCTCACAGCATTCTGCTTGAGAAACTGTCAGCCTCTGGCCTGGACAGGCACACACTCTCCTGGGTGGAAAACTGGTTGGATGGCCAGGCCCAGAGAGTGGTGGTAAATGGTGTGAAATCCAGCTGGAGGCCAGTGACAAGTGGGGTTCCTCAGGGCTCGGTGCTGGGTCCAGCCTTGTTCAATGTCTTTATCAATGACCTGGATGAAGGCATCGAATGCACCCTTAGCAAGTTTGCAGATGACACTAAGCTGGGTGGAAGTGTCGGTCTGCTGGAGGGTAGGGAGGCTCTGCAAAGGGATCTGAACAGGCTCGACCCCTGGGCTGAGTCCAATGGCATGAGGTTTAACAAGGCCAAATGCCGGGTCCTGCACTTGGGGCACAACAACCCTATGCAGTGCTACAGACTAGGAGAAGTCTGTCTAGAAAGCTGCCTGGAGGAGAGGGACCCGGGGTGTTGGTTGACAGCTGACTGAAAATGAGCCAGCAGTGTGCCCAGGTGGCCAAGAAGGCCAATGGCATCTTGGCTTGGATCAGAAACGGCGTGACCAGCAGGTCCAGGGAGGTTATTCTCCCTCTGTACTCAGCACTGGTGAGACCGCTCCTCGAATACTGTGTTCAGTTCTGGGCCCCTCACCACAAGAAGGATGTTGAGGCTCTGGAACGAGTCCAGAGAAGAGCAATGAAGCTGGTGAAGGGGCTGGAGAACAGGCCTTATGAGGAACGGCTGAGAGAGCTGGGGTTGTTTAGCCTGGAGAAGAGGAGGCTGAGGGGAGACCTCATTGCTCTCTACAACTACCTGAAAGGAAGTTGTAGAGAGGAGGGTGCTGGCCTCTTCTCCCAAGTGACAGGGGACAGGACAAGAGGGAATGGCCTCAAGCTCCACCAGGGGAGGTTTAGGCTGGACATTAGGAAAAAAATTTTCACAGAAAGGGTCATTGGGCACTGGAACAGGCTACCCAGGACGTGGTTGAGTCACCTTCCCTGGAGGTGTTTAAGGCACAGTTGGACGAGGTGCTAAGGGGCATGGTTTAGTGTTTGATAGGAATGGTTGGAGTCGATGATCTAATGGGTCTCTTCCAACCTGGTTATTCTATGATTCTATGATTCTATATTTTTGTGGCTCAAAAGCTTTATAGGCCTACAACCCATAACACAGAAGCTGCTAGTCTGCCACAGCAGTGAGAAATATAGAGGAACTTTCTGCTTTGAGAAAAATCAAGCAGTAGTCTAGATGGTTAAAGTCATATAGGGAGAGATGACACAAGGAGTTTTCTTGTTCTGAGTCAATATTTACAGATGTACATAAATTCGACTTTAAGCTAAATGGTTAAATCTACGTAAGTGGGCATAAATACTCTTCTTTGCCATTTTTATAGGGCACTATTCAGTAGTTTGTTTTCTGTGAACAGCTGTGTTGATGTGCAACCTTCGTCTAAGTGTGCAAATATTAAAACTTTAGCATTTGGAGAATTGAGGCAGCACATGCATCAATAAGAACAATTCTAATGAAGCTGATATCTAGCTTTTAGGCAATCAGTTGCTAAACTGATCAAAATCTGATCGTTGTATCTGTATAAAAGTCATCTGTTTCATGCAAAAGATCAGGTTCTTCCCATTTGTCTTCCTGTGGTCTATGAATACAGTAAATTAGACTCAGTGTAAAGCAAAAGGGACTGCCTTATCTTTATGCAAACTTTATGTCTCTGTAATTCTCATGGCTGCTGTAGACAGTGTATCTTTTTAAAGAAGTTGGAACATTCTAAGGAACATCGATTGTACACAGGGGAAAACTACCACAACAAGAAAACAGCAGTCTATTTGCCAGTTTTGTGTGGTCAACATATGGTGTGCCGGAAATGTGTGTTTGGAAAGGTAATGATACAAGCTTGAAGTAATCTGACATTATTTGATGCAGGATTATAAAAAGAAACATTACCATAGCTTAAAAAATTTAATAAGTTTTATGTGGAAAAGCGAATAGGAGATCTTTCACCATTACTATGTTAAGTCTCGACTCTGTGTAGATTTTCTCACTTGTATTTTTTAAACTCAGTGTTCTATATCGCTAAGCATTCCCTGTCTATGTCTTTATCAGAGTCTATCCAAAGTACTTGTGTGCCTCTTGACCCAGAGGTCTGTTCACATCTGTCTGTTCTGTTGAAATTACTGCTTTGTACCACTATTCATATCAGTGTTACCTGAATGAGACTGAAAACTGGCAAAAGAATGCCAGGAAGGAGAGGAAACAAGGAGAGGAAATGTTGTCCCAGAAGAGTGAACATACAAACAATCTGCCACAAATATTTACTAATCATTGTTTTGAGGTTCTACAGTAGTAATTTAAGGGTTTTTTTTTTATTTCTAAAGGAATATGTTGTAAGCCAGAATTGCTTTTTTGACACCACTATGGTGTTTTATTAAGTAACAGATGGTAACAAAGTACACGTTTGTACTTTACCAGCTGTAACAGCAGGCATACACAGATTTTACCCTAAAAAACAAAAAAACACCTAAAAGTCTTTAGAAAACATATATTTTCTTGCTCCTATTTTACAGGTATGAGACTGAAAGAAAGATTATGGTGCTAGATTTAACTCTAAAGGAAGGACATTCTCCAAAATGTGATTGGTCTTTTGTTTCTTTCTGGTCTCTGTAGAAATGAAGGCTTTCTTCCCATAAATAAGATAAACAATGGTATTCAAACTTACTTTCAAATACTGTGTGCAATACTAAGTAGGTAACAACAGTAAAGACATTACGAATATTTATCGTATGCTGATGTAGTGTTTAGTTGATGAAGAACACTCTTGTTCATCCTGGTGTTGTACTTTTTAACCAAACCCCAGGCAATATTTTTTAAAAAAGTTGTTATCTTTATTATTTAATTGCCCATTATACTACACCTGGTTTTAAAAGTCTCACTTTTTTTGGGCAATGTTCCCAGGAATCTTGTATATAAATATTCCATTTATTTAATGGATAACAAAAGATGACAGAGATTTCCATTTTCCAAAGTCAGTAAAAAAAATATTTGTGATCATCTGAAAGGTGTGTCAGATAGATATACAGGAAACAACATGAAAGCTATTTTTTGTTTAGTTCTGGTAAGAGTACTCAGTCTATCTGGAGATACTGATTTTTTTTACATGACTCCAAAAACAAAGGGATACATCTACTCACTTAAAGCTACATCCTTCTTTAACACTCAGAAAAAAAATTATAAATATAGTTTATGCTGTCAATAATCAAAATCTCTGCAAGCCAGATGGTGTTAACATATACCTAATAAGAGAAATAAATTGTTGACAATCATTTCAGTAATGAAGAATTCAGTTATCGTCAATCATATTTTATTTATAGATTATAACTAGACAGATCAACAAGTTTCTAGCTAACTAGCTAGAAACATAATTTTCATATTTACTGCCTTTTATAGCTAAATATTTATATTTTCAAGTGCTTTGTAAATATTTAAGCCCAATTAGATTTTGTGACACAAATCTAAGTACTATTGAAAGACATTTAAAGAATAATGCATTCATCAGGCATAGTCAACATGGGTTCACAAAAGGCCTGTTTGATTAGATTGATGTCCTTCTATGATAGGGTTGCTCACCTAGTGGATGAAGAGTAGGCAGTGGATGTAGTAGATACAGTTTGTATGGATTATAGTAAGTCTTTTGACACTGTCATAGAATAATAGAATCACCAGGCTGGAAAAGACCCATTGGATTATTGAGTCCAACCATTCCTATTAATCACTAAACCATGCCCCTTAGCACCTTGTTCACCTGTCTTTAAAACACGTCCAGGGAAGGTGATTCAACCACCTCCCTGGGCAGCCTCTGCCAGTGCCCAATGACCCTTTCCACGATTTTTTTTTTCTGATGTCCAGCCTGAACCTCCTCCGGTGGAGCTTGAGGCCATTCCCTCTTGTTCTGTCCCCTGTCACTTGGGAGAAGAGGCCAGCTCCCTCCTCTCTACAACCTCCTTTCAGGTAGTTGCACAATCCCTTCCGTACCCAGCTGGCCACATCATTTCTGTGCTGAATGGGTACAGAAACACTATATAAGGTTTTTCATCCACTCAATAAAATGTTCTCGTTTGTCACCTCATGGAAAGATGTCCATGCCTTAATCACTACAAGCCCTAGGTCCTTTTCTGCTGGGCACCTTTTCAGCCACACTTCCCCAGGTTTGTAGTGTGGGGTTGTTGCATGGAGTTGTTGTGGCTGAAGTGCAGGACCTGGCATTTGGCCTTGTTAAACCTCACATAGTTTACCCAGACACATTGATCCAGCCTGTCCAGATCCCTCTGCAGAGCCTTGCTGTCCTCAAACAGATAAATGCAACCACTCAGTTTGGTGTCACCGGCAAACTTTCTGAGGAAGCATTCAGTCTCCTCCTCATTATCATTGATAAAGATATTAAGCAGAACTGGCCCTAATACCAAGCCCTGAGGAACACAGCTTTTGACCAGCTGCCAGCTGGATTTGGCTCCATTCATCATAATTTCCTGGGCTCAGTCATCCTTCCATTTTTTTACCCAGCATTTTTCTAAGCCATGAGCCACCATCTTCTCTAGGAGATGATTTGTTATGCAAGACACATCCTTCGAAGTAAGAAAAATGACTATTTTAAGTTTTTAGTGTTTTTTCCTGCATAGCCTTAGGAGTTACTCCCATTAGATATGAGTGATTATTGTATATTTTACTACATTTTAGAAAAAGATAGATAAAAGAGAATAAAAGTCACAGGATATGTTTCAATACTGGTAAGCAAATGTGTTCAGTACACTGCATGGGTCTTCTTAATAATGTGTGAGATTATGCTTTCAGTATCCTGTGAGGATGTTTGGACAAGGCATAGATATAGATATTCAAGTTAGTCAGGAAATATACAAATCGATATTTTTAAAATTGAAAAATCAACCTTTTTATTCCTTTTGTTTCTGGAACACATCTTTACATTAAAATAAAATAACTTTTTTCATTACTTTCTCACTTTTAGTGCCCTCTCGCCACAAATTGAACTCTATTTGATAAATTGTTCATATCTCAAATGTGATATGAGTCAAGACACAATGTTTTAATGAAAATCTATGTTGTCATGTTTTCAAAAGATCCACTATAAAGTCTTGTCAGGCTGCTGGTTAGCTGTAACAAGTGGCATGGGAGCAAACATTCTTTTCTGTTTTAAAGGAAAGAAAGGCTGCCAGTATTTATTTAAGGTTTCACATCTTCCATTTCACATATTTCAATCCTGCTACTATGTTATGCTAGTGTTTGATAAGGTAGTAGGGGTATAGAAGGAGACAATTCTGGAAACAGTATTCAAGTTTTACTGAAAAGTAAAATTCCCATAGATCTCCATAATTGAGGAGCATTTCTTCCTGCCAGCAGAAGAACCATCAGGTGACAGAAAGTCATGAATATATCATCTCCTAAGTTGTGGTTATTCTGTATGTCAAATCATTTTTCACTGCCCTGAAGATTTGTATGGTTTTCTTGCATATTAATTGTTCACCCTGTTGATGCTGAAGTTGTCAAAGAGGAAAAGAACATAAGTGCATAAATAAAAGGGAAATAAGATTTTGTCTCCAAACACCAATACAAGGAAACAGAATGAGATAATCAAGAGTAAATTGCATTTGCTAAAATATTGCTACGGAGATGAGTTCAGAGCCAATTGTTTATCTCCTTTCCCAGACTACTTTGATTGAATTATTTGTTCAGCCAGTTACAAGCATCAAAAAAAAAAATGCTACCTTGGGTCTTGGCAGACTATGAGGTACTTTTTCACTCTTGGGGTGCGTATTAAAATTAAAAAGGGGAAAATACATATTTTATTTGAATGTATTTCTGGTTTGGCACTGTTATTTTAAGAAAAGAAAAAGTAAGTTAGAATTTATAATATATTTTGAGATAGAACAGTAGCTTCCCTCTCTCCCAAAGGGATCTGAACAGGCTGGACCCCTGGGCTGAGTCCAATGGCATGAGATTTAACAAGGTCAAATGCTGGGTCCTGCACTTGGGGCACAACAACCCTATGCAGTGCTACAGACTAGGAGAAGTCTATCTAGAAAGCTGCCTGGAGGAGAGGGACCTGGGAGTGTTGGTTGACAGCTGATTGAACATGAGCCAACAGTGTGCCCAGGTGGCCAAGAAGGCCAATGGCATCTTGGCTTGTATCAGAAACAGCGTGACCAGCAGGTCCAGGGAGGTTATCCTCCCTCTGTACTCGGCACTGGTGAGACCGCTCCTCGAATCCTGTGTTCAGTTCTGGGCCCCTCACCACAAGAAGGATGTTGAGGCTCTGGAGAGAGTCCAGAGAAGAGCAACAAAGCTGGTGAGGGGGCTGGAGAACCGGCCATACGAGGAGCGGCTGAGAGAGCTGGGGTTGTTTATCCTGGAGAAGAGGAGGCTGAGGGGTGACCTCATTGCTTTCTACAACTACCTGAAAGGAGGTTGTAGAGAGGAGGGTGATGGCCTCTTCTCCCAAGTGACAGGGGACAGGACAAGAGGGAATGGCCTCAAGCTCCGCCAGGGGAGGTTCAGGCTGGACATTAGGAAAAAAATTCTTCACACAAAGGGTCATTGGGCACTGGAACAGGCTGCCCAGGGAGGTGGTTGATTCACCTTCCCTGGAGGTGTTTAAGGCACGGGTGGACGAGGTGCTGAGGGGCATGGTTTAGTGTTTGATAGGAATGTTTGGACTCGATGATCTGGTGGGTCTCTTCCAACCTGGTTATTCTATGATTCTGTGATTCTATGATTCTATGATCTTTTTTGATGCTGATTCAGTTCACATGTTGCCATAGCATAAAGTCTGGTAAATACCCATTTCAGGTACAAGGATGAACTATTTATTCCAGAGAAATTTAAATTTACAATTATGTGTGGACAGCATTTTTTTTCTTTTTTTTTTTTTTTTACTGGCTCTTTGAATTAATGTTATTTGTATGTAAGTACTTAATGCTACTATGTGGTCATCATTATGGTTGAAAGTTTAAGTGTTTTTTTGAATACAGCAACTAACAATAATTCTAATAACAATAATATTTAGAAAGGCTGGGTTTATATGTCTACTTTCTTCAAACTTCCAACTAACTTCTCAGTACTTCAGTCTTCAGCTTACTAATGACTTTTCTTTGAAAATAATACAACTTCATTGTTTTTTTTGCTTGATGACAGAAGAGAAGAGATGACAGGTAGAGAAGAGAAGAAAAGAAATAATATTTTTTTCCAGAAAAATATTAAAAGGATACAAAAGATAATGGGGGAGGGGAGGTGGGCAATGACACAGTGGTTGTGAGTGAGTGTGTTTATGTGTATTTGAGTGTTAAGGGGAGGGGTTTCTAATATGTAACGAAAGCAGAACTGAACAATGATATACCACAACTTCTCTTTGTCAAGTAAATGAAACATTTTGCTAACAAGCCCCTTTCTTTTGGTCAGATTATCAACCCATTCAATTTTAAGAACAAGGAGAAAACTGCTTTAACCTGAAATATCAGAGTCTGAACTACATATAAGCTGTTCAATATGTCATCAGAATTGTATTAAATATTTCTTCTAATACAGTATCACAGATCACTGTTTTAAAATGCATGTATATTGTATACCACTTATTGAGGTTGTTTAAATGACAGAAAAGCTATCTTTATTATAAAAGTCACAGAATTAATTTTATTAATTCTTCTCTAGTGCTTAAATTGCACATAACTAATTAGTTTGAAGTGAATATTTTATCAGATACATTTTACCTCTTTACCTGAGTTCTACCTGAAACCATAAAATTATAATAAAATAATTTGAAAGAGCGTGATGTACAATGTCACTGGGTTTAGAATAAGCCCCAACACGTATGCTGTGTCATATTACACACATATATAAACCACTTTTTTTGTAATCAAAAATCTGAATTTGCATGGCCCTGATGAAAAACATTTCTCAAATCTTTTGAATTCTTTGTCCTCATTTTTTAGTAGAATTGTTCAAGTTTTCAGTGCAATACTGTGTCCTGAGCAGCAGTTCTCCTTCTGCCATGCATGGTTTAAACTTCTAATATTCTTTTCAGCTCTGGTTCCCCCCCTTCCCCTTGGAAGTTTAATTTTTTTCAGAATAAAAAGCATCTATTTAAAGGAAAAATATATATCAAAATGAAGTACAGTACACAGATATCAATCTAGTTTCACTCAGGATTCCATTGGAGGTTCTCAGCATGTCCATAGTTCACCTGTAAAGTTATAATATAGTACAGTGGTTTTTAACTCCTTTTCCCTATCCCACATAGAAAAATTGACATTTTTCTCTTGACAAAGATTCTCAATTTTTCTTGAATGCAGTATGTATATATTGCATTTTCTCCACTGTCTTGTGTACTGCATCTTGCCCAGATGGAATTAATGTTCTTTAGCAACAGCCCATATGCTATTGTGATTTGCATTTGTGGCTAAAATAGAGTTGGTGATACACCAATTTATTTTTTTTTTAGTAGTACAGAAAAAATTCATACACAGTGTCAAGGGTGTCCTTTCCCCTTTCCCTTTCCTCAGGAAGTGAACTGAGGAAGAAGATGGAGGAATGTAACTGGGACAATGGACCTCAGCTGTCCAGGGTTATATTCCACATCATATGACAATATGCTTAGCAGTAAAAAGCTCTGGAAAAGGATGAGGAGGGCAGGATGTTCATAGTCATGACATTTGTCTTTCCAAGACACTGTTACAAATGTTGATGTTCTGCTTTTCAGGAAGTAGCTAAACATCTTCCTGAAGATGGGACATAGTGAATGAATCACTTCTTTTTCTCTATTTGCACATGTAGTTTTTGATTTCTCTATTTAAATGTCATTATCTCAATCTACAAGTATTCTTTCATTCCTTCTAGTTTTTCCCTGTCCAGAGAGACAGAGGGGTGTGAATAAGAGGCTGGATAGGTGTTTAGCTTCTGGCCAGGGTCAACTCATCATACTTCATGACTTTTCATAAGTGTTTTGGAGTACGTTGATCCAGTAGTAGTGGTACTGGCTTTTTGGCTTGGTTTGGTTTTCTTCCTTACGAGATTTTATCAAGCTGATTTTTTAAATTTATAATTTAAATCTTACATCAAATAGAAAAATAGGTTTAGTCTACTGCCCAGATTACACATTTAGTTGTAATCTAACAAAACATAAGTTCTATGTTATATATACTTATGTTCTCAAGTTATGGCATAACATCTTTACATCCATTAGAAGTTGTTTAAAAAGATACATATTTGAGAGAGATGAATATAAATTTATCCTGAATTTTGAATCAACAAATTTTTCTATATGGATTTTTTAAAAAAATATTTTATATAAGTCAGAATTATAAACCAAATTACAGTTCAATTGGTTTTCCCTTATTTTTACAAAGTAGTTTATGTGATGGTACCACAACTATGACAAGCATTCTGGCAAGTACTGAAAATTTCACACCCTTACTGACTTTCCTGTCAGCATGCTTAGGTTTCAAAGCATCTGACAGTATCAAGCATTAGTTCATAAATGCATAGTAATTGAGAATGTTTAATATTGATTAGATGAGTAAAGTGACATTCATTTACAAAGATTCTCTCTAAAACTTAGGCACATAATGCAGGCTATTTATCTAGATGTCCTTTACAGTCAGTGGAAAGGCACATCTTGCAGAAGGTAACATTTACTCTAAATATAAGTGACAAAGAGAGAAGGGTTGAATAACTTCCTGCAGGTGGTTCTACAGATAATAGAATGACTGGTACTATCAGTGTAATTTCTGTGTAGCTGCATATAGGTAGGATTAATATCACCTTAATTACACTGTATTTCCTCATTATATAAAATACAGCATGATGAATACTGCAAATATTTGAATTAACAGAGCAAGGTATCTTTCCAGATGAATATTTCCACAGCATCTTCTCAAAATTACGATTTTTCATCAACATTTCTTCTGATAAATCTGACTCTTGTCCAGAATATTTAAGGATATTATACAAACAATTGGTGCAAAGTTTATGGAAATATTATGCATAATTAAATGTAAGGTATATCAGTGCTCAAGAAAACATAATGCATTTATATAAATAAGGAGAATATGTAGAATTTCTGTAAAGAGGCTGAAAAAAAGTTAGGAAAATAAACATTCATGTCTCTAGTAATAAACAAATCACATGTCTTCTGGATTTAGGAATCATTTTTCCAAAATTTAGCTTTTTATTCCTTTTTTTTTTAAATTTCCTGTTATGTTATGCCACCTATATGTTATCTCGTATATTCTTCCATAGCATACCAATGCTCAGAGATAACCATGTGGTTTTCCTTCGTCTTTAGTTTTTTTCCCATGTATCGGGACACACACTGATCAATGATGTATACTATTTAAAGATTCTTATGGATGTCCTGTAACATTTACAACAAAAGTAACTGCATAATTGAATTCAATGATTAATAAATCATATTAAATTTCTATTGATATCTTTTATTCTGGGATTTTGTGTTTTATTGTCATGTTATTTTCCTGATTTTATTTTGTAGAATGGATCCATTAGCAGAACTGAACTCTGCCACCTAGTTTTGATTGCCCAGATACAGTCAGTCCCAATTCTTAGAGGTAGCAGAGTATTACAGAGAAATCCTTTCAGTCTCAGTATGAGTAGAAAGACAAGAAAATATAGAAAATTTAAAATATATTTAGGTTCTTCCTCAGTAAGCTACACTCATTGTTCTAAAGTATTAGTTTTATATAAACTAGGACCTGTAAAATACATATTAGCTTGTGCAGCATTCAGTATTTATTACTTTACACTGACACAAATTTTATACACTAATCAAGCACAAGGATTCAAAAGCAGACACTTGTTTGCGTATGTGGTGCCCCATTGGTAGGAATTATAACCAGACAGAGGGATCCTCCTGGATCATTAAAAAGAAGAGTGAAAAATTAAGACTTTAAGTGAGTAAAACAAAAAGTCTTCTATTTCTCAGGGTCATTTTCTTACAAATTGCATCAGGCCTTACTGAAATATTCAGTCCAGTCCACATATGTTAAGTAGAGTTTCAAATTGATAAAAATGTGTGCAACTTCCAATGAGAAATATATTTATGTGCTAGAAGATAATTTATGCAGTTCACAAAGATTTACACATTTTAACTGAAATTAATATTCTACTTACATTTTTTTAATAGTACTTGCTACCCAAACGTAAGCTGAAAGGAAATATGAATTAAATAGCATATTAAAAAAAAATACCAACAAAACAACCTTTTACAATACACTATGACTGTTAAAACCTCATTAAGAAAAAAATTTGTAATTGCTAGTGGCCAATATCTCTTAACACATAGTAGATACTATTCAAATGATTTTAGTGAAAGTAGTTTTGTCCAGATCTGTTAATCAAATTGGATATAAAAGCATGTTATTGACCTTTTCTGTTGCAAAGAATAAGTTGTTAGTTGGGCTTCACCTGGTAGTTATCATCCCTGGCTTTAGATAACAGGCAGTAAATGTAGACTATTCTATCCCTGGTTCTTTCCCTATCATTTTCCCCAGATGAGTAACTAACTCATTTTTTATTGCTCCAGCAATACCTGCTGAGCTTTGAGACCAAGAAATGTCTTACAAATGTTCAATACTGTTGTCAGAGAAGTTTCTGAAAAAAGGCAAAAAGTCAGCAAAACAGGGAAAGAAAGAGAGGAAAACAGGGCATTTGCCTGATTTCTCATGCAGCAGAGAAATCTCTGTTTATCTAGGATGAATCTCTGTTCAGCTGGGATGGGCCACCTCGTCAGTGTACTACATATGAAAAGAGCAACATGCTATACTCTCAGGGTGTATTACCAACAGCTGCTTCTCTACAGGACAATAACTAAGCTTCCATCCTTGGTGGTGTTATAGTTCAGATCAGTTCTTTGAGTTTTCATTTGTATTGTACACAAAACATTTTTATTCTTTTTTAATACATTCAGAATAAGCCTAACAGAAACTACATTTGGGACCATACTCTGTTTTTATGAGGGAAGTGCTAGAGGCATTGGAAGGGGGAGAGTTCTCACACCCAAGGTGAAAATTGTTTATTTTCTGAGACTTGTAGAAATGTCCAAACTTTTTTTTAAGTAATAATTATTTTCAAATTTGGAATATATCAAACAAATATCAAACTTTTCCATATTCTTATCAGTGAAGATCCCACAAAAGCCAAAGTGCACACAATCACAAATGGATTTCAATGTCTACTAGTCTATGCCTCTACCCAGGTGGATTGATTTAGGGACAAATGAATACTGATAATTCTAATGGACTTCAGAATGAAGGAAACATAATTCATCCTCAGGTTTGCAGCCTGATTAAGAACTGCAGAAGATGTCCTTAATCAAATTGTTTACTCATATGCTTATTATTTTTTACCACTGTTATTTCAAAAATAAATTGTATTGAGTATTGAAATGGAAGTTTTTGGGTCTTTAGGACCCCCTTTCCAAATTTGCGGTCACATGGCGTTTTAGAGTAGATGGGAGTTTTTTCATACATTCCACAAAATGTTAATAGAATGTATTACCTCTCCTAACAAACTTCTTCGTCCAAAGACGTGGCGTGCTCAGTGTCTATATCTAATACCAATAAATTCACTGTAGTTTGTGCTTTGCATTTCCTTGGCTAATGTATTACTAACAAGCTAAACATATTCACTCCTCACTGCCTGCTTAGCAGTTTTCACTCGTCCTTAACTACATTTTTGCCAACACATGACCATCTTGGTTGAGGTGCTCAGGTGTGCCCTGCAGTGGGTCTGTTGGACGATGTTAGGTCTGTCCATGGCAATTAGCTTCTTTACTAGAGACTATTTGTAATTTCACAGATTAGAATTTTTCATTTTAAACCATTTTTCCATCATACTAGTTGGAAAACTTTTTATCAGTTCTTTGTTGTTTTCTAAGTTTATTTTACCTGGATTGTTTTCAGAATTCTCACAAAATATTATATTTTCTTTATATATATATTTTCCTTCTTTTAAGGCTACAGTAAACCATATTTTTCAATCTATAAATAATTATAGTAATCCATGGACTTTGAAAAGCAATATTGTAATTATCATTTTGCTTTTTTATATCTTCACTCTCATACACGAATAAAACATTAAAATATTTTATAAAAATAAACTTACCACTTCCCAGATATTCGGAATGGGGAGACAATTGTTAAAATATCAACCCAGTTATATTGTACAGTTTTGACTGAAGCTGCTTTATGTTGAAAATTATCTTGAAATATTACATTTTAGATATTTATTCTGAAAATGCTGAAGTTCTCTTGAGGTAGTCGTTCATGAAAATCAAACACCTTTGAAGATAAAGTTTACTGCGCACTTTAATTTCTAAAAACAGCAGGCATTCAATTTAGACTTGTGTATATATCCTCAGAGAATTTAATGACTTTAAACACAGTGAAGAAAATATATAAATATTATTGTATAGTTATAAGATATTTTGAGTATATAAAGTCGTAACATGGACAGCCAAATATCATCTTAAAGCATGCACCCTTTGTTTTAAACTGAAAACAACATCAGAAATATGTATGTGGAATCATAGAATAGTATAGGTTGGAAGGGACCTTAAAGATCATCTAGTTCTAATCCCCCTGTCATGGGCAGGGACACCTCCCACTAGACCAGGCTGCCCAAAGCTCCAGTCAACCTGCCTTTGAACACCTCCATGGATGGGGCATCCACAACTTCTCTGGGCATCCCATTCCAGTACATTTTTACTGTGATAGTGAAGAAATTCTTCCTTACATCTCATCTAAATATGTCCCTCTCCAGTTTATACCCATTGCCCCTCTTCATAACACTACAAGCATTTGTAAACGGTCCCTCCCCAGCTTTCTTGCAGGCCCCCTTCAGGTACTGGAAGGCTACTATAAGATCTCCTCAGAACCTTCTCTTCTCCAGACTGAAGAAGTTCAACTCTCTCAGCCTGTCCTCATATGGGAGGTGCTCCAGCCCTCTGATCTTCTTTGTAGCCTTTTGCATGTGTTCCAACACCTCCATATGGTTCTTACATTGAGGATTCCAGAACTGGACACAGTACCCCAGATAATGTCTCACGTGAGAGTAACAGAGGGACAGAATCATTGCCCTCAATCTGCTGGCCACACTTCTTTTGAAGCAGCCCAAGATATGGTTGGCCTTCTGGACTGCGAGCGAACATTGCCGGCTCATGTCAAGCTTCTCATCAACCAGCACCCCCAAGTCCTTCTCTGCAGGGTTGCTCTCAATCACATCATCCCCCATCATGTACTGAAATCAGGGATTGCCCCGACCCATGTATAGGACCACGCACTTAGCCTTGTTGAACCTCATTAGGTTCAGACAGGCACACTTCTCCAGCCTGTCCAGGTCCCTCTGGATGACATCCTGTCTGCTTTCCTGGAATTTAGGGTGCTGACTACACTCCTTGTCTGTCCCATATACCTCAGGATCTTGAACTCCACCAGTGAGTGATCACTGCAGCCCAGGCTGCCTCCAATCCTAGTGAAAATCAGGTCTAGAAACACTACCATTTCTAGTAACACTGTAGCTTCCTCATGAGAACAGGCCTTATGAGGAATGGATGAGAGAGCTGGGGTTGTTTAGCCTGGAGAAGAGGAGGCTGAGGGGAGACCTCGTTGCTTTCTACAAATACCTGAAAGGAAGTTGTGGAGAGGAGGGTGCTGGCCTCTTCTCCCAAGTGACAGGGGACAGGACGAGAAGGAATGGCCTCAAGCTCCGCCAAGGGAGGTTTAGGCTGGACATTAGGAAAAAATTCTTGACAGAAAGGGTCATTGGGCACTGGAACAGGCTGCCCAGGGAGGTGGTTGAGTCACCTTCCCTGGAGGTGTTTAAGGGACCAGTGGAAGAGGTGCTGAGGGGCATGGTTTAGTGTTTGATAGGAATGTTTGGACTCGATGATCCGGTGGGTCTCTTCCAACCTGGTGATTCTATGATTCTATGATCTGCTCTTGATTGTTGCCCAAGCTTCATGCATTTCTATAGAGGTACTACAGCTGGGATCTCGGTTGCATTGCCTTCTTAGTGCACCCTTTATTACCTATAAGGTGTTTTGGAGAAGCTCCACCCCTGACACCTGCTACCTCAGGAGTCTCCCACTCATCTCCACAGGACTTCAGCCGTGCCATGGCTGAAAATCAGTTATGGAATGTATCTGCCAGAGAAAACAGAATAAATTTAGGATAGCTGAATTCAGGAAAATGAAAGAAGAGAGCAGGAAATATTTGTCATTGGTAGCATAACATATTTTATTTACAAAGTGAAAAACATGAGCAGTGAGAACAGATGCATATAATTTTTAACTTGTATTATTTTAACCAGTTTCTGATTTTTCTATTTCTTTAACAGCTACATATATAAATCTTCTCAATGGAGACTGTGGAAAATATTTAAAATACAGGTAATCAATCCTTGTATACATGGTAATGTGTTTTTGATATCACATACTAATATAATCCTAAGTAAGATTAATTCTCTTTTGCTACAGGAAAAAAAAAACCAACAAAAAAAAGGTTAGTTAATTCATATATTTTGAAATGCTGTTTTAAAATGTATTTTAATTTTCATGATGAGAGACAAACCTTAATAACTAGGGTTTATGAGTAATAACATTGAAGTATAGAAATGAAAGAGACCACAGCAAAGTAAAATGACTTTTTTTTCTGTCCACTGACCCACAGAACATCATCCTAAATATGTGTTAAGTTAGACAAAAGAGATTATATTGTTTGGTACTAATAGACTTAAAAATAAGATATGAATGAAAGTGATTAAAAGACAGAGAAACACTAACATTCTTAAAATTGTGAGAGTAAGAAATGGATTTTTGAAAGAAAAACAAATCCTGTAAGATGAAGTATAACTCATTAATGTGTAGACCTCGTATTTCTCAGTTAATCTTGCAAACTGAAAGAAGAATTTACAGATTTTTTTCCAGGGAACATTCAAAAAAATAATACCTAGCTACATTTCTATGGAAAGGAAAACAGTTTCACATAAGCTTCTTCAGCTCTACAAAAGCTACAAGCTGTTGCTAGGAAATATCTAAAAGTCTAATGCGCAAAAGATTTTTATAGACAAACTAACAAGATCTTCAGTAGTCTATACATACAACTTGAAATATTTATAAATAGATATTGAAAACTTATTCTGGAATAATTATAAATTTATAAAGTGAGTACTGAAATGATAGCTGAAAATGAAACATTATTTTATTGAACCCATATGTCATTGCTTAGAATAAAAATTCCAGGTTGGGAATCTTACTTAAATTTTTCATTTATAATGAATATTTTTATTTTAACATAAACCCTTTTCAAAATAACTATTCACAGCCTAGTTGTTCTTTACAACATGTTACTTTAGGCTACTTTGCCAGAATATCTCTATTTTGCCACAGTTGTATTTATCAACGTACCAACTAGTAATTTCTATAGGATCTCCTTCTTTGTTGTCTCTCATCCCTTCCAGGTTCAACTCTTCAAAAAGTGCTGCAAGGGTGAGGGAGCTGTTCTCACAATTTTCTGACATTTAGATTATTCATTAATTATCTAATCTGATACATATATATACATATACATATGTGCTGCCTTAAATGTATAGATACTTATAAAATACGCTTATAAAAAATAAGAGAGAGAGAGAGAATGTAAGAAGTGGAAGGAAAGAAAAAAACCCCTAAGATGATTAAATCATGATAGCATTAAACTCAATATATGGTTCTCCCCTGAGTTCAGCTGAAATTTGCTTACCTAGTGGATATATTTTAATTGTTGTTACTGAATCTGTTCTTTCTGACCCAAGATGTCACATCACTATGTGGCTGAAGCTGTGCTTGCTAAGTTATTCTGGCATTAATCGCATTTATTATTTGCATGACTACAATTCCCTTATTTATGGGCACTACCCTTGGGAATGCAGGTCACTATTATCTGTTTTAACAGTAGAATCTACAGCTGCTCTTGCTGACTTCAATTTGAGTCTTACTACCTCAATAAAGGTCATATAGAACCAATTGAAGTTGATTTTCTGAGACATATGTTATATTTGTGGTTATATTCATTCTTCAAGATTGTCCTCTAAAGTAGCAGTCACTTTACAAAAACCAGGCACCTTAAGATAGATGGAAAACAAATGGAAGAAAGTATCAGATGTTATCTTATGATTACTGTTTAACATGACAAAATGTATTTTGAAGGAAATAAACAACAAATGAAACTGAATATTTAGAAGGGTTTGATTTTGTTTGTGTTTTCTTTTTCCCATGGATTTTTAGTTAATATGATGACTTTCACTTCACAAGAATTGCTACAAATAAAGAAATAAGCAGAATATATGTATGTGTATATATTCATTATAATGAAAATCATCCTTCTGAATGTAAGCATCTAGATACACAGTGTAATATGTTTTTTCTGTAGGTGTCTTCTTTGAGTTAGTAAACCTAGACTGTCTCTATAGTCAATAGACTTCTCTCAGTGTAAATCTCTCTCATCCTAAAGTACCATCTTTCTTTGTTAAAATTACTTGTATACCAGAATTGCCTATTTCTGTTCAGTGCAAATGCCTAAGATGAGAATCTAGCCAATTTTTTGTCAATTCTGTCAATGTAGAAAATAACAATCTGACATTTTGAACAGCAGGTTGTAGGAGCTGAAGAATAATGTGGTCCCAGAAGGCAGACACAGACATACAATTGGATGTAGTATAGGATTGTCTCCAGATGAGGATTCCAAGAATAAGTTCCCTCAGTTTTTTTAAGATTGTTTTTTCCTTGGGTCTATTTATTCTGTATTTCTTGAGCTGTGTAGATTTTATTATGCCTGTTTTTCCTCTTACATATTACTCCCATTAGATTTTTCTGTTTTAACAGAACTCCGCTCCAAAATTTCTTAATGTTTCTATTGATGTTTTTCACAAAAATATTTTCAGTTTTGGGTTTTTTTTCTCATTTAGCTATATCCATTAATCCATGCAAGATACATTATAGTAAACTTATATAATCAAGAGTGTACTTTTTATGGCACCTTTTTTGCTAACATAGAGTGAAATAAAGCACTTGTGTCCTGCTTAAAACTAATTCACATGCTGTTTTCTTTAAGGAAGGTTGTCCACATAGTCTCAGATATTTTATTCTTATATTTTATGGAGAAATCTGCTGAGGCAGGAAATCTGCTTCAGTATCCTTCTACTGCTATTTTTTGAAGCTTTTGATGCCCATACAGGCATGTAATTCATATTTCTGGCAGCTTTTTCTGTATATTGCATATTATCTCAGACTCTGATGATGTTTTTGGTCCTATTTGGTTTAACTGTATTAAATACTGTACACAGGTCTGTGATAATTTTCACTGGACTAACTGTGACATGTGCATCCACTTCTGCTTCTTTTTGTCTAGCATTTCAGTTTTCTGTGATACCCAAAATGCCAAAATCTTCTCACTTTCCTATACTTTTCAACCTGTGCCAGGCAGCATAATATCTGCCTGGCAGATAATTTCCTTTTTAAATTTTTATCAAAGACTATTGTTAAAAATTTATGCTTTTATGAAGATTTTTATCAGTTTCCCAAAACTGCATTATTTTCTTTTAATGTTTTGCCCTGTGGCAAAAGCTATAGTTTTATCTGTTCTTTATCTACCCTACTTAAATAAAAATCTAAACTAAACTGAACTAAACTAAAATACAACCCTTATTCCTTTTCCATGCCGTGTGTTACTCTCAAATTATAATATGGTTTCTTAATTAGTACTTTAGACTAACTGTAACCTGTCAAAATCTAAAGTAATTCCAGAGCAGTTATTTCCAATATTATTATATCAGAAATTATAGGAACAGCTAAACTTTCTTTGTAGCTTTCTTTTCATTGTTTTGAGCCAGAGAGCAAAGTACTGCTTGGTCTGTATTTAATTGTCCTGTTTGAGTTCTCTTTCATGTATTTTTTATCTTTTAACACTAGCTGAGTTTCAAATGGCTTATTGTTCCTGCAGTATATTTCCTAGATAATATTAATTTTGTTAATATTATTTCTTTTCTCAGCTTTGGTCAAACATTCTAATTCCATATTTGCAAAACTCTAGTCTAACAATGAGTATTTTGAACTAAGGGGTGTGGGATTTGTCTTTCAGAGACACATGTTGTTTTGGTTTTTCATTTTGAGTTGTTTCTATTTTTAGATTCAGGCTTCTGAAATTTTAAATGAGGCTGCTACAGATTGAACCTACTAGCTATAGTGCATTGCTTAATTATTCAATTACCTGATCAACACCTGTATTTCAGACAAGCCTAAATTATAGACACCACCTACACTAAGAAATGTGTGATTTGAGTATACAGTAACTGCGTTACTTATTTTGGTTGTATATTTATCCAATATTACACATGGAACAGTTCTGGTTGAAGTCTTTCCACAACTTGAGCATGCACCTGCATGTTCTACTTGCATCTACATCTCCCATTTACCAAGAAATTGCTTAAGTACCAGGAGATTCATTGTTTAAAATTAAATGATTTGGCATTGATCATACAGTTAACTTTATATTATCATTCTTGTTCCAAAATAAATTCAGAAATATGTGTATTTTGTAAACAGAAAATTATCCTGTATGAATTATGTTTATTATTATTATTAAGGGCATCTTGCATGAAGGAAGAGTTATGTGCAGTTATTTTAAGTCATCTGGAATTTAACGATACACAGTGGCACATTCCTTGGCTGCTGTGACAAAGAACAGAATACTATTTGTTCTGAGATAACTAAAGGTCAACGTAGCCCAGTACACTACAGGGTATCTTGGGAGATATGTAGGAAAGGGCCAAGCATGAAAGATACTTCGTCTATCCATGTATGGAGATAGTGTTAAATTGAAGTTACATCATCACTGCATAATTACTACATGATTACTGTACAATTACTGAAATAAATGTGCTCAGGATGAGACAGCCTAATTTCTTTTTCATAGAAAGAACCATCAATGGGGGGATGGCATATTCAAATGTGGATGTCACATATATCTGCAAAGAGGGATATAGATGTGTCTTAAATACAGAATACTCAGAATTTCAGAGGGAAAATTACATTCAAAGTGTTTTCCATTCAAGTTTCATTCAGACTGCCAGTTATGAGCTTGTCTAAGAACTGTACAACCTATTTGTACTGGATTGTCATAGACTCATTATTTTCTCTACTCTTCATTATCATCTCCTTTTCCCATGGCTTTACAAATTAGAGAAAATTCTGATATAATGAAATAAAGAAAACTATTATCTCTTTTCTCATATATATTGGGAACAGTAATCAGTTGTCTGCATGAAAAAATCATAGTGGTTCCTGCATTCAATCCAATTTATTGGTATTTTGTCTCACAATCTGCTGCTGGTGTTTTAAAGATCTCCATCATACTTCTCCAATGTGTGCTTTCTGACTTTCTCTGTTTTCTTTCACTAGCAGTCTACTCTGTTATATTCTCCTATCTGCACTTACTATTACACAGGTATTACACTGCCATTTGGAACAACTCTTCTTTGCCTCTTTGCTTCATCAACTTGCCATCTCATTTTGTATTTCAAATGTATCTTTTCTCCCTTGACTGTTCTTCTTAGTTTATATTTCTAACACTATTCTTCTCTTTAGATTTGCAAGCCAGCTCTGAAAAAAATAGATATTATGTGCATGAAGAGTCATAATACTGCAACATAGTAAATGTTCAGAAGGGTTTGTAACACTATTTCAGGTTTTATTTGTTTGTTTTAATTACATACATAGTTTAAAATAAAAGGCAATTGAAGAGAAGTAATACAGACATTATGGTCTCAGTTCAGTTTCCTATGTATTTCCTATCCAATTTAATTTGAGACATACTGAAGTATTCCACCTAACTTTCAGTTGCTACTTCAGAAATATTCCTGTCTTCCAGTCATATCTGTTAATTGTCTCTGAACCTTTCAGATAAGCTAAGGTGTATCGAAAAGCTGTTTTCAGGCAGCTGAACTGATTTCTAACTCCCTAATAAGACTGAACTGAATTGGTCCATGGATTTCTTGACTGTACTAAATAGATCCACAGTGGCTAAAATGAGAGTTACAATGTCTACTTCATGTGAAGACCTCCAAATGTAAGCTTCTAACTAGAGGTGAATCTGGAACTGAGTCAGACCTGTAACATAGTTTGTATGCTTAAGAAGTATTTGTAATTCTGAGAAAGGAAAATCAGAAAAAAACAAGGAACTATATGAATTAGCTCAACGGCTACATGACACCCTTGACCCCTTGACTCAGTTTCCCTTACTTAGTTATCTGATGACTTTTCCAACATCATTGTTACGAACTGACCTCCAGCTGGTACTGTGTCAGGACACAGGTCTCTACTCTATTGTCATCTGTCTAACATACAGATTTCTTTGGCTAGGAGCTTCAAATGACTTCCAGATGAACATCTGTGTTTGTAAACCATTTGTGACTATCTTTAAGAATGTGATTTGGATGTCAAAGTCTTCTGTTTGTCAAAGATTGCCTCCTTTGTCTCACTCTTAAGCAGCAACGAGATTACTTAAAAACATGGAAAGCACGCTTAGTTTCTGCTTCAACCATGAACCACTGGAACTTAGGAGAATATTTAAGTAGAAATATCAGTGAAAATATGTCCTGTTCAGTAGTTTTAAAATTAGAAGTTTAGTGTAGATATCAGGAAAGGAAAACTTAGCATTTTCAAATTCAGACATTAACAGAACAGGAAGATATTAGAATGCCTGGTAGAGTGATAGACCATAGGAAAATAAGAGTAGCTTTGGATCAGATTATTGTTAAAACTTTAGCTAAAATGCAAAAAAAACCAAAAAATTAAAGGATTATAGTGAATTTGTTTCTCCTTTACTTGAATAAGCAAACATTTAATTTAATTTAATTTAATTTCATTTCATTTCATTTTTGTTTCTAATACATATCTATACAATATTTCATATTTGGAAATGTTTATTTTCTGCAGAAAACTTGTAATAAAAGAGTTCAGAATGATAAATTTCTTACACACAGCTCACATTTTAATACACAGATGGCTTAACTTTAATTATGTTAGGAATAATTTCTTTATTGGTTTGAACAGGCATTGTTGTAGATGCATTTATATTTTCTATTTTCTATTCATTTCACTTTTTTTTTTCCTCTTATACTTCTATCATAAATTGGTACTAGTGAAAATTCCATGATTGTGAGACTTTTTCCTTTTCTACTTTCTCTGTTCCCAAGATTACTGCCCTTACTAGATCCCACTCTAGAACTGTGTTTCTTTTGTTAAGGTCTTTTTTCAAAGCTGACTACTTTTGAATTTTTATTTTTTTTTAATATGGGTTCATCCTGTCCTTCTGCTCCTAACTGATGTGCCTCAAATGTTAGCATTACATCTAAAAAGTGCATCTTAAACTTCCTTTATAACCAGCAGGGACAAACAAGACATGCTTATCTTGAATACTAGTCAGTTACACAATTCTAAACAGTTGAGATGAATGAAATACTACTTTTTCTCCAAATACTGTTATTTTTTTCTTTCTAATTGCTATGGGTGCCATCTTCATATTTGGACTCTGCGAGAAAGAGAAAAAATAATATTTTTCTGCATTCAAGCTTCCTTGCATAGAATCATAGAAATGTTTTGGTTGGAAGAGACCTTAAAGATCACCTAGTTCCAACCCCTCCATCACATCTATCTGTTAATAAAGAAAAGTTTATAATAAGAACTGACAACAGAAAGAGGGCTTTGCAACCCTGGACTTGGACAGCTTATTTTTGAGGTATTAGGCATGCACTGAGTTGAGATGCTTTTTCAGGAAAAAGAAAAAATCCTTTTAATTCCTTATTTGAAAATTCAAGTATAATTTGTTGGGGGGGGTGTGTCTCAAATGCTTTTTTTAAACTACTGTAATTTCATTCTTAGGAAAAGTGACAGGTATGTATACATAAAACGCTATCCTGCTTTAGGCTTTAAGAAACAGTTTATGTACAATGACACATACCCTACTTCTGCTGAAACAACAATTCTTATGATACCGCTTGTGCTACAGCAAACTAATATTCTAAACCTTTTACATGTTCACTCCTAATTGCTTTATCAGTATTTCTTCTTTTACTCCCTTTCAAGGTAAACTCTGCATTTAGCAGTAAACAGAGTAGAAAATATGATACTGTTGCAAAAGCTGTTGCTAATGACACAAGTTGCTCTCAGTCTCATTATTTTCTGAATAAAAATGACAGCTAATTTAAACTTAATGCAGAGGCAATTTCTTAGACTATCCATGCCAACAGCATCAGAAAGACAACACTACCAAGGCTGAGTTAGGAAAGTGGAGTATAATTTAGCAGATTTTCAGATCACTGAGCAAAGATAAAGAATATTTTGTTAGATGTTGCAATGCTGCAAGTGAAAAATCATTCATTATTCACCAAACATACAAACATTTCAAGGACTCACTGTAATTTTAGAATCTTGTTCTATTAAAAGTACTTATGCAAGGATATCTACAACATAGTAAAACAGTGTTTTTTCTGTACTTCATGTTGCAACAATTTTGTAAATCTCTGTTTGGATAAGGCCATCATTTGTCATGTAATTTAAAAATAAAAGAAAATCAGGAAGCATGCAGACTGTACTGAAATGAATTATTACATGATCATGCACTACTCCAGTTTTAGCCTGTTGTAGAAAATAAAATGGAATTTCAAAATTTTGATTTACTATATTCTTATTTTTGACTGTTCCAATAATGGGCTCTTAGAATTAACTGTTGGACATTCTTGAGTGGCATTCTTGAGGCACTGAGTGCACCCTTAGCAAGTTTGAAGACGACACTAAGCTGGGTGGAAGTGTTGATCTGCTGGAGGGTAGGGAGGCTCTGCAAAGGGATCTGAACAGGCTGGACCGCTGGGCTGACTCCCATGGCATGAGGTCTAACAAGGCCAAATGCTGGGTCCTGCACTTGGGGCACACCAACCCTATGCAGTGCTACAGACTAGGAGAAATCTGGCGAGAAAGCTGCCTGGAAGAGAGAGACCTGGGGGTGTTGGTTGACAGCTGACTGAATATGAGCCAGCAGTGTGCCCAGGTGACCAAGAAGGCCAAGGGCATCTTGGCTTCTATCAGAAACGGCGTGACCAGCAGGTCCAGGGAGGTTATTCTCCCTCTACTCGGCACTGGTGAGACTGCTCCTTGAATCCTGTGTTCAGTTCTGGGCCCCTCAACACAAGAAGGATGTTGAGGCTCTGGAACGAGTCCAGAGAAGAGCAACAAAGCTGGTGAAGGGGCTGGAAAACAAGTCTTACGAGGAGCAGCTGAGAGATCTGGGGTTGTTTAGCCTGGAGAAGAGGAGGCTGAGGGGAGACCTCATTGCTCTCTATAACTACCTGAAAGGAGGTTGTGGAGAGGAGGGTTCTGGCCTCTTCTCCCAAGTGACGGGGGGCAGGACAAGAGGGAATGGCCTCAAGCTCCACCAGGGGAAGTTTAGGCTGAACATTAGGAAAAAATTCTTCACAGAAAGGGTCCTTGGGCACTGGAACAGGCTTCCCAGGGAGGTGGTTGATTCACCTTCCCTGGAGGAGTTTAAGGCACGGTTGGACGAGGTGCTAAGGGGCATGGTTTAGTGTTTGATAGGAATGGTTGGACTGGATGGTCCGGTGGGTCTCTTCCAACCTGGTTATTCTATGATTCTATGATTCTATGATTCTATGATTCTGAACCTTGTCTCCCTTAATGTAACATAAATAAGATTATTGCCAAATGCAATAAAACTAGAATTTTACAACAATGGTAATTGAGAAGCATATCTAGTAAATACTGGGAATTTGGGTTTTTTTCATCAACTTTTTTATTAAGTTTATCTAGAAAAAGTATATAGAAAGAATATTACTATGAAGACTAAGTCTAAATATTCTGTGCAGTTTTATTTGCAGTTGTCCATGGCTGTGAAAGAAATAGATGGTATTAAAATTAGGTCACGTTTTGCTGATAAGGAGCATGTTGAACTGGGCTGTCAAACAAGAACTGAACAGCTAGGATGAAGGAAGACATTATTTACTATGAGTGTGGGGAAAGAATGGAACAAATTGCCCAGAAAAGTTATGGATGCTCCATTCGCAGAAGCGTTCAAGGTTAGGTTGGAATGGGCTTTAAGAAATGTAAGTTAGTGTAAGATGTCTCTGCCCACATCAAGGATGCCAGAACTAGATGATCTGTCCTTTCCTATCAAAGCATTCTTTGACAGTAAATGCATAAGTCATGGAACAGGTCCTGGAGGAGATGCTCAGACAGTATGGGACTGCTAGGGACAGTGCAATCAAAGAAATGACTGGCTGCAGAGTACAGTTCCTAGCACCAGCTAGTCAGGATCTCCCTGCAAATTGGAGTCCTCAATCCAGATGAGGGTCCTGAGGGAATACTTTACCTGTTCAGGTCTCTGACTGCAGGAGATGTCTTGTGCTTCTCTTTGTCTCTGGGACACCAGCTCCCACAGAGAAACAGACATTCTCAGAGGTGAACAAACACAGAGTGAGGAAAAAAAGGACTTCAGTTATCATGAAGAAAATTCTGATATGATAATAAGAGAAGGAATATCACTAAAACTCATCAAACAGCAGAAAAAGTTGGCTAGAGAAGCTATGGAATCTCCATCCTTGGAAATATTCAAAACTCAACTAGGCAAAGTCAGGAACAATCTTATCTACCTTCAAAGCTAGCCCTGCCACAGCAAGAGCTGGATCAAGTGACCTTCAGAGGTCCTCTCAAATATATGTGGTGCTACAGTTCTATGATGATGGATGATGATGTTGCAGGACAGTCCTACAGATTCATATGCCTACCTTGTAAACACAAGGGGTGGACAGGATAATCTCCATAGGTCCCTTCTGACTCCCATGATTCTGTGATTCTATGTGATTCTGCAGTTCTATTATCAGAAAATTAAAAAAAAATTTCTTCTGCATATAGAAACACAATATAAATAACTAGTTATGTGGAAAGGGCTTTCAGTGAATGTAAAGAAATTGCACTAATGAATAAGTAACACAAAGATATCATCTGATTATTAATGTAATGACAAATACCAATGCTCATGGATTGTATAACATTTTTGTTATTTTGGTCTCAAAATATTTTACAAGGATTACCTAAGCATATGTCTCGTATTGCAGCTGGTGATAAAGATATTTCTTTCTGAATAAGAAAGAAAAAGCACCAATTCAGTACCATGCAATACTGTCAATAAAGCCAAGAAAGGAGCACAGGAAAAATCCTGAGTGACTTTCCTGTATCAGGATACCAGAACTGCAGCCCACACCTCTGCAGGTCCATTTCACATTGTTTGATTATACAAGATTAGCTATTGGTAAAGCAAAAGTCTTCAAGCCTCATCTAAATTTTAGAACATATCTACTGCTTGATTTTCTGTCTGTTGTTTATCTGTTCTAAGGTTTCCTATTAGTAAGAGAGATACTTTCTACTTGGAGGCCCGGAAATCTGCCTCTAGTGAGGCAAAATCTCAGCTCCTATTCTGCATTTATGACTTCTGGTTGTTTCTGGGTTACTTCTGATCATATAATCATTAATAATATAAAAATGTTTAATATTTAAAATTAATCATAGACTCTCAGAGTATGATATTTACATATGTGATAGGATATCCCTGGGTTCAAAGGTGTTGCACAGGATATTAAAAGTAATACTGCTAAAATTGTCAAAATTGCACATTTCATGTGCAATATGTGAATTAGAAAATGTGTTTATTTTTATAAGTTTTCTGAAGTTCTATAAACCCACTGAAATTTGAAACATACTTTAAACCCAACAGAAATAAAATCTCACATTATACTTTAAAAAATGTTAGATATTAAAAAATGTGATGGATGAAAAAAAGAATTTTCTGAATTTCTGAGATATATTAGCTCAAGAAGATGGAGGGCAATTACTAAAATACTTTAAAAACATTATTAGCTTAAACGTGTGAAAGAGCAACATTTTTGCAAAACTACTTTTGATTCAATACCTGTATAAACAACCACAATTAAGATGAATGCTGAAGAATAACATTGCTGAAACTGTTGCAGTTTTGATAGGAAAAGCTTTAAGGGTTGTTTTAAACATATTCAAGCCAGAAACACCAGTTCTGCAAACATCCCAATACATCCTCATATGTGGTCCGTATATGTGTATATGGTTAATTATTTAACACTTTTTATTACTGGGGGTTTTTTGTGGTTTTGGGTTTGTTTTTTTTGATTTTTAATGAATGTAGTCTATCTTCTCTGTTCTAATACTCTGTGAAAACAGCATGCAAGTTTCTCTTTTGTACTGTCTGCAGCTCCAAGGGGAAAAAAAAAAAGAGGGAAAAAAAAGAAAAACAACATGGTCTGTGCTTGCTTCTTGTCAATAACTGCAGCAACTGAACCAGATAAAAATAAAAAAACTCCCTGACTTACTGTTCTGGGCCTTCAGATGTTGCAAACATTCATGAATAGCTGTGTTTTGCTATGCTCTAATGGAATCCCTTAACAAGACTGTCTTCCAGATACCTGCTGCAGCATCTGAGACAAATTTCTGTAACTGGAGATCAGGAGTATTAATTAAATACCCGTTCTCCTGTAATATATGTATTGCACTTGGTGTTAGATTTTCATCAGACAAGTATCTCTTCATACACCATAAGGGATCTCCTGTCTGCATCTAGTCCAGATAAATAGTTGTGTGATGGTAAAGCAAACACCATGGTATTAAAGTACAAAACTGAATCTAGATGTGCCTAAGGCTGCAAAGAAAGGAACGATTACCATGGACCTAGCAAAGAAATAAGGAAATCATGAATACTAACAATCATAAGGATGAGGAAAGAGTAATATTTTAACTCGAGTGTTCTAATAATATTACTTTGAAAACTGGGATGAGAATTGTTTCAGTACCTGTAACTAACATGTCGTTCCTGAAGTAATTATATGAAATAGTCATTGTTTTATAACACAATATTTAAATCCCAAGTTACAGGTAGTAAATTAACAGTAGAACTCTCATTGTAATTAAACAGGAATAGAACTCTGGTGTTCTAATGAACACTGGCAAAGCAATCAATATTTTTTCACATTCATAATTATCCAATAAAAATAAAAGCAGGGTTTTTTTTGCATTTTTGTTGGCTTTGTTTGTTGTTATTGTTATTATATTTTATCTTAAAGATACTGTTGATTTCAGTGAGCTACAAATATCTCTAAGAATCCTTCAATAATTTATATTCAATCTCTGAACTGTGGCACCTAAACAGATTTCTGAGAGACTGGACATAAACCATAATGGGTTCTGATCTGTTTTCTTTGTATTGTACATATCTTTGTCATTAGAAATTCATTAGATGAAATGTGTGCTTAGTAATACCAACCGGGGTAAGAACCACATCTTACCCTATTTGTCATGGTAACAAACTCATTGATGCAACAGAAAAACAGATCAGTGTGTTTTGCTTCTCTGTGATCTTCGATTTATTTCTGCACAGGAGGTAATTTTCTGTAAGTGAGGAGAGCACTTAGACTGTGATTAAAAGCGTGACATGAGCTCCTGACTAGTATATTGCCCTGGAACATTCAGATAACAAGTTTAAAATTTACATATGTACATATGGCATAAGAAATAATTTTTGTTTTTTTAAGGAAGTACATTAAATATTTGGAAATCATATAAAGAAGAGGTTTCCACATGATGCTTCCGAGTGTACCAGGTGAAGAGATTAAATTCAGCAGGCCACCTGTTTTGTCAGAGCATACTGTCCAACATTTCCTACAAGCTCTCTGTAGGCGGCACCCTGATCAGAATGTAGGAACATCAAATCATTCTTCTAAGCCACCTGAAAATCTGTAAAGTGAGATATCTGCTTAGTTTAATTGTTCTGCCATGCTTTGGATATCTTAAGGACTCAGCATAGCAATGTGAATCTCTGGATAAGAAAACAGGCTGGAGAAAACAACATGGAGGAGAACATAGGCATATCTAGTATGATGTGGAACGTGATACACAAGCAATACACATATTAGATAATTTTGACACATAAAATAGTTCTGCAGCTGATGTTGTTATGAGATTCAATGGAAGGACAGCTTTTAACTGACTCTGACACTATGTTTACAGGTAATGTAGTGTATTATGCCAAGTAGATGTCTGTTGCCTTTGCTGTAATTGGTCGTAGGAAGATATCGATCAGTGTCTCAATAGATCTAAATACTTTTCACAATCTGTCCCTATGCACCTTTATTCTGTGAATTATAGTGATGGCATACTGCTGCTGGGTTGCATTAACTGTTTACAGGCACAGTACCTATTTCACTGGTGCCGAGTACAGAGGGAGAATAACCTCCCTGGACCTGCTGGTCACACTGTTTCTGATACAAGCCAAGATGCCATTGGCCTTCTTGGCCACCTGGGCACACTGCTGGCTCATATTCAGTCACTGTCAACAAACACACCCAGGTCCCTCTCCTCCAGGCAGCTTTCTAGACAGACTTCTCCTAGTCTGTAGCACTGCATAGGGTTGTTGTGCCCCAAGTGCAGGACACGGCATTTGGCCTTGTTAAACCTCATGCCATTTGACTCAGCCCAGCAGTCCAGCCTTTTCAGATCCCTTTGCAGAGTCTCCATACCCTCCAGCAGATCCATGCTTCCACCAAGCTTAGTGTCGTCTGCAAACTTGCTAAGGGTGCACTCAATGCCTTCATCCAGGTCATTGATAAAGACATTGCACAGGGCTGGACCCAGCACTGAGCCCTGAGGAGCCCCATTTGTAACTGACCTCCTGCCGGAGTTAACTCCATTTACCACCACTCTCTGGGCCCGGCCAGCCAACCAGTTTTCCACCCAGGAGAGTGTGCGCCTGTCCAGTCCATAGGTCGATAGTTTCTGAAGCAGAATGCTGTAAGAAACTGTGTCAAAGGCTTTACTGAATTCCAGGAAGACACATCCACAGCTTTTCCCTCATCCAGTAGTCGAGTCACTTTGTCATAGAAGGTGGTCATGTTAGTTTGGCAAGACCTGCCTTTTGTGAACCCAAATATTTCTTACTGGACTAGAAAGAGAGATTTTGAGTGAAATTAGGGATAGATGCTTCTTCATACTATTCCAGAGACTTTTATTTTAATATTCCCAATCTGTACATAGGAAGACCTAGCAGGAGGTGTCTGCAAACCAAGATTTCTTTACACCAGGTAATTCCCTATAAAAATAAGCTGTGGAATAACATACTCTTCTTGATTCTTTTTGGGCCTGTTCAAATAAACAGATTTGAATATAGCTCAGTATCAAGATCCTTTAGCCTGTTTAAACTGCATTAAGGTCAAAAAAGAACAATCAGAGAACACTGAACAGAGTAACAAAACTGAAGTTTGAGTTACACAAATAAAAGTTACTTAACATTCAAGTACTTCTGGTCTCACTGGATTCTGCCCTAAGACATATCATTACGCATTTCTTGATATCATTTTTCATTTATATTTCTGCAATTCTACTTTCCATTTGCTTTAACTGCTTTAAATATGGCAAAACCACTTAAGGAATGAAAGTCAAACAGCATACATGTGAAATCAATTGGCATAACAAACCAATTATGACATATTCCTCAGAGGGGCTAAAAGTTAAGAGCTAAATTAAACTTCTATTTTTTTTCTGTTGTTGTAGTAATGGGGGAGAGAAAGCAATGTCAACAACTGGATCAGAGTCAACAATGGCATCTGTTACTGAGCTAGCCAGAATCCTTCTTAAATTTTATTCAAAAAGAGAAGCAGGCATTTATCATGTAAGCTGAGGGAGAACCAAAGTATTCTCAGTGCGCTGATAAAATATCATAATTATGACTGATGGAGAATTCCTTGCCTATGAGAAATAAAACTTTACTGAAAAAATCAGACAACAAAAAAGAGTTTTATTTATTGCAGTAATACAGAAGACAACCCTTACCTATGCCTCCTCTGGATTCCAGTTTATGCCCCTGTACTGGTTTTGGCTGTGATGGGGTTAATTTTCTTCATAGCAGTCTGTTTGGTGCTGCATTTTGGATTTGTGATCAAAACAATGTTGATAACACAGCAATGTTTTATCTCTGGTTAAGCTGTTCTTATACAGCATTGAGGCGTTTTCTACTTTTCATGATATCCCATCTGCGAATTGGCTGGGGGTGTGCAAGGAATGGGAAGGGGACACCACTGGAACAGCTGACTCCAGTGACCAAAGGGATATTCCACACCACAGGCATTTGTCTTTCCAAGTTACCATTGTACGTGATAAAGCCCTGCTTTCCTGGAGAAGGCCGAACACCCATCTGCCAATGGGAAGTAGTGAATTTATTCCTTAATTTGCTTTGCTTGAATGTCTGTCTTTTGCTTTACCTATTAAGCTGTATTTGTCTCAACCCATGAGTCTTCTCACTATTGCTCTTTCAGTTCTCTTCACTGTCCCACTGGGGAGGAGTGAGCAGCTGGGATCAAACCGCAACAGGCCCTCAACTTCTACAATGTCAACAATACAGCAATGTCTGTCAAATACAGCAGTGACTCTAGAGCTATTCCATGCAGGTAACAACCTTGGAACGTTGTCTTCAGCTAGCACAGAAACCCTATGTGTTCAAAATTCTCCATTACTTGCAGAAAAAAACTACAGCTTTTGTACAAAATACATGGAAATAGCAAATACTATTCATTCATTGATTTAAAAATAAATAAATAAATAAATAAAAGAAATAGTTTCTAATGTTCTGATAAGTAACATTTAATCTGTGAATATTATTTTCTACTTATATACTGGAAAAGCAGCCAAAGCTTTTGAATGAAACACATAAAAATTAAAATAATTATTGCTGAGGTTTGAGCTAAAGTAGAATCAGTTTTCTAACTTCAGCTAAGTTTTGTCTAAGTAATCTCATTTTCTGAACATTAACTGCGTGTTTTTCAGACAGTGTTTCTCTCTAGGAGTGATAACACTGGTATGTAGAAAGGTCAATGTTTATACTTATTCCTATAGTAATCAAGGCCATCCTCTAGCTAGTGGAGTGCAGTAAGTCAAAGACGAAGAGGGATAACATCTGCAGAAGTTGTGAACAGGGCAGGTAACCCCAAACTGACTAACAGAGTATTCCATCCCATATACTTCATACTTGGTATAAACCTCAGAGATTGCTAGGTTCTCACTCTTCTGTGATGGCCAATGTTCAGTGAGGATCTTATCTGTCTGTCTGCCCCTGATCCTCAATCTGTGCATTCTGAACCTAGTTACTGGGTCCAGCCCCACTCCTGCCACTCACCTTGCCTGCCTTGCAGTATTTGTGGTAATATATAGTCATTCAGGGGTGGGGTAGGAACGCAATTTCATATAATTGCATATAATTTTATTATTGTTATTGTTGTTGCTATTATTATTATTATTACTACTAATGCTACTAGTATTATTATTTTACCACTATTTTGTTAAAGCTGTTTTTGTTCAGTTTCCAATTCTCTGTTCTTTTCCTCTCATTTCCCTTTCCCCTTTCCCTGGGACAGGAGGAGAAAGGCAAATGGGAGCTGAGCCGCTTGGTTTGAGCTGCCGAAATTGCCTGAGCAGGGATAACAGTGACAGTTAGATATGTTTTTATTGTAACTGAGGCAGAATCCTGCAGACTCTGTAAATTAAAAGTAAGCATTTCACAGTTGTGTTCACTGCCAGTATTGTGCTCTTGCAGTGATGACAGCTAACTGCATCTTGGGTGTCTTTTGCAAGCATCAAGTACAGTCACTATATTAAGAGAAGTTGTTATTCCCTTTGTCCTGGTAGTTGTGAGGCTGGAATACCGCAACTTAGCTGGAAAAAATATGTCCCATTTTTAATGCCACAGTGTAAGACAGACATTGACAAACTAGAGATAGTGCACTGAAAGGCCTAAGGGAACTGTGTCTGATTGAACTGAAGAAGGAAAGGATAAAGGAAGACCTATAGTCTTCAATTGCATAAATCAGGGTTGTAAGATAGAAGAGTTTCTCCTGTCAGGTATATAATGGAACGACAATAAACAACCCAATGCAATAACAGAAATTGTGGCTGACCCTGAGGAGAAAATTCTTCGGACTCAGAATTGGAGAAGACTTCCCAGGAAGGCTGTGAAATCTCCAACCTCAGAGGTTTTCATAACTCAGCTAGACAAGACACTGGACAAGGGGATCTAACTTTGAAATTAGCCTTGCTTTGAGCAAGGGGTTTGATTTGATAACCTTCAGCTTTCCCCACCAGTTTTAATCTGTCAATAATTCTCGGATTTTAAATAAAATTTATTTCATTACCTCATGGTGGTCTTGTATCCCCTTTATAAGTATTATAGACAGCTGATCTTCCCAGGTGTTGTCTGTAGGAAAACCATACTATCTGTTGCTTGCAATTTTGCTTGTTTCAAGACATTTAGACTTAAAATTCCCATCATGACTTTTTGTTAGAATTAAGTTTGAGGAGAAAACGTTGTTCTACATATTCAAAATATAGTCTAGCTTGCTGCTTTTTCAGAACCAGCTTAAATTTTAAGACTAAAAATACATACTTAATTTGCTCTATAAACATTTGCCATTCATATTGACTAGAATTTTTTTTAAGTTTGCTTAATAGCTGAAAAACAGATTGATTTTTTTTAAAAAATAACATTCTCAGTAAGTAACAGAGATTTTTGAACAGGAGTTGGATGGCAACTGTAATTGAAGAACTATGAGCCCATATGGTAGGGAAGATCAGGAAAAAGATTAGAGAGAGAGAGATGAGAAGGGGAATGACAATGTTTTGTCAAGGAAGAAGTTGATTGTCGAAGACGGTGCTCAAGTACCGTAATGGCAGGTGCCAAATTAGGCATAACCAAGTGATAGCAAATATGTAAAAGAATACAGAAAGTGGATGGACCAAGCATAAGATTGTGGGAATAGCAAGGAATGAGTACTGAAAATAGGAAAGATAGTGTCAGAAGAAAGATGAGTGACAATAGTAAGGAAAATAGTGGTTTATCGTATCAGAAAAACTTATCTCCAGATCTTCAGCAGGAAAATATTATTCCTGAATTCAATGTTACTTTTAAATTCTGAAAAAATATCTGTGATATTGACTTACAACTCTGAGTGTCTCCATCCTTCTGTAATGCTAGACTAATGGAGAAGTTCACAGCCACCTTAGTGCTATATTTTACTCAATTATTTCACGTTGTAAGGAAAGTGAAATTCTTGTCAAGATCTCAACTCTGTTTATGACTTCAGGGAGGCACTGGTATTTTACTATGCTATGATTTTTTTCCTCTATTTTTAAATGAAATGATACATTACTGAATATTAAAGCTAAAAAGCAATCAAAAAGTTGGGAAAAACAGAGTTAAATGCTGCGTGTCCTGTAGGAAAGAATAGCTTCTAATAGTAGTATTATGTCACATTCCTTGATGTTTATCTGCTGCGGGATGAATTATATTTTCAGTTTTAACCTTTATTGCCACATTTCCCAGACATATTAATGAATCATTTTTCAAATTCTGTATTCTTGTAACTACATACCTCTACGGACATATGCTTAACACGCACATATAAAAAAATATAATTAATTCAGCTTTAGGCTATTTCCATTTCCCATTAAAATTACTCATCAGTACACTGAATTGTTAAGATTTAGAATATTATTATAATCAGGAAATGTAGCATTAGTGCATCCTGAGCATAGGTAGCTAGTTACACTGTCATAGCTTATCAGAACTTTTCTTACCTAAAATATGACTTTATGCAATTTGTCTTATTTCCCGGGTAAATTGATAACTTTTCATTTATACTAACTGTAAGGTAAAACAGTACTTCACAGAGAAGTAGATGTCTTTTCTAAGATAAAGGATAATGTTACAAATATAAAACATGTATAGCAGCAGAATACTGGCAGCTGCTACATACATAGCTGTAAATTATAGATGACCTTGCTTGAAGACTTATTTTGGTCTTCAGCAATAATGAGTAATTATCTGTTCTCACATCAAGTGAACAAATTTTATAAAATAAAAAGAACAAATGTTAATCTAAAGAATTTTTTAACACAGTTTAATATTGTAAAGTTAGGTGCTAATGAAGGAAACCGTGATTTCCCTGGGATCATCCCCACCCTCCCAGGTTATCAGAAGTTATGCTAATCTTTTGCTATTTAACAAGGAGCAATATCTAATTGTGAATAGGTTTATGCTGTTTACATTGTCATTCTTAATGAAATTCTACAGAATATAATCCACATTTCTGGAACTCAATACATCTTTCATTTTCACTAGCTTACTTATTTCTCTAATAGCAAGAAAATAGGATACCACAAGGGAAAACATTCTGTATACAAATGGTTGGTCTTCCATATCTTTGGGACAGAGGAACATGTATGTAGGTTTTCATTCTGGGAAGTCTATTATTTATTAGATTTGCCAGGCAACTGATAAACTCTGGTAACTGTAACGCAGAGTTTGAAACCTTTTAACTTAACCTGTAGTCAGATAATTTATTCCTAATAATAATTCAAACTCTTATTCATATGAGCTCATAATATGTGCACCATTGAAGATATGCCTGTTTTATTAGTCATAGCTTTATTATTAAGATGGTGCTTAGGAGATCCTCATGACCTGGTTCAGTTCTGTTTAGGAGGAATGTATACAAATTTCTTAAATGATATAATGACCAAAGGGACAGGAATTAAAGGGAGAGGGAAGAATAGCAGGATAGGAACAATTTCTACTTACTTTTGGGAAACTGAAACAACAGCGCTGTGCTGGTGATGTTAAAAAATATTCATCGCTCTATTGCTTACTAGTATTTCCATTCAGTGTTACAAATTCTTACTAGATATTTGCCTGTTTTGGGGTCAAACTATTCAAATTTCTTGGGAAACAACATTGTGTGTACATGTGAAACAGATTTATTCTTATGCAACTGGTCTCCATAGACTTCTCCATTGTTGGAGAGAGAGGGACTCTCATTCAAGGGCTGTTCAAGAGTTCAGTTTTAGGCGTCTGAGTCTCTCTCTGAAACAACTGACTTCACTAACCGCGGAGAGATTTTAAGGCACCAAACCTCCCTAGTCAGATTTTGTGAATACTCCTCAAGATACAAGTACCAACCTAAGCCTAGATATGAAAAGGATTTCAACATTTCAGTATTATTTATTGTAGTACTCAAATTTCAGTTATCTTTCTACTAAGATCCACAGTGTCAAGGCTGGTACCTGAATTGTTCACAAAATTATCTGTAAAAATTTTCTAATGGTTATCATGAGGACTCTAACTGGACTGTATTAATGTATCTTGCCTGTTGAGAATGATCCAGCTCCAGAACAAAGTATATAAACAGTTATCTTTGTGTAGAACTTCATTCAAGAAGCAGTCTTCTTGGAGAGCCCATAAAAGGTAACAAATAATGTTCTATTTATATGAATTGGAAATAGTTCATAGCTGATTCACTGAAGAATCTATCCAATATCATGTATGTATGTTTTGTCCACAGACAGAGCTGTTACTAATGTTATATATAATTTATTTTTGAGATATTTTAATGTAAGACCCATGACACAAATGTATGCATTTGTTGAGGAGTGAAATTTTTTGTCTTGAAGGTGTTAAAGTATGTAAGCAAAACAGGTGACTCCAAGTTAAACTAATGAGATTAGTTTAGTGGGGTGAGAAACAGCCAAAAAACAAAAAAAACCCCAAATAATTCAGAAGTAGCTCAGTAACTCTGAACTAAGGCTAAATTATTAATGCAGAAATAAGAGAAGCTAGTGGGCATTTACGATACTGAAAGGGAGTTATTGGGAATTCTTTTTGTGTGAAGGGCATCAAAAGATACTGAAAAGGTAACGCTGTCTTATGGGAGCTGCTAACAAGTGTCAAAATAATCAGTTTTGTAGAATTTCCAGATGTCTGATGGGCAGCTGTGCCCTAGATCACTGCCACCTGGAGAAGGACAATGAACTTCTTGTTCTGACTACACCAATTCTACACTGATTCTACTATAGATTCTCAGAGTGGTTTGAAGCAAGCTGAAATGGAGAGCTTAAACAAAACCAAGAAAAAACATAAAAGGAAGATGATAAGGAGCAAATAACTAGGTATTACTTTGATGGAAGTGTTTAGAAGACTAACAAACCAGGTTAATTTTAAAATTTAAACAAAACTTCACTGAATTAATTCCTTAACACTTCATGCCTACAGTAATTTCTTTCTTACCCTTACATATTCTCTTTGCACACACAGCTTCAACAGTTATGTATAATGTATTCACTAGAATAATTTGCATATTTGCATATTTGTGATTATCTTGATTGTAATTAATCTTGCAAACTTTTTACATTTTTCTATGGTCACGTTTTTTCTATGATTCCTGCATGCAAATACCTATATTTTTCTTAGTACATTTTGTTGGGAAGATTCTCAAATATTTAGGTAAAATGTCCATATGTTTAATTTTGCTGTCTTGCTACAGTGTTTAACGACACTTGAGTACTATTGCCAATTGCATACTTTTAGTATGCATATAGTAAAGCTCAAGATGGAGTAACATTAATTATCTCCTAATTAGCTGTTACTAGTTTATGATTCACTACTTTGGCTACAAGTCCTTGAAAACATTTTGTGTTTGCTGACACTTAGGATGCTGTGATGGCTTGTTAAGTGTAGAAATTATATCATATTCAGGTTAGATTTCAGTACACATCATGCTTTATCCAACATGGGTTTCCCAAACCCGTGTATAAAATAGAATAAAACTGTAGGAGTCCTGCTGAAAAAAACCCAAAAACATTGCTAGAATTTGGTGCTGCTTTCATGTAGCCAGGACAATTTAGGTACAGAGCTATCAGAAGGCATCAAATCCTTCTGATCCATAAATGTAGTTTAAAAACATCCGAAATGTCTTCACAGTTACGATTTAGTATGGACTCAAAATCCCAAGAAAGTGGAGATACTATTTCAATCCCTGTGTTTTTTCCTGAAGCGTGGACAGTAGTTTACACTCTAGTTTCATGATGTAGTGTGAAAACAGATTATATTTACTCATATTCTTGTGATACCAATAAAACTGTAGGAGTCCTGCTGAAAAAAACCCAAAAACATTGCTAGAATTTGGTGCTGCTTTCATGTAGCCAGGACAATTTAGGTACAGAGCTATCAGAAGGCATCAAATCCTTCTGATACATAAATGTAGTTTAAAAACATCCGAAATGTCTTCACAGTTACGATTTAGTATGGACTCAAAATCCCAAGAAAGTGGAGATACTATTTCAATCCCTGTGTTTTTTCCTGAAGCGTGGACAGTAGTTTACACTCTAGTTTCATGATGTAGTGTGAAAACAGATTATATTTACTCATATTCTTGTGATACCAATAAAACTCAGTTTCTTTTCTTTGCTTGAAAAAGAGAGCCTTGATTCAACCTATAAAGAATATCTTTTTATAAGTCATTAATTTTTTGTTGTAACAAGTGTTGGTGTTTTACTGTCAGGTTTACCCTGAAATTGTTTTCTTTCTGTGATGTTTTGCTCTAAATAAATTCCTAGAAAACATTATTATCCTTCCTCCAATTTCCTTGTTCTTTTTTTATTTATTTTCTTTTCAGTTCCAACAACTGGGTCCATTTCTATACAGGATTTGGGGAATGGAGTATATTCTTTGATGAAAAGTTGTTCTGTTTTGTCTGGTTGTTTCTTTCTTGGTGCTGAATTGGAGTTCATAACCTCTTTTAAACACACAAATAATATGCAGACCAGATGATCCAGGCAAAAATTCTTGGAAACTGATTGTAATATTTTTTTCTTCTAAGAATATTCAAACACACAGAATATGATACCCTCCAAATACAGAGAAAGTTACTAAGGAAGAATTCATGGTAAGGAGCCTACAGTTTCCAAATCAAGCTGACAAGAGCATTAGGTAGTGCTTCAGGTTTCTAAGGAGCTAGACTTTTTTTTTCTATAGCTTTACAACACCTTGCTGCTCATTGCTAATTTTATCTCCCTTCTTTACTGTCTTTTCTTATAACATTTATGCAAAAAAACTGATTTACTTTATTTTTTGCCTTTCAGCTTCTTTATTCCTTAATTTTTCTTTCAAGTGAGCTCGTCTTGCTTAATTTTTGGTCTTCACATCTGTAATTTCAATCATGGAAGTTACATATAAATATCTTTCCTCCCACTTTGTGCACTAGAACATACACATGATTGGTTGCTTAATTATAAGGCTCCCAGTCCAATCTCTTAACCTTTGGAAACTATCCAACAGGTCTAATTTAGCCCATATGCAGAGATTCCCCCTTCCCTCCTACCCAAGTTGCTTTGCTTCAGTGATTCCTTTCATGTACGGACCTGGGACAAGCAACAGTTTAGATTTAGCTTTCCTGGAAACGTTACGATAAACTGGAGAGAGTTCAAACAAAAGCAACAAAATGATCAAGGTATTGTAAGGGGTTATCTACAAGGAAAGACTAGAAAAAAATAAATATCTACTGATTGACTAATGGTCACTAAGTCGGATTATGATCAGTGTATAAATATTTGAAGGCCAGGATAAAGAGAAATTATTGTACCTGTAGCACCTTTATGTATGTATACATTATCAAGTAAACTATTAAATTCTCTTAGAAAGTAATATCTCTCACTGTGATCTTCAGTTCATTGTTTTAAGCCTTTTTTCTGTCTGTATGATTTTGTGAAGGTTTAAAATTCATGCTTAAAATCTCAGCCACAGGGCTCCGCTCATACACTGGTATTTCTTATTTCTCCCAGGCTGACCTTTTGTTCTTCCTAGGCTTTTAAAACTATCATATAAACCTCTCATATTTATAATAGTATTAATGTATCTTACTCTCCTGACAACATGCAATTACTTTTGTTTAATGTTAGCTTTTCTGGAGACATTTGTTCAAACTTTCATTAAGACAAAATATAATAATTTTTTATTTCTTCCTTGAGAATCTTTGGGCATTTCTGCACTGTATTATGGATAGTAATATACACATTGGAGCTGTAACTAAAGCTCAGGTCTTACCTTAGCAGGTAAGTGCAATAAAGAACAGGCTACAGAATCAGACTTCTCACCCCATTAATCACTTCCTACAGTATACAACACTTTGGGGGAATGGAGGCAGCAGTCATATATGAACTACATGTTCTCTGTCTCTCAGACAGGTGAAAATACTGAATCTGGGAAACTTAAATCCTGCACTGAGGCTTCTAGCCACTGAATTGAATCATGAAAGAAGTAGAAAAATGAATATATATATTTTGTTAAGGATTGCTAAATGATCTTGTAGTTTTACTGGTGAAGTTTAGAGGCTCGAAGTATCTTCAAAGTTCTGTGACTGTTTAATGTATAATTAAGGATCTAAACTTTGATTTACTGCTATATGTGGCATCAGTTTATGTTAGATAAAATCGTATAAATCCTTTTATAAATCCCAATGTTTCTTTGATGAAGGAAATCTCAGAAAATATATATTTATGGAGGTTTAGAACTCTAATTAATTAGTCCAAAAATATAGATTTCCAAGAGCAAGAGAGACAAAGCTCTGCCTCCTTTAGTTAAGCTCCATGGCCTACAAAAGAATACAAAACTTTGCAATTGCTCCATTGTGTTTGACTGCATTAAAGTACATTAGAATTAGCAGTGAAGCTATTCACACTGAAACAGATTCTAAAGATCGTTGTCTATGAGTGGCAGCTGAATGTATTTGATTTTGGTCGCAGCATGAGGAACGATAAGGAATTGAAGAAGTATAGAAATAAAAAGTGACAGGAACTTGATTTGGTTTGTGAGCTAGAACAATTTTCATTAGAATTTGTGAACAGTGGCTTTTCCACAATATATTTCACCACTTTAAAAAGAAAGAATATTTGCTAGAAAGTTAAAAAATGTCAGAAAAAACAGCTTTTCTATTGTCTTTCCCTCTCAATGGTCAAAGGATCTAAAATATAATAGGTATACTACAGATCACAGAGATGGATTTTAGACCAGATCAGTTCTAGATTTGTGAATCTTCTCCCAAGATCATCCTTTATGACTCACCTCTTGTTCTATTCTTTGATGCACATTCCAGTGCGGTCCCTGTCAGGGTGACTTGGCAATTCAGAGTAAGTCACACGTGGTATGAAAGAAAATTCCCATTGTGTCCTTGCCTTTTGAACAAATGCAGTGAGTTGAAGCAATGAGGCACTTCCTAATTGCACCTGGGACTCCTGCTGCCTGACAAAGATAGTGACCAGAGACAATTGGTCACTTCCTGTCAGCCCTGGAGAATCTGCTGCTAATATCCAGCCAAAGTGGGACAAGAACAGAATGTGCAGTCTGAAAGGTACTGAACTTATACAGCCAATGGAAAATGCCAGAATTACCTCATCCAACTTGTCACTAGAATTGAAAAATATTGACCAATCATCCATGACCCTATTAATAGTAATCCTAAGACAAACCCCTTGAGCTTCCCCAGGCCAAAATGGGCTGGGCCTTTCAAGGTCATCTGCTAATGTAGACAAGGTTAAGGATAAGGCTAGATATCTTGAGGCTCGATGATCGCTCATTGAGAATGTCAAAGCAGTAAAACTGAGCAAGAGGGAAATTCTGGCCATAGGTTAACTTCTGTGTGTTTGGATATCCATATATCTCTTTACGTGTGTATTGGTGTGTATGTGATTTGCTATAACCTTGCAGTAAGTCTAGTGTGAACCTCACATTTCTTGAGTCTGTAATGAAGTCACCATTTCCTTATTCCAGATCCTGTTGAAGCACTTTTTTATATTATCTAATGATTAAGTTCTATTAAAATCACATATTTTAATCTTGTGATCTACCTCAAACTACTAATAAATCTTAAAATGCTCCAAAAATCAAAGCCATTTAAAAATCTATAGCTATTTTTCAGTCTCAACAATTGGTCTACTGCTTTCTCATACTTGGGTTACTTGTCTGTTTTTTTCTCTCCTGGTTCTCTGGAAGATCTCTGGTTGGGATAAAGCTATCAGGCTTTACTAATCATGATAATAAAGCTCATCTGACTACTTCTCTAGAGTGGATCTGTGCTCCTCCTTTAAGTTTTAGACACCTTAGATTCAAGTATCATCATCTTATGCTTCTTGTATGGAGATGGATAACACTGAAAAGTCATTAGGGTCATAGGTGGAACATGTCACCTGTTTGTAATTCTGGAGTATTTAACTGACAAGAAACAGAGAATCATAGAATGACTGAGGTTGGAAGTCCAGCTTGCCTGTAGGAACACATATAGCTGGTTGTCAAGGATAACATCCAGACAACTTTTAAATATCTTCTTGGAATGAGACTGCACATCCTCCCTAGGAATCGAATGCTACTGCTCAGTCACCCACACAGTGAAAAAGTGTTTTCTGCTTTTCAGATTGAACCTCCTGTGTTTCAGTTTGTGCTCGTTAACTCTGGTCCTGTCACTGAAAAATGCCTGGCTCCATCCTTTGTTTGCACTCACTCTTCAAGTATTCATATACATGAACTTCATCATTCCCCACAACAATTCTTTTCTTCTCCAGGCTTTTCGATCCATCTAAGCTGTTCTTCATAGGAAGGACGTTTTGTGACATTTTGTTGGATTCTCTCCAGTAAGTCCATGTGTCTCTTCTACTGAGGAGCCCAGAACTGGACACAATATTCCAAGTATGGCCTCACCAGGGCTGAGTAGAGGGAAAAAGTAGAATGGGCTTAAAAGATGCCATACTTCTTTTGGAGGTAACTGAACTTACTGTGGGGTGAATTTTACCTTGGGAACCTAAATAACTTGTCTTCATTCTTACTGTTGTTAAATACTGCATTGAATACAGATCTTTGATGCCTAGTATTTATCTGAAATAGAATTCCAGTGCTAAACTAAGTAAATGAACCTGAAAGTTTTCACTCTTGCCTTAAAAGTAAAAAAAATGTAAAAAAAAATTAAAAAAAAGTAAAATAGTAAAAAAAAGTAAAAAGTAAAAAAAAAAGTAAAAAAAAGTAAAAAAAAAATTTTCACCTGCTAATTTCTTTAGGTGTCTAGAAAATTAGTAAAATGATCAAATTTGCTTTTGCCTTGTCGGAATAAAAAAAAAGGGCACAGAATTTCCATTTAAGTCAATGCAGAATACTCAAAGGAAATATCCTGTTGCTAAAAATCTTGGAGTAGACAAGCTCAGCAGATGCTCTCAGATGTAGCTATCACATAACAACAGCATATTCTTTAGCAGAATGAAAAAAAAGAATAGTAATGGAAAGTAATCTGCTCCCTTGCTCAATAACTCAGAGAACATAAAAAAGAAATAGATTAGGTCTCTTCCAACTGTACATTACAGAGATTCAAAGTCATGTTTTTCCCCTAGAAGCTGTCAGAAATATGAGTAAGAGTGTTTTACTGCTCACTGAAATTTTATCATTTTCCTGCAGGAATTTCAAAATTAATGATGTCACAGATGAGAGTAATTCAGAGATTTGGGCTCTAGCTGTGAATGCAGAATTACAGGGGTTGTGCCATCCTTTTCAGATCATGGCTGACTAGATTATAGGATAATTATACAAAGTTTCAATGGGTTTAGTCTAGGTTAATCACTTAGTTTCATCCAGAGGTAAGAAACACAAGTATAGTCATGATGGTTTATCCAATTCTAAAATAAGTATATGAAACAAATAAAACAGATCAAACTCTGGATAAAGACTCATGCAGCAGAGTGTCTGGTAAGCTATTTTATACCAGAGAATTCACTTTTAAATGGCTGAAGATAGATGGCTCGAATTCAAAATGCAGCTAGTTTTTTTACAGTAAATACATAGATAAGTAGTTCTTTGGCACAATTTGTCTCATCCAGAAATAAATGATTAAAATATATGAGATGAACAATGTCACAATAGTACCTATTTCCGTAGCCTAAGTGAACTGAGAAAGGAGACAAGGTTAATTAACTCAGATGTAGATAGTTATTATGTAGATATCTCCAAATTTTTTACTGATATATTCTGCCCTACAAGACTTGCGACATAGCAAGAGATTGAGTTTTAAACTAGCAGAGTTTAGAATGGTAATCAATATTTATATAAATGTTATAGTGTATTACAGAGTTTTGGAAGGTTCATCACACCTGTTGAGTACCATGACATTAATTGAATTTCTGTCTGTAAAGTTGATTATTTTGTGAAATTACATGCATACCTGATGTTTCTGCTCATCATCTTGTCTATAGACATTATTTATGTCCATATTTTGAATGAATAGTGAACTCCGCAGTCTAAAGGTTTATTTGTACTTCTCAGTAATGACAGGATGAAGCACGATGAGTTCATTAGTTGTGGATTTATCCAACCTGTTGCAACTGACAAGAAATATATTAAAACCTACATTACAATGCTTCAATTTTCTCATTTCATAGATACTTGCTTCTATACTACAACCACCTGATTTATCAAAGCATCATAAGATCATGGAATGGTTTTGGTTAGAAGGGACCTTAAAGATTACTCAGTTCCAATCCATCTGCCATTTGGAGGGACAATTTCCATTGGACCAGGTTGCTTAAAACCCCATCTAAACTGGTACTTCTTGCTGATAACTTTTGATGTTCCAGTCTACCATTGTTTATTTGTTTGTTACTGAAAATTATGGTAAATACATTAAAAGTTTTAAATATTATACTGAGTAACACCACAGAAGATGAAGAAACTTTTTGATTGAGTTTTACAGAGACCTTGCAGAGATAAGATCTTGAACCCCTAACTGTGTATAAAAGGTGAAGAACAGATTAATCATCAGATAGAAATTCATAAGATGGAGGATATCAATGTTAGGACTTCTATCATTAGGAAAAAAAAGCCATGTTCTTCTCCCACAAATATTGAGCTCCATAGGTTCTGTGACATGGTAGGCAAGGAAGAGAAAGATGTTATATCTGAATGAGTGTAAGGGTCACATGAGAACTGATAATTGAAATTAGTCAGAATAAACCCCATCTGCCATCCTGACTTTTGTCTCTAGAGGCTTGCTGCTTTTATCAGTGCTTTGATGTTGCAGAGAAGATGCTAAAGCTTATCTGGCCTTCATGTTATCAGCCACTACATCTTATCCATGTGGGCACCAATTTCTGGGAGAGAATTCTAGTATAAGCAAAGCAATTATTCAGCTCTGGGAATAAAATTGAAGGTAGGCATGGCAGTCCGAGTTGTTTATTCTCCAGGAAAAACCTGGGAAGGAACAGATGGATCCTGCAGGTCAATGCTTGGCTGCACAGCTCTTGTTGTTAATTGGGATTTAGTGTTTGTGGTCCTGGAATCCTCTTCAAGAGTGACGGAATTCTGGGGAGACACAAGATTAACCTGCTCTGTACTCCTGAAACAACATTTCAAATCATGGAGTGCTTGTGTGGAATTGGAAACCAACTGTTTGACAGTTCATGGATTTCAGAATCAGAAGAGGTAAGTAAAAGTGACATCATGGTGCGTATTTTTTATAGATCACTTGGCTAGAGTACGGAAGTATATTAAGTCTTTAAAGAGTATAATGAAATCTTACCTATATATGTGGGAGTAATGATAGAGGAAATCAAGCTCACTTACAGCTAAATATACAAGAATTCTAAAAGGAGTTTACACTGCTCTATTATTAAGTAAAGGGCCAAACAAAGAAAACATGGGCAAGTTGCTGAACGAGCGGCTAATCTAGTGAAGACAGATTCAGGTAAGGCTGAGTTCAGAGCTTCTTTTCTCTTTTCACCTAGTTCTCCCAGGTCTCAGTGCCTAATGGTAGGGATCAAAGTGGAAAACACGATCATGTGTCAGGTTTTGAAAGGGCAACGTGATGGACATCACAAGTGGGTAAATTTGAAATTATATACAAGGACTTCAAGAGGAGACTTCAGCAAACTTCTTGACTTTTTTGCTAACAGTGTTGCAAGGGTGAAGAAAATATATGTGCATTGTCCAGCCTGCTAGCCAGAGTCCTTCAATCAGACAGGGATGCAACGGTAGGATGCCCAGCCTGTCAGAAAAATTAATGCAGCAATCATGCAAAGATAATTAATATAATATTATCTAGATTTCTACATACACAATAAGTAACATAATAATTACACAAGGGTAATTAATAATCACCCAGCTTGTTACGTTCCATTAGAGACTCCCCTTTCAGTCCCTCTAAGCGACGGACTTCAGAGACTTGTACAAACAAGTTGATTTTATTAAGAATAACTGCTTATGATTTGATAAGATTTATTAGTAGCTGCAGAGAAGGTACTGTTTGTGAAAATACATTGAACAACCCTATTTATGACCCGCACCCAAATGTGACCAGCACGTAAGGAGCAACGTTACATGCAGAGAAATAACAATCAGACACAAGTAAAGATAACACATAGATAGGGTTAAAGTACAGAGAAAGACAGTAATAATTAGGTTAATGTTAATTAGCTCAGTGTTAAGATGTATACAAAGTGCCCTTACAAACTGTTGCCTTTGTTTCAATCATTTATACTAGCCTGCACCTAGGGGCAGAGACACTTGAGTGAATGTTGTCACTATATTAACGGCTGATTGGTGGAAAGAATCCGCATTTCACATGCCAAAACTTAACTGTGCAAGCCAAGTAGGCCATGGAAGTGGTTTGCCTCAGAGGTAGGAAGAAGGCAAGTAGCCTTAGGTGTGGAGGTCTGTTTTAGTATTACAATGCTATTACAATGATGAGCACAGGTCATCCATGGGCTGAGTTGTCAAGAGCAGCAGCTGCAACCCATCTTCTTAGAAAATAATTAAGCTCTTATCCTTGACAGGGCCTTACCAGTTGCAGGAGTGGTCTGCGGCTGTTTCCAGACACCTTTCCCCCTACTTCAGAAGCCCTTGATGCATTTCTTTCAGTTGAAGGCCTTCTACTCAGACCATGGAATGGGGCTGGGTATGGGGGAAGCACCCAGGCCTATTTCTCCCCACATTCCACTCCATTCTTATATTTAGCTTTTGTTCCCACATTCAGCCTTATTTCCCACAATCATGTCAGGGATTATTATAGGGAACCTAGATCTTACAAGTCCATCAGGCCATTTAGGATATATATAAGGCTGTTGAAAGAGCTGGCTATTATCATGGCAGGGATGCTCTTAACGATCTTCAGAAGATTGTGGAGATCACAGTAAAAATAAATTATGCTCTTTCCTTCAAGAAAGGTCAAAAATGCAATTTGTGGAGCTACGTATTAGACAGGCTCACTTTTGTCCTCAGGAAAATTGTGTAATTAGTCCTCTTGGACATTTTCTGCAGCTGGGAAGGAGTAATTACTTGCAAAGGCACAGGATAAGAAGCAGTTCCATGGAAAGGTCCTGGGGGTCTTAGTAGACAGCAAGCTCAATGCAAGGCAGCAGTGTGTCCTTGCAGCAACAAGCACAAAGAATATTCTGGGCTTTATGAACAGGAGTATGGCAGGATCCTCTACTCAACACGTATACTGCATTAATATACCAGGCTCTGTTCCTGGGCCTCAGTATAAGAAACAGATTAACTGTAGTCAGTTAATCAGAGGACCACCAAGTAGTCAGGTCTGAAGTATTTGCTCCAAGATTATTCAGAAATTTTTTCTCTATGCTTGCGTGCAGTTTTACATACAGTTTATATTCATTTCACCAATGTACCAGACATTCATTGCAACAGTAAATTCAGAGGGAATGATGGTCCAGAAACTACTTTTTTTTGGGTAATTTGTATTTTGTGACTATACCAATGGAGATTTAAGAAAAAAATACCCATTAAAGCTAAGAGACCTCAGGTACAAATCCTATCATTAATAAACACAAAGCTCCAAAACATAACTGCTAACCAACATGTTTTTCTTGAAGTCTCTTTTAAATTCACTTTGTAAACTAATCTCAGATTATGTAAGACTTAAACAAGCAAGATCTAATTTGGAGAAATACCATGTAAAAGGCATTATGTTATTTATAACAGTGCTGGCATAGACCAAGACTACTTTTCCCGTCACAGCTATTTTAAGAAAAGTAAAATTATCAATATGTTGGCAGGTCTTCTGGGAATTCAAGTGTGAACTATACCCTGCTGAAGCTTATTGACAGCATGGAGTCAATTCATCCTGATTCCTTCTTTCCCCCTTCAATTTTAACTTCTAAAATAAAACTTTACTAGATCTTCATTTGCACAGTTCCTATTAGCTCTTACTTCTTACAGGTCATGTTTCCTGTTCTACATTGCCACTTACTCAAAGCACTAAATTTTCAGTAGATGTGAGTGTAAAACACATTGGAACCAATGCCCTAATATTTGTGTCAACAATCATGGCACTTAACTGCTATTGATCATTGAAATGCCCAGACACTTCCTTACTTGGTGTAAAGAGGCTGGAGCCAAAGTTAGAATAGTCTTCTTTTCCCTCCTGACTTGAACTCAAGATCTACTTTTATAAGATGCTTCAATCTCTACAGCTACTAGATTTTGGCTTTGTTTCTGGATTACGTACTGTGCAGTGGTGGAGGTGTTAGTTTCCTAGGCCAACAAGTACCACAGGCTTCTACTCTAATTTCCTCACTAATTCTTTTCTTACAGCAAAAGTAATCTTTTCCTAAGTCTTGAGCTTCTGCTTCTTCTGTAGCCAATAAATCACAGAATCACAGAATCACAGAATAACCAGGTTGGAAGAGACCCACCGGATCATCGAGTCCAACCGTTCCTACCAAACACTAAACCATATCCCTCAGCACCTCGTCCACCCGTGCCTTAAACACCTCCAGGGAAGGTGACTCAACCACCTCCCTGGGCAGCCTGTTCCAGTGCCCAATGACCCTTTCTGTAAAGAATTTTTTCCTAACGTCTAGCCTAAACCTCCCCTGTCGGAGCTTGAGGCCATTCCCTCTTGTCCTGTCCCCTGTCACTTGGGAGAAGAGGCCAGCACCCTCCTCTCTACAACGTCCTTTCAGGTAGTTGTAGAGAGCAATGAGGTCCCCCCTCAGCCTCCTCTTCTCCAGGCTAAACAACCCCAGCTCTCTCAGCCGCTCCTCATAAGGCCTGTTCTCCAGCCCTTTCACCAGCTTTGTTGCTCTTCTCTGGACTCTCTCCAGAGCCTCAACATCCTTCTTGTGGTGAGGGGCCCAGAACTGAACACAGTATTCGAGGAGCGGTCTCACCAGTGCCGAGTACAGAGGGAGGATAACCTCCCTGGACCTGCTGGTCACGCCATTTCTGATACAAGCCAAGATGCCATTGGCCTTCTTGGCCACCTGGGCACACTGCTGGCTCATATTCAGTCGGCTGTCAACCAACACCCCCTTATGTTCAACAGTGATTTGTTTATGATTCCAGGACCTCTGTTTTCAACCTGTACCCACATTTTCAAGACCTTTCTATTACCCTATGCTTAAACTGCATGGCTTCTAAGATCTAGTAGTCATATGTGCTAAACAGCAGGCCAGGGATATTTTTTTGGCATAGAGTCATTTGGTCTATAAATGATTATGCAATTATGGCTCATTGATGTGCTTATGCTTGGGTTCAAACCAAGATAATTGTAGTTTTCTTGGTGTACTTGAACTTCTATGAGTGCAATAGGACTCTACTTCGGCTGTTGTCCAAACTATAACAAGTAGGATGTTCTACTCATAGAGATCAAACAGTTTTCAGGAAACTGTGAGAAAATTTCAAAGGATCTTTGGGGATATTTCTAACTAGAACCTCTCCATTATCAGTGAAGACAGATTTTATTTGTCTACAATTTATCTGTAACAGTATCTGGGGCTTCCAAACACAGATGTTTAATAAATGATCTATTCTAACTTTTAACTGTAGCGTGCTGAATGATGAAGAACATGTCTCATTCTGTTGGCAAAATTATATAGTTACACATTTTTTGTTATTTGGCAACAGATTTGACATCAAAACTCACAATCATTTCTCAGGGAATGAGAACTGTTCTGGTACTGTATCAGGGTAGCACAAAGATAGTTAGAGCTTGAGAAGAAATATATTACTGAACATTGCTTTGAAAATCACTTTCAGTCAATTAGACCAAGCACAGAGGTGGAAAGTGTAACTATGCCTAAAAAGCATGTTGTTTGAGAGACCTCTGACAACCATAAATTTAATTGATTGGAACAATTGTACCATTCATATTTCCCTTCCTGACAGAACAGCTGTAGTTTTTATGATGGATGAACATTTTTTATCCGAAGCAATGTCCCCAAAATCTCTATGATCCTCAACCACTACTTTACTATTATAGTTTAAAATAATCCTCAAGGAATTCTACTTAATTTTGCATCTGATTCATACAAATACATATCTACTAGCACATACTGGTGAAATATTAAATTATCATAGCTTTATGTAAATGAAATCTGATGTAGAAAAGTAGACTGCTGTGTAGAAAGTCTAGCTTCATTGCATGAGACACTCATTACTCTCAGTTTCCATTCATTTCTATGGAGTTTAAGGTGTATATCACTACTTTGCAGAGTCATCTCACCACAAGAATTCTCTACTTTTCACACTGTTATTTTTTCTTCTATTATCAGAAGACCAGTCACTATATTATTTCACATCAAATTCCCTCTACTTTGTTGTCTGAGAAGTAAATATATAGTTACTGTGACCATCAGTCTGAAAAATTTATATAAATTGAATATTATATCTTATGGATCAGCTTTTGGAACATTCTTCATTTGAAAATATCTTGTCTAAAATCTTCCAAAAAGAACAACTCATTTGAATTATTTAATTGTAGAAATCAGTGTCAATTGTAGGTGTGTAAGCATGTGTTAAACTTGCTGATTAAGTTGTCGATAACTGTTTGCATGTGGACAGCAAAAGATACACTAAACCTAATATATATCCTGAAAAAAGCCCACGATTAAAATAATTAAATACATTATAAACTTAAAACTCAGAAAGGTGATATAATTGTATTTTATATTGTTCCAAATGTAATTTGCAGTAAGCTTGTACCCTACTTTCTTAGATAGAATATTTAGTATTATCCTTTTATATCTGCTGTCATTTATACAGCAGAAATAGAAGTAATCTCTGTATTCTAATCAATTTGCATGAACAATCCAGTTTTGCATGAACAATCAGATTTACTGATTCAGTAGACAGCTCATTAGTGTTTCTTTAGAACAAAGATGCTCACCAGGGATGCCAGAGACCCACAGATCTGTTCTTGTAAGCGCACAGGAAATAAATGCTATTGAAGGAATATATATCATAACAGTGCACAGCTGAAAACACTCAAAAGAATGATAAATCCATAATGTTGACTCACAGCAGTTCTTTTTTTCTGAATTCCAATTATTATAGAATTATCAGAATACACTACTAAACTGTAACACCTTCTCTCAATTTTTTTCTAATTATTTAAATTTAGTTAACATCAATATCTTATAATGTATATTCTCTTTGAAATTTAATTAGGAAAGTTCCTCTGTTCTTGTTTGCTTTATAGAAACTTATATTTCCATAGATATCTGCTGTTTTGTCTGAATATGTATGTGTTAGAAATTTCCAGCTAGAAATACTACTTTTGTGTATGCCCCTTTGAAATTAGCTGAAAAAGATCCCGTTGTTTTTCAGTAACAGAAGAAACATTCACCTTAATGTCACAGATGGCAACAATATGATGGATCAAATATTGCAGAAGTCTGTTTTGCTATAATTCAGAAAAGAACAAAAATGATCATTTTATCCTGCCTAAGAGTTAGATGTAGCAGAGAAGAGATAACAACAATGCATAAACCTATGAGACATGCTTACTTTCTCAGCACTTAGTATTTTAAGATAAAAATAGTAATGGCATTCAGTGAGATTCCACGTGTAAATAGTTACAAACAGAAGGATTTTTCACTTAAACTGTACATATAAGAAACGTCTTTTATTTATTGAAATAATCTACTAAAAAATACATTATATAATATTCCAGAATGGAAGAATACATATGAAACATAATAGATTTCTGATACCTCCATCAGTCCTTCATGTAGTGTAGAACAGGCTATCGTCACAAAAATCTACACAGGAAAGGTATCAGGATGCATAGGAGTTCTTATTCTGGAAGATTCTTGAGCACACTTTTTCCTTTTAATTAATTAGAAGAAAAAGGATAACTATATTTTAAAATTATTTTTTATATTATTAATTTTCTTTTATATCTATTAACAGACCTCAGCAATAGTGGTTGTGAAGTGATTATGAATCACAAGTCATTGTTATGGTTTCACTTTGAAGGTTAGTGGAGTAAAATAGGCATTGAAAGGGTAATGGGTAAAGAGTTTTTCATAACTAGTTTTCTTACTTATCCAGACTAACATGTCCTCTTTATTTTGTCTGGGGTGAATACACAAAAAAAAAAAAAAGCAAAATTCTATTTTAATATGTTTTTCTTCCTCATGTGTCTGCATCTTAACATTCATTTAATCTTTCCACTTTTGTATACTAATATGAATGAATACTGTATATTTGGATGCAACTAATGTAATATAATTCATGTAAGAATAAATATTAGCTATGAAAAAGCTCTAGAGATCCCAGCATTTAATTGCCTGAGCTTATTCGTCTGTCGAGAGCCATGACTGAAATAGGAACCAAGGGCAGAAGGAATACATTGTTGGAGTAAGATCATATTGCCTTTCTTTCTGATGCTTGAGGAATCATTTCTGATTGAACACAGAGTTTGCAAGTATTTATTTTATTTTGTATTGTTTTGTTGTTTGTTTTGATTTTTTTTTAAGGGGAAGTTAAAAGTAGACCTATTGATTTCTCTGGAAGAAAACATCTGTAGAAAATATGTTGTATCAAGAAACTAAAGCATTTTAATGTATTTTGATCAGCAAAGAAAAATTTAAGCGGTATTTAGATCATAGTCTACAGTTAACTAGATAAGAAATGGAACTTTTCATGATACAGCCCTCTTCAGTCTTACAGATACAGCTATAAGTGTAAGTCATTAAAAGTGCATAAACTGAGAATTCAGAGTAGAAATAAGACAATTTTTGATTATAAGAGAAATTCACCTCATTTGTTTACCACACATATAGTTTGATATTGAAGTTTTCATCTCAAATTTGGATGTTCTAAGAGCCCTGTCTTAGTTAAATCTGGAATAAAATACAAGGAAATCATGACTTATTATACATCAAGGGATTTTTGCAATCCTTCTGTCTAATAGATATGTGAATCAGCAAAAATATCATTATAATAATAACAGAACTTTCTAACTGCCATTCAACAGAATATATGCATGTCTTTTCCACATCGTCTTCATAATTCCTGCTTCTGATTTCAGAACACGTTTAAGAATACTTAACTGAGATTGATCTAATTTAGAAAAAAAAAATCATCAAGCCTTTGCCTTGCTTGTTTCTAAAAGATATGCTTTTCTCTGGCATTTATTGAACCTTTAACTTGGGACAATACTTCATCTGTAACAGTAAAGAAAAAAGGCAAACTATAAAAGGACTCTGCTTTACTTCAGAGAGGAAAATATAGGTAGTGTTTCACAGCTGTGTACACAGCTACACATTTGTTTCATTTTTTAATGCTGGTAACACACTGGAATTTCTGTATCTGAGACAGTAACTGCCTTCCGTGTCATGGAGTCTCAGTGTTGCTAGTAACCTACGCAATTATAGATATCTAATCTTATCTTGCACCCTTAGCAAGTTTGCGAACAACACTAAGTTGGGTGGAAGTGTGGATCTGCTGGAGGGTATGGAGGCTCTGCAAAGGGATCTGAACAGGTTGGACCGCTGGGCAGAGTCCAATGGCATGAGGTTTAACAAGGCCAAATGCCGGGTCCTGCACTTGGGGCACAACAACCCTATGCAGTGCTACAGACTGGGAGAAGTCTGTCTAGAAAGCTGCCTGGAGGAGAGGGACCTGGGGGTGTTGGTTGACAGCCGACTGAACATGAGCCAGCAGTGTGCCCAGGTGGCCAAGAAGGCCAATGGCATCTTGGCTTGTATCAGAAACGGAGTGACCAGCAGGTCCGGGGAGGTTATTCTCCTTCTGTACTCGGCACTGGTGAGACTGCTCCTTGAATCCTGTGTTCAGTTCTGGGCCCCTCACCACAAGAAGGATGTTGAGGCTCTGGAGTGAGTCCAGAGAAGAGCAACAAAGCTGGTGAAGGGGCTGGAGAACAGGCCTTATGAGGAGCGGCTGAGAGAGCTGGGGTTGTTTAGCCTTGAGAAGAGGAGGCTGAGGGGAGACCTCATTGCTCTCTATAACTACCTGAAAGGAAGTTGTGGAGAGGAGGGTGCTGGCCTCTTCTCCCAAGTGACAGGGGACAGGACAAGAGGGAATGGCCTCAAGCTCCGCCAGGGGAGATTTAGGCTGGACATTAGGAAAAAATTTTTCACAGAAAGGGTCATTGGGCACTGGAACAGGCTGCCCAGGGAGGTGGTTGACTCACCCTCCCTGGAGGTGTTTAAGGCACGGGTGGACGAGGTGCTGAGGGGCATGGTTTAGTGTTTGATAGGAATGGTTGGACTTGATGATCCGGTGGGTCTCTTCCAACCTGGTTATTCTATGATTCTATGAAAAACAAAGATGCAATGAAAATTCATAGGAAATACTGGTAATTTAGCACCTACAATGATGTCTATTTGCCAGGAGTTGCAGCTTCCAAGTGAATTCAGGACTTACTTGATCTGAGGTAACATGCAATTTTTCTATGCCAGTATTTTAAGTCCAAAGGACCTGAGACTGTGCATTCAGAGAACAGCTTTTTGTAAGTTCACTCCACAGTTCGACTGGAACTTCTGAATATTTAGCAGACAGATCTAGGTACTATGTAGATTATAACTAAAAGAGACAGTGTTTTGCCTTCATTAAAGCCGAATGTGGTCAGGACTATGATACTCTCTTCTGAAGACTCCCAGAGAACAGTGTAAGACTTTCCCCATTATTTAAGCTTTCTATTAAGTCATAGTGTAGCAGTTGCACTTGTGCGTAGTACAAATGCTTTCCACTATCAAACAAAAAGAAAAGAAGATAAAATATCGAAAAGATTAAAATAAAATAAATAAATAAACCAAAATAGAATAAAATAATATCTTTAGTCCTGTCTGAAGAGAACAGGTGAGCAGTGAAAAATACTGGTGGCCAATAGTGACATCCATATTTTCTGGGTTCATATGTTCTCTCACCATTTTCTCTCCTTTGAATCTCTGGGGAATGTGTCATCATGAAGGTCTGGAAAACTGAATAATTGATTTTTTTTTTTTCCTTCAAACAATGACCAGAGTTTGCAGATACCTCTATGGTCTACGGCCTTCCATTTGTGTATGGAGTAACATGTGCATTCTTTCACCTACCACCACAAGTGGAAAATGCTGCTGATATTTTCTTTGGCAAGAATATATGATGTTCCCAAGCCAAGCAATTATTTCCTCACAACACATCATCTTAGTTCAAATGCAAGTTCTGAAGGTAAAACAGCCTTTAGGAGTCTAGAAGAGGAAGAAGAAGTGTTCAAAAAGATATTGTAATGGTGCTAGAGACTAATTTTTCTGGGGACTAAGGAGAGTATGATTTTGTGAATCAAGTGCAGGCAGCATCCTCAATATTACATATCCTAAACATGAAGATGGAAGATAGCTTTAGATTCACTGAATAAATCTTGGATTGCATGTGGGGTTTTGCTACTCACAGGTGACGGTGGTTTTGATGTGGTTGAAGGAAGGACCCTTCCCTCTTATTATAATAGGCAGTGCCACTCCATTGATCATCCAACTGCATTACTTGGTCAGTAGACTGATGGGGACTATCTTTCCTCCTTCTTGAAGAAGGAGATAAGAAATTCCATTGATTCCTACCTCTCACTCTGCATCAACGTATCTTTTTTTTCTATTCTTGTAACTGAAGGGAAAAAAAGAAGAAAAGAAAAAAAGGAAAGTTATTTTCTTCAAGTATTTGGATTAATTTTCTGGCCTGCCTCCTGTTTATCCATACTGTTAAAAATCTTTATGGTATAACAAATGATGGAAAATAATATTCAAATATGCCAAATTTATGCCCACACATGTCTCGAGATAACATAGGCCAGAGAATACATTTTCTTGCACTCTTCTGAGAGTTAATACAGTTTAGGCCTTTGAACACAGTCTGTGCCATGCCACCTCAGGACAAAAGTACATTCCCTGTTCTGTGATGGTTGTTAGTATTAATAAAACTAACTAATCTAAAACCCTTCATTCACATCTCATTTTTAAAACTCATGTTCAAAGGGTAGCATTTTGTTTGGCTCCTTCCTCATCCTCTCACAAATTCTTCAGTTAGTAAAGAGATAAACTGGAAATAAATCTTTATTTATGTTTTTACTAATATATTTATATATATTACATAAATTTATATTTATAAAATTCCAGTCAAATTGTGTAGTGAACTCACACAAAGCTGTTCTCTGAATGCACAGTCTCAGGTTCTTTGAACTTATAATACCAGCATAGAGCAATTTCATATAATCTCAGATAAAGTCAGCAATATATCTACTTTAAGCAGACCTTGATGCCTAAGCAAGGACAGATGACTGCATCTTAAATGTCTAACACTGATATTTTAAAATTCAGATTTTTTTTTTGTTTTAATACCAAGACCTAGAGAATCATTTTGCTGTATAGGCAATTAGTCATTTTCAGCTTCAGAATTTTATATATTTCACTCCATGTTTAATTTATTTTAAATATCCATTTGAACAGTCAGTTCTAAGTATTCATGGACAAAATCATCAGCACTTTACCCTTATTTTCTCTCCACTGCTTTTGTAGGTAAAACCATTCTCTCCAGAAGCACGACTGTAAAATCTACTGCCTCAGATACGTAGTTCCCTCATACAGTCAAGAAGCACCCTTGGGGAATTGTTAGTTGCCATGAACAAATTATGTCCATTAAGATACACACAGTGACTGAGAATAGTACTCCCTGATCTTCCCTACTGCGATGTTTCTAGATTTCCTGTTTTTCCTTAGCAGTCTAGTGTTGTAATATATAGGCAGTTAAAGGAGACAGAAAATAAACGTCCCTGTGAAAGGAAGAAAAAACGTTTGTAGTCCTGCTGTGGTGAGGGGATAAAAGATCCTCAAGTACAAAGAGACAAGTGCTAAACCCCCGTCACTCATCCGGCTACTCTCTCATTTTAGTCTCCCCCAGACACTTTTAAAAAATATTTCTTGGGGATTTAGTTGTAAACCAGAATTTACCTTGTGGAACAAAATGTCCATAAGTTTTATTAGAAAAAAAAAGCAAGATAACTCAGAATGTGAAAATTCAGTCAAGCAGAATTTCAAGGGGAGTTGAAAGCCAACCTCCAATGTTTGTATGCACAATTTTGTAAAGTTACTTGAGCACAGAGGATCCTTAATTTGATACACTTAAGTTAAAACTTCATGAATTTACATTTGGGTAGAACAGCAGCTATATTTTGAAATTTTCATCCAATTTACAGATTTTTTTTTTTTTTGCAGCATTTCATAATCATTTTGCCCAACTGAAAACAGAATATTTTAGCATGCTCAAGCTAGGGATTCTGTGCGTGGGATCCAGAATAAAGCCATAATCTCAACAACCCTGTCTCATCAATGGCCTCCTAAGCCTGCTTTGAATATTTCATGCACTAATTCATACTAATCCTCATTATCAAATCACTTTCATTAGCACATTAATTATGCCTTTCACCGTATAATAAGCTGATGAAAAAGATACTATGAAAGAGAAATCAGTGAGTAAATCTAAGATGCACACTTATCTGGAAGGGTGATATTTTAAGACGGAACATGGACATCATGCGGAACCAAATTAGGCTCCAGACTACAGGCATGTTAAATTAAAAGTAATGCAGATTAACAGACAAGCCAAGTGTCTAAGGCCCTACTATACATGTGTATATATAAAGTGGGATTCAAGTACCTAAATGTAAATACCAAGTGCTCTTTTATCTTTCTAAGTCCTTGAGGTATCCACACAAACTGGGCAAATATGACGTAGCATTAATAGCAGACTTGCACTCTTCTGGTCAAGCACCTGAGGATCAGAACTTAGTTATATTGCACCAATGCCTATGCTTAAGCAACCGTATCCACACTTAGAGCTTCATTGAATATAATGAAAATTTAGAAACCTCTCTCACATACTTATTTTTAAAGGTAAATGCCAAAATTTTCAGGTCTACAGTCTGGATCTGAATCCAGACTGGACTTGGTTGTATGAACATTAGTGTCTCAAGTCATTTGAAAGGATCAGTGGTATTTCACTGAGCTTTCAGTCAATACTACAGAAGTCACAGGGTATCCTTTAAACCTTCAGTCATACCTATTATTTTTGTGTGCTTAACTTGAATACCTTAGAATCTCAAACCAGGAGTCCATGTTCTGGCAAATGCATCGTATGATGTACTGCATGGGCCACTACTGCGTCCAATCTATTTTAAAATCTCAACGAGAGGTGTTTCCCAAGGCTCAGTCCTAGGTCTAGTCCTGTTCAATATCTTTATCAATGACCTGGGTGAGAGGATTGAATGAACCTTTAGCAGGTTTGTGGATAACACTAAGCTAAGAGGAACTTTTGATCTGTTGGACGGTAGGGAGGCTTTGCAAAGGGATCTGAACAGGCTGGATCTGTGGACTTAGATCAATGGGACAAGCTCCAACAAGGCCAAGTTCAGAGTCCTGCACTTGGGACACAGAAGCCCCATGCAGTGCTACAGATTTGAGGACTTATGGCTTGAAAGCTGCCTAGCAGAGAAAGTTGGTTGGCAGCTGCACAGGTGGCCAAGAAGGTCAACAGCATCTTTGCTTGTCTCCCTATACTCTGCACTGGTGAGGCCTCACCTCGAATACTGTGTTCAGGGCCCCTCACTACAAGAAAGATTTTGAGGTCCTGGAGCATGTCCAGAGAAGAGCAACAAAACTGGTGATGGGAGTGGAAAACAAGTCTATATATGAGATGGATGGATGGATGGATGGATGGATGGATGGATGGATGGATGGATGATAGATAGGTAGATAGGTAGATAGATAAAGTACTCTACACTTGAATTTTAAAGCAGTGAATCAGCTTAAACAATAACTTTTAGCCAGCTTGAAGTGAGTAAGTATGTGACCATTTATACTTAGCTAAGCAGATAACAGACGGGAAATGGATAAGAAAAAAAAATAAAGATGAGGCTGGAACTGCCTTGTATTTACAAGACCTTGAAGCAAAGCCCAAGGAAAAGGTATTATGGGAATAGGGCATGGTGTCATAATTGCTGTTCGCATGGGACGAACAAATTGGCACTCGGACTGCTCCCGAGCTGGCCACATGAGAGTCAGATGATGTTGCTAACCCATCTGAGCACCATGCTCTATCTCCTTCTGCTCAGTGAGAGAACACCAATTCATGAGTTGGTAAGCTGAGAGGGTTTTTTTGTAGCCAGGTGTAATAGGTTATTTTAACAATAAAACATATTTGATTGCACTTTGATTTAGTGGTCCTGTCTTTGCACACTGGTATCTATAGACGAACCTAACATAAATGGACACAACCGGAAACACAGAAGGTTCTGACTGAGCATCAGGAAGCATTTCTTTACTGTGAGGGTGGCTGAGCATAGGTTGCCTAGGGATGTTATGGAGTCTTGTTCTACAGATATATTTAAAATTTGTTTGGTTTTGGTCCCAGACAACCACTTCTAGGTGCCCCTGCTTGAGAAAGCTGGTTGGACTAGGGGAACTCCAGAGGTCCTTTCCTACCTCAATCATTCTGAGAGTTTGAGAATTGTGTAAAAAATACATTTATATATATCCATTTGCTAAATGTATTTTTCCATGTCCAGGTTTGATTTACCACTGATGGAGAATTAACAGAAGAGTGACTACATCTCTCATATCAGACACACAGTAGTTCAAACAAGAGAGAATGATGTCATTCGAATCAAGAAGCAGAAGTCTCATTCTCTTATTTATTTTCTCCATTGATCTTGGAGATGTAACATGTAAGATGTGCTCTAAATTCAGGAAGGATATCAGCATCTAGAATCTAGGAATTGCAGATTAAAATAGAAAATATAAATCATGTCTAAGTTTTGAGCATAGAAACTGATTTCTAAAAGTGTATTTGACATTTCAGACATTTCATGTTGATTTTCTAATTTCTTTTTTTCAGTCTGGAAACACTGTTGTGCTTGACTTTAAATAAAAAATTGATTAACTTTACAAAAAAGGCAATATACAGTTAGAACATATGTATTTATTTAGAATGTTATCATTAATACTGATGAAAATAAATAATTTTATTTTACATGGAGAAGGTGAACAACATACTATATGATACAAATTTTGCACTGAATGTTTTTCTGACCTTGAGAAATAACATTATTTGTTACTATTAAGCTACTGGCAAAAATGTTTACAGGACAGCTTGTATTTTGCAATTCCAGAATGATTTGGAGTTCAGTATATGCGTTCTTTTTCTACTCCACTGGCAATTAATATGTTAAAGGAGTTCTAACCTTATTTGGAAGCAAATTTATTAAATATTATCACAGTACTCTTTCAGCCATATACAGGATGAAAATGTGTTTCAAGGTGTGCTGAGATTTTCATGTAAAGTAATATATTGGAAGATTCCTTTTTCTTATATCGCAAATGAACTCATTCATCTAATAATAACATTCATTCATGCACATTATTTATACAGTTAGAGAAATATTGTGATATTGTTAGTAATATAACCTCATTGATATGTGTTTTCTTTTTTCTTGGATGTTTCATGAACTGTTAAGTATTTAATTTTTTTTTTTCAGAAGAAACTCACTTATACTGCTGGTGAAATACCTTAAGAATGATTGTATTCTGTGAACACCTAAGTTTTCCTCTTTTTGTAATGAATTTCACTGTAGATACAGATTCATCTGACAGAATTTTAGTTCTCCTAGGTCCAGGTCTGGCAGGAAAACCCTATGAAATTTAAAAAATCAGAACAATTTGATGTTAATGCATCTTAAAATATACTTTTTAAAAATAATTTAGAGAGTGGGAGTTAACTTTTAATTAACTGATAATATCCCTTTACATGTCTCTACTATGTTTACTAAAAATAAATGTCTTACTAACACAATACTTTGTAAGCAATATCTTTACCTGTTTTTCTATTTAAACTTTTTATGCATTGATTATGCATAAATATCCTAATAAGTACTTTAATTGTGCAGTAGTTTAAATAGAAAACATAAACATGATTATATTGTGAATTGAAATATAGGGGCTGCATTCATGATTGGTTTTGCATTCTCATCTATATTTTATCACCATCTTTTTTTCTTGGCTTTTCTTGTTTCGTTCTGGTATGTGATTAATTTTGAGGACCTAGAAATGTCAAGACAAATCTCATCTCATCTTTCATGCGAAAAAAAGCTGAACATGCAGATTAATGCCACTATTCAAATCTCTCTTCTATAAAGATCAGACATTAGTTGCACTTCCCTCCTCATGCTCTTTCTTCCACACTTGCCTTAATCTTTTCCTCAGGGTCTAAAAGAAATCTGACAAAGTATGATATGCTTTTTGGAGGTCCCCCAGATCAGTTCATAGATTTGGAAGCAATGTTGCTAAGGCTGACACTGATAACCCTAGTGTTACAGCCAAGTCCAGCTGAGCTCTGGGCCTTTCTGAGAAGATCTACTGGCATCTAAATAACACATGAACAGCATGATTTATGAGATTACACATAGCAAATTTCTGTGCTCGAACCATGTCTTTGGTGCTCTGTCCTTTATTGCCAAGTCATTAACTTTTCTCCCTTAGTTTCCTGTGAAGCTGAGATAAAATCTAGAGTAGTTAACATCTGTGAAATACAATATGAATGACAACAGGCATCAAAATTACACATTGCCCTGCAGTGTAGCTGGTAGCCTAAGAATCTGATTCACTCCTCTGTCTCCCTCAGAAAGTTATCTGTTTCTTTGTCTTGGAAAGCTTAGGAAGTGCAGCCCAGGCAAGCATATGTGCCTCATTGCACTGTTCACAAGTAATGTAGTAGAACTGGTAGTCGTATTTATAATGTTAACTCTGTAAATCAAATGCAAAATCCTATTTAGACTTTCCACGTTGAAACACATCAGTGAATGTCTTCTGTTTTCAGCCTGGCAGAATACACACCAGTGTGACTGTAAAGACAGAAATTTGACAGTGACAGTGAATAATGGTTCTTCTAGTCTTCTACAGTGTGTTCTAACAAATTGGTATAATGGTCTGCTTAAGTAACTAAGCCCTCTCTATATAAAAGAATAACTTGTATGGAATCTAATATGTTTCAACATCAGCTTCTGCAACAGTAGGGATTTTGATCTTGAAGGAGTTTCTCCTGATGTTTATCTGGGTAAATCAGAAGACAATTAAGTGCCAAGATACAGTGAATTTTTATGATAAAAAATAGATATGTTAGATATAACTTAAAAAGAGAAAAAAACCCAAGTCATTTGACATTTAAATTAGTAGATTTGTGGGGTTTTGTTTGCTTTTTTTTTATTTTTACATCATTTTGGAAACCTAGCTTGAACTCTAAACAGCTGTTTTTAATATTCTCTGACATACCTTTCCCTTGAGATCTGATTTCAAAAAGCCTTAAATATATGTTTTGTTATACCTATGAAAGTCAGCAATAAATAAAAGAAAACAGCCTTTTCTATTCTCAGAAAATACACTCTTCCCACGACCCCCTCTCCCAAAGAAAACAGTAGTACCCACAAACATATCAAAAACCTAAGAATATTGTGCTTTGAATCCTAGCTATAACACTATTAAGATTCACGATTAATGTATCACATCTCAAAAGAAGTTAAGTGATGAGGTCCTGTGTGTGAATTATTGAAGAAAACTCAGTTTTAAAACCTCGAGAATGTTGGCTTAATGCAGAAAAAGGGGTGTATTGTTCTCCTACACTGAGATTTTTACCATAAATAAATTATAATCTCTTATAGAAGGAAGATGTTTCATATGCGTGAACGGAGTAGCTGTGTTTCAGCTTGTGCCCATTACCTCTTGTTCTGTCACTGGACACACTGAGAAGACTCTGGCTCCACGTTCTTTGCTTCTCTATTAGGCATCCATTCACTTTGATAATGTCCCCTGAGTCCTTCTCTTCGCTGGGCTGAAAAATCCCAGCTCTTATCCTCACCTTGTATGTCACATACTTGAGTTATCTCCATGACTGTTAGCTGAACTTGCTTGTGGTTGTAGAGACTTGGGATTCCTGAAGACCTTCTTTACCAGTAAAGACTGAAGTGAAGAAGTCGTTGAGTACTTTGGTCTTTTCCATGACCTTTGCAACTAGATCTCCTCCTCTGTACTGCAGTTGACTCCCTAGTCTTCCTTTTGCTGCTGATATACTTTCAGAATCCTTTCTAGCTGCCTCTGTTCAAAAACAACAGAGGTAACATAACCCCATTAGGAAAATTGTGCCTTCTTGGAATGGCAGTCAGAAAACAAGTGATGTATGTCAGACCACAATCTCAAATTGTATGGTCAAATGACTCAAATCATAATGTCTGGATGTGAACTAATTTTTTAATCTCCTTTTATAGACAGTGGTGATGTAGTCAATGGAGTCAAGGCAGTCAGAAGGAGTGTGTAGCCTAGCATGGCACCTACAGCCATTAAAGCTGCAGAATCCTCAGCTGTATTCAGCTGCACACACACAGACATCTAATGCAACTTAAGGCAATGTACAATATCTCAGTAGTGTATGCATAGATGACAGCTATGATATGGATACGAAAGACCTCTGTACTACTGGAGTAAAAGCTGGAAGTCAGGCCATACACAGGATCTAAATCACATCTCCAGGGACAAAAGGCGGCTAAGGACCAGACTGGCTGTGGATCCACGGTGACGATGTTCTATTGCACGTAAATGTAAATACATGATCGAGTTTTCTAATATCATCAGCTCATGACATTTCTGCTGCTAACCTGCCAGTCTATGACATACACAGTTCTCATGTATCATACATCTTACCTGTCCATTCCATATAGATGTCTCTGATAAGTAATGAGATCTCAAATGACACTATATGTGTGTGTGTGTCTATAATACTGAATTGAGTATAAACTTCGGTGTACCTTCAGGAACCATCCCATATTCCTAGAATGATTTTGCTGCCTTGGTGTTCTATAGAAACATAATAAAAATAATTTAATACCAATAATGTTGATCTTCCTGTTAGTTAAACTGAATTTTGCTGTTATCATTGGAATTTGTGAAATTATTTCCCTTAATTAAAATGAGAAGCATTTTGAACAAAACCACTGTTAGTATTAGCTGACAGTAAATCTTGTTCTCTTTAAAATCTAACCGTGGTGCTGCTGTGCCTGACCACTTAGTAACTGGCCATGCAATTCCTGTCTGAAGATGTATTTAAATGCCTATATTTATATATACCACCTAATAAATGTAAATCTATAAGTCACGGAATGTTCACAAGGAGTAAGTGACACATCTAGCAATGAAAACAAGAATTCTTAAATTGCTTTCCCTCCTCCAGAATTCAACTACAACAACTCCCTTAGGAAAAGGTATAATAGCTGTTGTGATTCAGCCTTGCATTCTTCTAAGAATAATTATTAATGTATCATAAATGGCTGGGACTGATCTCTTAATTTTTTTAGATAATATCTTCCAGAGGAAATTTAAAATACCTATAAGAATAAGAAGATATTTTTGCTAATATACTCATCCTTAAGGAGTCTTGCTTTTATCTCTCTAAAAAAGATCAAAGATAAAGGGGAGAGATGAGAAATTTTTTTTCCTAATGATGTTAGATTTGCAGATTTTAGCCTTCTTAAATAAAAATAGAAGTAAAAATGTTCTCTTTACATCCATAAATATTACCACAGCCCCCCATTTCTATTAATGGAATTTTGGGGAAAATGAGGTGTTATTAATGCAATATAATATTTTCTGATATTTTTTGCTAGAAATAACAGAAGTCTTAAGAGTTCAAAATCTAAACTTCTTTATAAGACCAGATGTAGTGACTTTCATCCTCTTGTTAAACACCTTGAATTCCACAAACATAGAATTGTATCTACTGTATTCTCTCCTGAACTCATTAATATATTTTAGTGATTGATGAGAGATGGAAGTTAACCAGTATGAAGAAAAAAGCTATCAGTTATAAACAACTTTTAAATTTCTGCATAAGTTAAACAAAATGTGAATGTGACTTCTAACAGTACATTGGTTTTCAACACCATTGTAAATTTTCTTAGAGATCAAAATGTCATTCCATAGCAATATGCATATAGTTGAATTTTAGAAACATAACCAGTGTGCAATTTTTGATATTTCTTCAATAAGTTCATAGAATCATGGAGTGGTTTGAGTTGGAAGGGACCTTGAAGATCACCCAGTTCCAACCCCAACTGCCATGGGCAGGGACACCTTCACTAGACCTGGATGTTCAAAAACCCATCCGACCTCACCTTTAACACTTTCAAGGGTGAGGCATCCTTAACATCTCTGGGCAACCTGTTCCAGTGTTCACCACTTTCATAGTGTAGAATTTCTTGATTACATCTGATCTAAATCTATTTTCTTTCAGTTTAAAGCCATTACCACTTGTCCTATCATTACAGACCTTTTTAAAAAGTCCTTCTCCAGCTTTCTTGTAGGCTCCATTTAGGTACTTGCCCCAACATGTCTATGTCCTTCTTATGTTTGGGGCCCTGGAGCTGAATGCAGTTCTCCAGGTGGGGTCTGCATCAAGAACTGCATTTCTAATCGGCCAGGGGAGGTGATTGCCCTGCTATACTCTGCATTGGTACAGCCCCACCTTGAGTACTGTGTGCAGTTTTGGGCACCACAGTATAAAAAGGATATAAAATAACTGGAGAGTACCCAGACAGGAGCCACAAAGCTGGTGAAGGGTCTAGAGGGGAAGCTGTATGAGAAGCAGCTAGATTCACTTGATCTGTTAAGCCTGGAGAAGAGGAGACTGAGGGGAGACCTCATCACAGCCTACAGATTCCTCACAAGGGACATGGGAGGATCAGACACTGATCTCTTCTCTCTGGTGACCAATTATAGGACCTGAGAGAATGGCAGAAAGATGTGCCGGGGGAGGTTGGATATTAAGTTCTTCACTCAGAGTGTGGTGAATTACTGGAACAGGTTCCCCAGGGAAGTAGACATGGTTCCAAGCCTGATAACATTCAAGAAGCATTTGGACAATGCCCTCAGAAACATGGTTTTAATTTTAAGGATGTCCTATCCAGGGGCAAAAGTTGGACTAAATGATCCTTGTGGATCCTTTCCAACTCAGGTCATTCTATGGTTCTATGAGAATTGCGTATGGGGAATAAACGAGAGGAGTTAGATGTGTGCGCACACCTGCAGGGCTATGGTCTTACTAACATCAAACGCACATTGTAGGATAACTTCTATGACTGGAGTGTTGAAAAGGAAGACACTTTAGGAAGAACAAACAGAAGAGATTAGGAGGGAGCATTGTCCTCTATGCCAATGACCAGCTGGGGTGCATGTAGTTCCACATCAAGATGGATGAGGAGCTGATCAAGATCTTATGGGTCAGAATAGAAGGAAGGAGAGGAACAGGTGACATTACAGTGGGGGTGTGCTACAGGCCACTGGACCAGACAGAACAAGCAGATGAAGCCCTCTATAAACAAACAGGTGAAGTCTTGCATTCAGAAGCCCTGGTCCTCATGGAGGACTACAACCACCCCAACATCTGTTGGAGGACAACACAGCAGGGTCCAAGCAATCCATGATTACTTCCTTCTCCAAGTGATAGAAGAGTCCATGAGGATAGGTGCTGCGCTGGACTTTTTTTTTACTTACAATGAAGGGCTTGTGGGAAATGTGAAGCTCAAGGGAAACCTTGGCTGCAGTGACTATGAAATGTTGTAGTTCATAATCCTTATGGCAGCTTGGAGGGCACACAGCGATTTCATTACCCTGGACTTAAGGAGAGCAGACTTTGGCCTCTTCAGTCATCTGCTTGGTAAAGCACCACGGGGTAAAATCCTGAAGAGTAGAGGGGCCAAAGAACGCTAGTTAATATTCAAGAATCACTGCCTGCAAGCTCAGGAGTGATGCATCCCAACTAAGAGGAAGTCAGGCAAAAATGCCAGGAGACCTGTGTGGATGAACAGATAGCTCCTGGACCAAGTCAAACACAAAAATGAAGCCTAAGATGGTGGCTGCTAGGGTAGATGGCCTGGGATGAATACAGAGAAACTGTCTGAGCAGCCAGGGATCCGATTAGGAAAGCTAAAGATCAAGTAGAATTAAATCTGGTCAAGGATGTCAAGGAAAATAGGAAAAGTTTCTTATAGATATGTCAGTGAAAAAAGGAAGATGAGAGAGAATGTGGGCCTCTCTGAAGGAAACAGCAGATATGGCTAACCAAGATATGGAGAAGGCTTAATTACTCAATGACTTTTTGCCTGAGTCTTCACCACAAAGGGATAAAGCCATGCTGCTAAAGTGACAGAAGGCAAAGGCAAGGACTGAGATATTGAAGAAATGCTCACTGTAGGAGAGGGTCAGGTTTGAGACAGTATGGAACCTGAAGTTGCATGAGACCATGGAACTTGATGATATGCATACACGGATACTAAGGGAAATGTTGCATGAAATTGCTACACCACTATCATTTATCTTTGAGAAGCTGTGGCTGTTCGATGGAGTTCCTGCTGACTGGAAAAGGGGAAACATAGCCTTCATTTTTACAAAGAGAATTAGGAAGACCTGGGAAACTAAAGGCCAATACGTCTCACCTCTATGCCCAAGCAGTCTCACCTCTATGTCCTGCAAGATCATGGACAAGATCCTCCTGGAAACAAGGCTAAGGCACATGGAAAATAAGGAACAGATTTCTGACAGCCAACATGGCTTCACAAAGGGCAAATTGTGCCTGACAAATTTGGTGTCCTTATATGACAGGGTTACAGCATTGGTAGATAGAAGAGTAACTGATGTTATGTACCTAGACTTTCGCAAAGTGTCCCACATGATGTTCTTGTCTCTAAATTGGAGACACATGGATTTGGTGGATGGACTACTTGGTGGAAAAATAATTGACTGGATGCTAAAGACTTGATGTCCAAGGGGAGAATAGTGATGAGTGGCATTCCTCAGGGGCTGATGTTGGGATCACTGTTGCTTAACATCTTTGTCAGTGACATGTACAGTAGGATTGAGTGCACCCTCAGCAAGTTTGCAGGCAATACAAAGCTGTATGGTGTGGTCAACACCTCAGAGGTCCAGATGGACCTTGACAGGCATGAGAGATTGGCCTACGAACCCCATGAAGTTCAACAAGGCCACGTACAAAGTCCTGCAGCCAGGTATGGGCAATCACAACCACAATAACAAGCTGGGTGGAGAATGGATTGAGAGCAGCCCTAAAGAGAAGGCCTTTGGGGTGCTAATGGATGGGAAACTCGATATGGCCTGGCAATGTGCACTTGTGGCTCAGAAAACCAACTGTATACTTTTCTGTATCAAAAGAAGTGTGACTAGCAGGGCAATGGAGGCTGTATTTGGTACGTGCAATCGGTTCCATAGCTGATTGCAATGTTGTGAAGAATTTACTAAGCATATAACTTTACTGGATTAAGTGAAAACAGATTTTTAAAAGGTATGGAAAGCAATAAGGATTGAGCTAGGATAAGCTGCAGAGGAAGAAAATAATTAATCCATGGATGTTGTCTCTGGGAAAAGGTGAGCAGGAAAGACTTGTTATATGGTGTCTTTCTACAGGAACTTTGCAAAGCAGCTGCAATTTACTCCAAAATGTTAGATTTCTTTGAGATGTTTGTGCTCCTCTTATGAAGTATATGGTCGATGTGTGATGTAACTGCCAAAAGGGAAAAAGTTCTGTACAATCTAAAGCTGATGAGAAGCCTATGGGTGAAATCCTGACCTCTCTGAAGTCAGTGAAGCCTCATAAAGCTCTTCAGGTTACTTTGAGATTTAACTTCCATGGACTTTCTTATAAGACAAGGTTGTGAAAATGAAAGTGTGAATCCTGTTCTCAAAAGTCTTGTAACAAAGCTGTTTTATTTGTGCAGATAATTCCAACTAGGTACCCATAAAAACCAGCTTGTTCAATGATTGCTAAGATGCTTCTTAACTTCAAAATACAGAGACTATTTTAATATTATCCAGGGGGAAAAAAAATAAACAGAAACCTCACTAAGTTTTGTAAAACACAGTCATCTTTCTATAATATTAAAAATATATATAAACCTTGAGATGTTCATGGAGTTTAAATATTTCACAGTCATAAGTCTGTTATAAAAGTTTTAGGCTTTTCTAATTTGGCTTATTAAAAAATGCATGTTACAGATAAGAGCAATAAATGAAAACAATTTTAAAACTTTTTTTTTTTCTTAGGAAGTAGATGGTTCTTTATTATATTCATCTCTGGAATTTATGAATAATGATAAAAAAATCATTTTTAAATACATCTTTGTGAAATTTGTAGTGTCAGTGTTGAACTGGGTTTCATTACCTAAAGATATTATTAAGCTAAATATTAAATGTTAAAAGTACAATATAATCTACTATTCTGGTGTAGGTTGTTTTTTTTTTGCTTATAATCTAGCTCACTGTTGTTTTCAAATTCTACTTCTTGTTGTGAAAATGATAACTTTTTCAGAAACTCCCTGTGCCATTTCTTCTGAAATGGGTAACATTTTTAAATTTAAATTTTCAAATGACACTAAAATCAGAAAGTAATGCTAGGCAAGATAATGCAAAGAAGAAATACAAAGGCACTCATCACCTCCCACAACAAAAATGATGCCCAGATAGTGTCTGAGCAATAGCAACACCTCCCATCTTCCTGCATACCTGCTCACTGTAGGTGGTGGGGTGGGTGGAGCAGAGTAAGAAAGAGAGAAGGCCTTCAGGTTGTGTAAACACTATTCAGCAATAGCTAAAATGTTCGTGTGTAATCAACACTATTTTTTTCCCACAATTCCAAAATATAGCACAGCATCAGTGCTGCTATGAAGAAAATGAACTCCATTGCAGCCAGATCCAGCGCAGACCATAATTTATTTTATTTTTGCATTAATTATATATCATACTTCACAAATTCAATATTAATTTTTCCACTTTCAGTGACATATTTTAACTTTTCTTAAGTTTTAGTGAAGAAAAGTAAATCAATCTTTACACAATGCTAAAATATTTTGTCCAAATAAAAGAAAAAGACTACGTTTCCTCTTCGTATCCATAAGGCTTTGCAGAAAAAAGTTCCATGATAAAATGGTAACATGGTTGCCTTTGTGTTGGAATGTGACGTTGTTCCAAATCTCTAAATTCATTTATCATCTCTGGGGTGCATAACGCTCAGTTTACAGATGCATACCTGGAGACTTCAAGGCAAGCTGGTTGTCTAATGACTCCGGAATATCCTAGATTCTCCAGATGACTCTCCAGATCATTCTCCAGGTGATTGTTTCTTTTTTAGAACATGGACTAAATTAATTATTATTTGTAAATTTCTTATTAACAAAAATAAGTATTAACTGAAAAAAAATGGAAATTGTTAAAATGTTTAAAATAAGCAATATTTTCTTTGAGAGAATAATTTTCTAGGTTTTCCTAGATTACTATAAAAAAGTTAAAGTGTACGTACATATTCTTCTTTGCCTGTTTTGTCAATTCTCCTAAGTGTTCTATGGCACATTGTTACAGATCTGTAGCTTGCACAGTGCTTTCAAAGGCTTCTCCTTGTATGTATTCTGTCATGAATAAAATTTTTGCTTGCTTGTTACCTTTTGCCAGCTTCCTTCCTTTCTGGTCCTTCTGACAACTCTGTTATTAAACAATAAACAGTAATTGTTCCTCTTTTTTAGCTTTATCAACCAATACTAGCTTAAAAGTATTACATTCCATAGTGCACTTGAAACTTTTTCTTCTATTTGTTCAAACAATTCTTCAAAAATTTAACCTCCCAGCACTTCTGCATGCATTCTGGACTTAATTTTTAATATTCATGACATCTTTGCATGCATGTAACAATTATTTTTCTCAATAGATATTGGGAGTATGAAAGTTATTCCATAATCAGCTGGTATTGGTATTCTTTCTTCTCTTTGTTAATAATTTAAGTTATGTGAGACCCTTTTATAACCCTCAATTTGATCATGAAAAAATAAGACAAGGATTGCTTTGCTGTGTGTGACACAGATGAATAACCTTTTTAATTTGTCATCAATTACCAACTGACAACAAGACCAGGTGTCTTTTTTTTCTATCTTTCAGAGAAGATTTAAACTTAAGGTTCAAACTTAAACTGGTGTTTTCTAACCTAGTTTAAAGCATCTTGTTGCAAAAAATAGTTGAAGTCATACTGGATTAGAGTCATACTCTTATTTTCAAGCGTCAATTTTTTTTCTTATTGCTTATGAGCATTTACAAAATACCTAAAACATGCTATAATCATTTTCTTCCTTAATGGATCAGAAATTTCAGTCACTTTCTCTTTCTTTGATATGTCCCTTGGCCTTTTGAAATTGCCTAATGCATTTTAATATAATTTCCATGACCAAGGGTTTAAAGAGACTGACTTCAACATGTTTTGCTATGTTGGATATTAATGAGTATTTACAAAAGGACTTCAGGAATATCTATGTGCAGTGCACTACATAGACATATTAAATACAGCTGTCACTAAAAAAACCACAAACAAATAAACCAAAAAAACAGAACAGTGGAAACGGCACTTCCACAGATATATTTCACTCTGTCTAAACTAGCATGTTATGAATTTCTTTAAACATCTCTGTTTTGAGCTCTGTGGTTCACAGGCTATGCTGGTATAATCAGACTTGAAAACATGCATCTTATTTACTTGTAACAGGTTTGTCATACTGTCAGTTGTTAGGAAGAGGCGTAGGAAGATTCCTAAATGCTCTAGGACCTTCAAAACAGTGATAGGTTCTTTTCTACCTGAATAAATTAGAGTGCTAAGATTTTCAAGAATATTTGAAGTGGTTGATCCTCTTTTGTGCACTCTGGGCAGAAAACTTATGCTATTTCCAGAACAAGGGTCTTAGTTTGAAAGTCAAAGGCCAGAGGCATAGCTATGGAAATTAAAATCTTATATTAACAATAAAAAAGATGACTAATTACCCTTGACTTTTAAATACAGACAAAAGGTCAACAGAAAGAGTAAGCCTCTATAACAGTGAACGAAATTCTTATGTAACTTGCTACAGTTTATTTGCTCTGAAAATAATGCAGAAACTGTTTCTATGAAAAGCATGTTTGTGATGCTAAAACCTAGCTTGCAGCATTCATGAGAGGTGACTGAATTTTCTTTTTTCAAGTTAACTTTTAACATCCATTTACATTTTTTTTTTCTAAGCTATGATTATATTGCTGCATAAACCTCATTTCCACAGCTTTCACACAGGGCTGACAATAATATTTGGAAGTAGAAAGCATAGGTTCATTTAACACTAAAAAAGAGAAAATATTTACTAAATATGCTGTCATTGTCATCTTCCAGTTCATCACCTACATAGCTCAAAGCTACAGAGAAACTCAAATAGCTACAGTGGAGAACAAAACTGGTGTTGATATAATTAAGCATATGTAAGCAGCAGCCATGGAATATTTCTACTATTCAAATTACCTTAACCACAGACTTTATTTGTCAATAGATCTGTTATCTAGCTTCAAGTGTTTTAGATCTAGTACTTTTTCTTATAAAAATTTATTTTTTTCTGGGATAAAACTAAAATACCAGTTTGTGTTATTTATTGTGGCATTTTTTGTGGGTATTTTTGTTTGGTTGTTTGGTTTTTTAATAGGAGAAAAGTGAATGATTAGAGAAGTACTACAGTAAAAAGGTAAAAAAAGAAAGAAAAAAGTTGAAAAGATACAATATTAGGTGAAGAGACTGTATTGCCCCTTTTTTGTTACATGCACCTACAAAACGAGGAGTTTTCCATTTATGCATGTTGATTTCCCTGTATTAAGGAAATAGTAGATTTTATTAATACTCCCATTTGCTTTTTATTCCTTTTAATCTTTGGAGTTTCACAGATTTGGAATCTGATTTATTTAACTATTCTACAATGCAAACAACTCACTTTTTTTGGACACTACACATCTCTTCGATAGACTGGTATTTGTACATTTACTGGGACATATTTCTCAGCTCTTACATTTTGGATCCTTCAAATTTGCAATTTTAATATGGCAGCCTTTATATTTTTCTAATGTATAATGTTCGTAGTACTTTTCATTATTTGTTTAACCAGCTACAACTAATTTAATACAATTTCAGACTGTGTGGCAAAAGTCTGAAACTTCTAAAGCTGCTTTATTCTTTTTGCTTGTAATGCTTTTCTTACTTTTATATTCACATATTCCTTTAGTAAATCTGGAATTACATAAAAATACAAAACTATGCTTATCATGTGTTTTTCTCTTTCTGACTACATATTTTTTTTTCCATATGTAAATATGTAAGTTCTATATTACATGATATAAAGTTCCCCACACTCTTCCTCACATACCACATTCTACTCCACTTCACTACTAAAGTCAAACATGTATTTTTCAGTTGTGTTCACTTGTTTCATTCCCTTTCACAAAAGTCCCATTTGGTTTTTTTCTGGTATTTTTTTCTGCATTTGAAAAAGCTAAGATAGAGTGGCACAGTAAGGAGAAAAACTAAAATGAGTCCAAGTCCAACCGTTATCTTCACTTTACATATCAATAGAAAATACTGAATAGGAGATGATACTTACTTATCCTTCCTCTATACACATAAATGTCATCTTTTCTGTCTCCAGCCTGGTATGAGCACACATGAGCAGGTCAGAAATTCCAGTAGTTAAGTGCAGTGGAAGACAGGGCCATCCAGAAGGTACAATATAGACTAGACTTTCTGTGTGATGATGTCCTGGTTTCTGTTGAGATAGAGTCAGTTTTCTTCTGACCATTTTAGCTTTAGTGTGAGAACAAGGTTAATAACTCATACTGTTTTTAGTTGTGGTCAGGCCATGTTCATGCTATTCTAGGGTAGAAGTATTTTTCTTTCCAGTAGCTGCACTTTCTATAGATTTTAGTACGAGAAGAATGCTGAAAAACACTAATATTTATAATTGTTGCTGGGGAACCCAATGACTTTTTCTCCATTTCTCATATTTTACAGGAAAGCAAATGTAGTAAGCTGGGAGGAGAAGGGCCAGGACACTTGACCTAAAATAGCCAAAAAAAGTATTCCATATCATAAATGTCACCCTCAACATATAAAGTAGGAAGTTTTCGAGGAACAAGTCTTCTCTTTCAGCTTCTCCTCCTTCTGCTTCTACCCATCTCTCATTAGTTTCTTGCTCTTGGCACTCCTGATCCCAATGTCCAGTTCCTGTGTGCTCCAAGTTCAATTTCTGCATTCAATGATTTCAAGGCATTGACTGTGACTTCTGTGTCCACTGTGCTAGCAGTGTTCGCCATATGGCATGCACTGGGGGTAATGTGCATTTGAAGCTTTAAAGAACAAGAACAGCATGATGCGCTGAGTCGCGCTATGCTTAGTGCAGTAGGGTTACCATTGACTCAGTCATATGTATGACCATTTATAATAAGTACCTGGTGTGTTGCAATGAAGTAAAGTTATTCTCTTATTTGGATCACTGTAATTGCACCATGGAACCTGTCATAAAACTCTCTAAATATATTTAGTGAGGTTGTTTTGGGGCTTATATGGCAAGGTTAGGGGAGATGAGGGGTGCAGGGTGGTCTCATGTGAGAAAGATCAGGACCTGTCCCTGTGTTAGACAGAGACAAGGCCAGATGTCTCTGGAATGGACCCACTGCTGGCAAAGGAGGAGACAATCTGTGAAGTTGGTGCTGCCTTTCTGATAATGTATTTAAGAAAGGGTAAAACAATGATATTCAGAAATTGTGATAGAGGAATGAGAAAATGTGACAGAAACAACTCTGCAGACAACAAAGTGAAAGAAGAGGGGGCGGGGGTCTGGGGCAGTGCACCAGGCACCAAGCAGTTGTCCCCCTGAATTCCGTGGAGAACCATGTTGGAACAGATATCCGCTCTGCAACAATGGAGGACCTCATGTCAGAGCAGGTTGATGTGCTTGAAGGAGGCTGTGATCCTGAGAAAAGCAGGTGCTGGATAAAACTCCAGGCAGAGAATATACAGAGTTTTCTTCATTAAAAGTTGACCAAAGCAGACCTGGTTTTATCTTTTATAAAATTCTGTAATCTTTATTTTAGTTTAGCAAAAAAAAACCCCTGAGAAGTAGTTCCAATCCGTTAGCAGCATTTGCCTGTCTTCACTCTGATATGATTCCTCTATGTTATATCCCAAGTGATTAAAAATTAGTTTACCAGCTAGATACATGCACAAACTCATCAGCTTTTGTATAATTCCTGAGGCAACCGAATGAATATTGCTTTCAATTTTATTATGGGTTGTATGTGTCTAATTCTGCACACCATTTGCATCTGTTTCTATCATTCTTATTCCTAAAGAGACATAAATTGGTCTAGTTGATGATTAAATATTTTTATTCAACTTAGAAAATATAGAAGAAACAAGTGGTGATGGTGAATCTCACAAGAAAAAAAAAGTTTGTGCTCTTGTGCTTTTTCCACCCTGTAATACAATTTCTAATGAATCAAAAGTTATTTTTTGAGAGTGTTGCAATGTAAATTTTATTGCTGAATATTTATGTGTAATGTTTACTTATATTTTTGCTTTGAATACATAAAAATAATTTGGTTGGTTTACTTTTAGTGTCTTTTCATTTTGACTCTGTTCAGAATCAGCAGTTTTGTTTATTTTAATCATCCAGTGCTTGCTTGGCCAGTCATATTTCCTAGTTTTTTGTTAATGTAAAGAGCAAGATTCCTGACACAGAATGAGAATGAAAGGGGGGAAAACCTTGAGGGGAAAGATAAGAAAGGGGTAAGACATAAGTTAAATTATTCCACTTTTTATCTGTTGTGTAACAGTTGACTAGTTTCACCCAAAGCTCATAAATAGTCTTTATGCCTCCTGGCTGTAACTCTGACTAAAGGCTGGAATATAACATGAAAAACAAATGTAAATTGTGTATATGTCTTATCTGAAACAAATGGTTATGGCTACAGTTTATTTATCAAGTGGAGTTCCGTTCTGGTGCCATTTGATTAGTACACTAGCACAGACAACATTTGAGATGTATTGCTAATTAATTGCTAATAACATGCTGGGAACTAACCAAGACAGACACTAAGTTGCAAAGCTTGTTACCAGGAGAAGCATAAAAAATTATTTAAAGGATTTAATCAGAATTCTGCATACAGATTTCTTCCTCTTCATGTCACGAACACATATAACATACAATACAAAAAAAAATGTGTCCATGATGTGAATTCTGTCTGAAAAGTTTTATATTAGAAGTTCTTTAAAGCTCAGCATGCTTAGGAGTATGCTTAGTAACCAAGAGAGACAATTATGTATAGAAGTAGGTTATTTACTTTAACTGAAAGGCATTTAAAATAGCAATAATTCAAGGGAGGTACTCATAATTTAGAGAGAAATCAGACAAAAATGGTATTGGCCATCCAGCCGTGAGATTTCATGAAACAGACTTGTTCTGTCCAGTCATTATAGACTGATCCAATTTATTACAAAACTGCTCTTTCATAACATCTATACTCAACTCTAAATGCCTATATTTAAATACTTTGTTTTTCTGTGTAAATACTTTCTGATACACAAAATACCCCTTCATAAAAAAAGTAAAAAACCCATAAAAAATCATGTTCTATGATGAAGAAGAGTTTTTATATCTTAGATTCTATTACAATTATCAAGTTCTCTCATATCTCACCTTTTTTTCCTACTTCCTCATTCAAACCACAGAAGTTGCAGCAAAGCTAAAAATAAATTTTTAATTTAATAGATTAATTTAAATAAATTAAATTAAGCTAAATGAATTTTAAAGTTAAAAATACATTTTACACTCAGAGTACCAAGGAAAAACAAGAAATCCTAATTCTAAGCAGGACCCTTCAGCTGATAAAGGAAAGATGTGAGTAAATGTTCATGCTGCATAGTTCATCTGTTTTATTTATACCGTACTTTTATAAATACGGTTTTTAAAGAAACAACCAAGTCACAGAGAAAGCATAGGAATTCCTCTTCCAAAATTGGGGCACTGCTTCCCTTAACTTTGTGTCACATCCACTGTGAAAGTCAAGTTCATTAATACTGAAGTACTTTTTTAAAAAAGAAGGCTATCCATCTAACCTCTTGTGAGTGCATGGAATGAGATATCACAGGGGCACTTAAGAGTAGGGTAGGTGCAAAGAAGACCCATACATCTCAATGGCATATAATCTAAAATTTATTGAGTGAGAGGGTAGATAGCAATTTCTGATATGAGGTAGATAGCAATTTCTGTTTCAAGACCACTGTTCTACAACACTCATTCTTTTCACACTCACACCAATCAAAGCCTCAGTCCCTCCAGTTCTTCTGTGACCAGCAATATAGACCCAGTAGAGAGGACGCTCTAGCTATCATTCAGCATGTCACATGCGCTCATACATATACAAGATGTGAGATGTTCCCCACTTCACTAATTTTCTAACTTAAATGGTTAAATGTAGATGACCTCATTGACCATGTCGCTCCAGGCCATCTTATTTGATTTTCTCTGTATCTAAAAGCTTCTTAGAAGGTGACACTGGGGTTCCTACTATCCACTGATCTCACCCCACAGTTGTGCCACAAGAAAGTAAAGTTTTCAACAGGTCATCTGTGTTTGTTTGGTTTTTTTCTGCAACATATATATAAACCATTAGCGCAATGCAGACAGAGTCCAGACCTTAGTGACTGTGCTTTCAGGTAGGCTGCCTCATAATAAGTATTTATGTTTGGTTTGTTTTTCCAGTGCATAACAGAATTATCTAATGAATTTGAACTAGGTAGATGCCTACAAGGTTTTACTGTTTTGATCAATGTTTCAAGCAGGCTTTAACCCGTGACAATGTGGGACCCAAATTGCTCTCTTGATGCCTATCTCCTGTCATCTACAGAAAGTGCATGATGTCAGCAGATGGATTCAGATAAAAGCCTATAATTCTGCAGTATGAATGTGTAACCTTGGAACAAACATCTAAAATCCAAGGAAATGCTCTACTCTCTAGCATACAAGTTTTCTGTATAATTCTTGAAGCACTTCGGTATTTTCCTTCCTGGGTCCTGTATGACTGTACCTACCTTCCACAGGCCAGTGAACACTAGGCACTGTCCCCATGTCTGATGATAAGGCAGTACTAAGCTTCAATTTAGACTTTGCACGTTCACTGCTATGGGCAACCTAATTTAAAATATCTATCTGGGCTGCTTTCTTTAACCTGAGTTTTAAAATATTATGCAACTCTTTTGATTGCATTTAAAATTGGTGGTCTGAATCTTGTGTACTTAGTTTTTAGAACAATCTATTACCTTTAAATAAGTGTTGACAGTAACTCAGATCCAAACTGAATTAATGTCAGAATATAACAGAGTTCTGAGAAGACGTTTTTCAAGCCCTTAAGCTACTTTCTCAACCCCTTTAGCTGTTTGCTAAAATAGCTCAAGGGGAGTGAAAGCGTTCTAAATCATTTATTCCTGAGTAAATCAGAGAGATTGTGGCTAGAGTTACAGTAACTAGAGTTAAAGCACTAAATAGTAGCATCCGTTGCAGAATATTATCTAGCAGTCCCTTGGAAACAGTAACACCAAAAATCATACTGCGACTCTTCATTTAGATTTAAAAAAAAAGACAAGAAAATGAAAAAGATATTTTCAGGCTCCTTGGTATAAAAGAGATTATTATTTATAATAAGTAATGATAATCATTATCCAGTACCTAGAGAAATGAAATCTCCATGTACTTGAGAACTATAGTAGGAATAAAATCAAAATTTAAACTATTATTTTTGGAATGAATTCTACACATTAGAACAGACTCATGGGAGATGTAGTTAAACAAAGAGCCCCCTCTCCTCCTAAATCATAAAGACAGGAGAAAATAATTATGTCTTCAATGTACATTGGTTGTTTGAGAAAACCCAATGCAACTCAAAAGTTCTATTCAAAGCTTAAACAAAAAAAAAAAAAAAAACTTTCTTCCAGTAATAATAAGGTAATTCAGAAATTATATATGTCTGTTTCAGAGAACCAAATAACTACAAGGACCAATCAATCAATGCATAATTATCAGAAACAGGAAACCTGCAACAAAATTTGGGAAATAGACCTGGAATAATAATGAGAACAGGAGATGAGAGTCTCTGTCCATCTCTGATTATTCACAAAATGTATGAATGAAAGATCTAAAGGTTTTGGGTACTTTTTTCCCCCTCCCTCCTCTCCTCTTCTTTTGGATCCACCACATATATTAGGGGTAAATGCATGTCTTTATTTCCATTAGACAATGTCAATTTTAGATGATAAGGCTGAAGAATATTAAATAAATTATGAGAAATAAGGTGAACCAGATATGTGGATGGGAAACTGATTGGATGGCCAGGCCCAGAGAGTGGTGGTAAAAGGCGTTAAATACAACTAGAGGTCAGTTACAAGTGGGGTTCCCCAGGGCTCAGTGCTGGGTCCAGCCCTGTTCAATGTCTTTATCAATGACCTGGATGAAGGCATTGAGTGCACCCTTAGCAAGTTTGCAGACAACACTAAGCTGGGTGGAAGCGTGGATCTGATGGAGGGTAGGGAGGCTGTGGAAAGGCATCAAAACAGACGGGACTGCTGAGCTGAGACCAATGGCTTGATGTTTAACGAGGCCAAATGCACTTGGGACACAACAACCCTATGCAGTGCTACAGACTAGGAGAGGTCTGTCTAGAAAGCTGCCTGCAGGAGAAAGACCTGGTGGGTGTTAGTTGACAGCTGACTGAACATAAGCCAGCAGTGTGCCCAGGTGGCCAAGAAGGCCAAGGGCATCTTGGCTTGGATCAGAAACTCTGTGACCGGCAGGTCCATGGAGGTTGTTCTCCCTCTGTGCTTGGCACTGGTGAGGCCGCTCCTTGAATCCTGTGTTCAGTTCTGAGCCCCTCACCACAAGAAGGATGTTGAGGCTCTGGAACAAGTCCAGAGAAGAGCAACAAAGCTGATGAAGGGGCTGGAGAACAGATCTTATGAGGAATGACTGGGAGAGATGGTTTTTTTAGCCTGGAGAAGAGGAGGCTGAGGGGATACCTCATTGCTCTCTACAACTACCCGAAAGGAGGTTGTGGAGAAGAGGGTGCTGGCCTCTTCTCCCAAGTGGCACATAAAAGTTGCAAGGTGGAAGCTGTTAGTGTTCCTGTAATGACAGGACAAAAGGAAATGTGGAATCCAACCCTGAGGATGAGGATGATGTCTCCCACAGCCTAGAATCTTCCCCTAGGCTGCACCGTTCTCAGAAAAAGATAAAAACATCCTCCCTTAAGAAGAAGAGGAGGATGATTGTTGTAGGGGACTCCCTCCTAAAAGGAACGAAGGGACCCATTTGCAGACCGGACCCACTCCACAGAGAGGTCTGCTTTTTACCGGGGGCATCAGTGAAGGAGGTAGCTAGAAAACTTCCTTCCCTGGTCCACGAGACAGACTACTATCCTCTGACAGAGGATCAAGAATGACTTCAGGGCCATTGGGAAAATGATGGAGGGCTCTGGGGCACAAATAGTATTCTGCTCCATCCCAAGGCTAAATAGAGAGGAGTGGGAAGTCTGGAAGAAAAAATCAATTAATGCCTGGCTCCGAACCTGGTGTGAGGAAAGGGGCTTTGGCTTCTTGGTCATGGGGTGGCTCACAAAACCCCAGGCTTTCTTGATAAGGATGGGACATGTGTGTCTCCTAGGGGGACTAAAGCCCTTGCTAAAAACCTAGCTAAGCTCATAAATCGAGCTTTAAACCAGATGTGAAGGGGGAGGGGGTTGAGACCAGGATAGACAGGAACGAGCCTGAACATGGGGCAATGGTGATTGGGAGAGGATGTGCTGGTGAGGACCTCCAGTACCTCACCACACAGAAAGTGGGGGAGAACACACCTGGGGGTGCTAAGGGAGATATGGGCACTCAAGAGATAGCTACTCCAGTTACCAGGCAATTAGGAATGAACTCTGTTCCGTCTAAGAGGGCTGAAGGCTCGGCAGCTCGGCTGAAGTGCATTTACACCAATGCACGCAGCATGAGGAATAAGAAGGAAGAGCTGGAAGCTGTCGTAGGGCAAGGAGCCTATGATGTCACTGCCATCAAGGAAACGTGGTGGGACGACTCATATAACTGGAGTGCAGCTATGGTGGGGTACAAACTCTTCAGGCAGGATAGGAAGGGTAGGAGAGGAGACGGGGTAGCCCTCTTTGTAAGGGAGGACTTGGACACTGTTGAGATGGATTGTGGTGATGAGGAGATTGAGTGCCTGTGGATTAAAATCAGAGGAGCCCACCAGAAGGTAGATTTTGTGATGGGAGTCTGTTACAGACTACCCAGCCAAGGAGAAGCAGCTGATGAGCTCTTCTATAAACAGCTAGGGTTAATCTCTAGATCAATGCATCTTGTTCTTGTGGGAGACTTCAATCTTCCTGATATCTGCTGGAAGTACAATAGAGCAGATAGGAAGCAGTCTAGGAGGTTCCTGGAGTGCACGGGAGACAACTTCCTTGCACAGCTGGTGAGTGAGCCGACAAGAGAAGGTGCCCTCCTGGACCTGCTGTTTATGAACAGAGAAGGCCTTGGGGGGGATGTGGCAGTAGGTGGACACCTAGGACAAAGTGATCATGAGATGATAGGGTTTTCTGTTCTAGGTGAAGTGAAGAGGGTGGTTAGTAGGACAGTAGCATTAAATGTCCAGAGGGCAGACTTTGAACTCTTCAGAAGACTGGTTGGCGAAGTCTCACGGGAGACAGTACTTAAGGGCAAGGGAGCCCCTGAGGGCTGGGAGCTCTTCAAAAAGGAAATCCTAGCAACTCAGGAGAAAGCCAATCCCATGTTCCGGAAAAAAAGCCGGCAGGGGAGAAAACCATCTTGGTTGAACAGAGAGATCTTGAGTGATATCAAGAAGAAGAGAAATGTTTATGGGCTCTGGAAGAAGGGACAGGCCTCTTGGGTGGACTACAGGAGGGAAGTGAGATTGTGTAGAGAAAAAATCAGAAGGGCTAAGGCTCAACTAGAAATCAGATTAGCAAAGTCTGTGAAAGATAACAAAAAAAACTTCTATAAATATATAAATAATAAAAGGAGGACTAGGGAGACCATACAGTCCCTATTGGACGCAAAAGGAACAACAGTGACAGGGGATGAGGAAAAGGCTGAGGTACTTAATGACTTCTTTGCCTCAGTCTTTAATTGTAAAGAAAGTCGTTTCCTCTGTGTACAAACCCAGGAGCTAGAGGAGCAAAATGAGGCTCCCATGATCCAAGAGGAGGTGGTCAGAGCCTTGCTAGCCTGACTAGACACCCACAAGTCTATGGGGCTGGATGGGATTCATCCAAGGGTATTGAAGGACCTGGCAGATGTGCTGGCCAAACCCCTTTCCATCATCTTCCAACAGTCCTGGGAGACTGGGGAAGTCCCACTGGACTGGAGGCTGGCTGATGTTGTGCCCATCTACAAGAAGGGCCGCAGGGAGGACCCAGGAAACTACAGGCCTGCCAGTCTGACCTCAGTGCCAGGGAAAGTCATGGAGCAGGTGATCTTGAGTGCCATCATGAAGCACATGCAAGAGAACTGGGTGATCAGGCCCAGTCAACACGGGTTCACAAAAGACAGGCCTTGCCAGACTAACCTGATCGTTTCTATGATAAAGTGACTCGGCTGCTGGATGAGGGAAAGGCTGTGGACATGGTCTTCCTGGACTTCAGTAAAGCCTTTGACACAGTTTCTCACAGCATTCTGCTTGAGAAACTGTCAGCCTCTGGCCTGGACATGTAGGACAGGACGTGCTGGAACTTGTTAGTCGGAGACCCTGGGAGGAGTGAGATAAGGCTTTTGTTTAGAGAGGAATGGAGACTGCTGGCTCCGTGCGGATGAGCACGGGCGTCTGCGGTTGCGAGGCAGTGGCCTTGATGAGAAGAGATGCTGTTGCTGTTGCTAAAGCAAGTCGATGCTTAAAAAAGGCTCATTTGTATTAACCAATCTGTGATTGCCTAGTTTAGCGTAAAAACCAATCGGTTTAAAACACGCCTCTTGTAACCACAATAAAAATGTGTTTTAAACGCAATAAATTGAACACTTGCTTGCATCAGGCTATCGTCCCGTCTCTTATTCGCAGCATGGACAGGCGCTGACTCTCCTGGGTGGAAAACTGGTTGGATGGCCGGGCCCAGAGAGTGGTGGTGAATGGTGTGAAATCCAGCTGGAGGCCAGTGACAAGTGGGGTTCCCCAGGGCTCAGTGCTGGGTCCAGCCCTGTTCAATGTCTTTATCAATGACCTGAATGAAGGCATTGAGTGCACCCTTAGCAAGTTTGCAGACAACACTATGCTGGGTGGAAGTGTTGATCTGCTGGAGGGTAGTGAGGCTCTGCAAAGGGATCTGAACAGGCTGGACCCCTGGGCTGAGTCCAATGGCATAAGGTTTAACAAGGCCAAATGCCGGGTCCTGCACTTGGGGCACAACAACCCTATGCAGTGCTACAGACTAGGAGAAGTCTGTCTAGAAAGCTGCCTGGAGGAGAGGGACCTGGGGGTGTTGGTTGACAGCCGACTGAATATGAGCCAGCAGTGTACCCAGGTGGCCAAGAAGGCCAATGGCATCTTGGCTTGTATCAGAAACGGTGTGACCAGCAGGTCCAGGGAGGTTATTCTCCCTCTGTACTCGGCACTGGTGAGACCACTCCTCGAATACTGTGTTCAGTTCTGGGTCCCTCACCACAAGAAGGATGTTGAGGCTCTGGAGAGAGTCCAGAGAAGAGCAACAAAGCTGGTGAAAGGGCTGGAGAACAAGTCTTACAAGGAGCGGCTGAGAGAGCTGGGGTTGTTTAGCCTGGAGAAGAGGAGGCTGAGGGGTGACCTCATTGCTCTCTACAACTACCTGAAAGGAGGTTGTAGAGAGGAGGGTGCTGGCCTCTTCTCCCAAGTGATGGGGTCAGGACAAGAGGGAATGGCCTCAAGCTCCACCAGGAGAGGTTTAAGCTGGACATTAGGAAAAAATTTTTCACAGAAAGGGTCATTGGGCACTGGAACAGGCTGCCCAGGGAAGTGGTTGAGTCACGTTCCCTGGAGGTGTTTAAGGCACGGGTGGACGAGGTGTGAAGGGGCATGGTTTAGTGCTTGATAGGAATGGTTGGACTCGATGATCCGGTGGGTCTCTTCCAACCTGGTTATTCTATGATTCTATGATTCTATGAAATGGCCTCAAGGTCCACCAGGGGAGGTTTAGGCTGAACATTAGGAAAAAAAATCATGGAAAGGGTCATCGTGCATTGGCACAGGCTGCCCAGGGGAGTGGTTGAGTCACCTTCCCTGGAAGTTATTAAGGGATGGGTGGTTGAATTGCTGAGGGGCATGGTTTAGTATTTGATAGGAGTGGTTGGACTCAGTGATCCAGTGGGTCTTTTCCAACCTGGTGATTCTATGATTCTGTGTCAGAGACATGTAGGTCTTATATGAATTCCAAAAGCAATAACATTTGTCGTACAAAGAAATAGCTTTATCTACTCATACATATGTCTTAGTTTAAGATAACTGTAGTCATCAATGAAAAGTTATATTGTGTTTTAGAATAATAGACCGTTTAAAATATAGTATTATGAACAAGGTTATGCTAGTTATTTGGTTTTTTCTTTTAATTTTTACATTAGTCAATGTAAATAAAAGCAACAACATTGAACTGATGAAAGACAACATGTAGAGTTAACCTACTGAATTCCTTATCATCGTATAAGAAAACTGTCAAATTCTAAAGACAACATTTTTAAAACTGGATGAACCTGCATGATGCATAATACTATAGTTCTATATTTCTAGAAAAATAAGATGGAAATTCAATATCTAAAAACTTATTTCAAGCACAATTTAAACCTTTACAAAAATAAGATTTCATTAGGAGCTGATACTTCTCACATTATTTAGTTTCTTTTGTGTTTTTCTTAAACTAATTAACATTCTCTCTTGTTTGAGGCATAATTGTGAACTAGATGGACTGTTGATCTGATGAATTGAAGCAAGTTTTGGATTTTTGTGGGGTTTCTCTCTTAATATATCTTTTTTTTTAAGATGCCTTTTCCCCCTTATCCTTATAAAGAAATCTGTGGGGCCTTTTTTCCCCTAGAAAATCTCCTTCAAAAAAAAAAAAAAGAAAAAAAAGAAGTGAAAGAAGTGAAATTTACTTTGGAAGTAAACATGTGCTTTTTCGAAAAGTAAATATGCGAAGACAGAACAATCTAGCCAATATGATCAATATGATTTTGCAAACTAGACATATTTGTGCTAGGAATTCACTGAGTTTATACTTATGATGAGTTTAGCACTGACTCTATAACCTTCAAAAGTATAAAGTTTATTTCCAAGGCTCAGGTGATTTAATTCCTCTATTGTATTTTAGCATGTGCAATATATCAAGCCTAAGATGTGTTGTATCAAATGAAATATGTTTCCGACCTGAAAGAAGAAAAAAAAAATGAGCACTTTCTGCAAACAAGAAAAAATTTAAAATGAAAAAAAAACAAACCAGAATTTTGTCTGGTTGGTGAGATAATATTCATGCAACAGGACTTGGCAAAGCTCTGAAAGGCTGTAAGAGAATTCCGGATGTACATAGAAGGAATAGCAAATATACTGTTGACTTCAGTGGGTCTATGTTATTCACTCCTACTAAGAAAGTAACTCTAGACTGTGAGTGGTCTGTCTTTGGTTGCTTTAAGTAACATAATTTTTAACTCCAATATGTTTATTGCAAGCTATTTCATTACTTGTTTGTAAATAATTGTGTCATTATCTGTTTCTTAAAGCAAACAAACCAGAAAAAAAACCTAAAAGTTCCTATATTTTTTCAAGCCAGTAATACCTGCTTCTCAGCACAGATAGACACAAAAGATGACATTATTCGTACAGTGATTGTCATGCTTATATGTAATTCTATATATGGTATAGAATTCTTTTTCCGTGGGGGTAAAAATCAAGAGATTCTTGTTTTTTTTCCACAGTGTGGTAATTTGTTTATTCCTTTATACACAAAACTGCAGTAAAATAAGTGAGATAAGAACTTCTTTCATACTGAGTTTTTTCTTTTTCCTCTTTACTATTTAAAGGTCAGAATTTTTACAAGTATTTTTGGTTTAAAATATATTAAATATTTCATAATCTCCTCACAGGTATTTATAGAGAGCAATGAGGTTTCCCCTCAGCCTCCTCTTCTCCAGACTAAACAACCCCAGCTCTCTCAGCCGTTCCTCATAAGGCCTGTTCTCCAGGTTATTGAAGAAAGAATGCTTAGTGAAATGCTATTGCCCTAGTAAATTAATATTAATAAATCAGTGTAATTACTGTGATATTCAAAATTTGTTCTAACTCTCAGCTCATGTACATAATCTAGCTATAGGATTGTGCTAGTTTTGGTTTAACTCAGTTTTCAAATGACCATTTTAATAATAAATGTTAAGCAGATAGTGATTGATAGGAATGGTAAGACTCGATGATCCAGGAGGTCTTTTACTACCTGGTGATTCTATGATTCAGTCATTAGGACGCCATTTCTTTCAAGCTCAATGTTTTCAAAGGAATTTCCCTACTCCATAGAATTCATATTTTCATAGATTTTAATTACTTACTAATAAATCACAACATTCATGGTGTTGTAGATTTTTAACATAATCTGTCACTAAAATCATGCAGGCTTTTTAGCGCTTCAGGATTTCATGTTGAAGTGTTGCCATGTCGGACAGAGAAAAAGTTGCATTTGTGGAGAATAAGCATACCTCTGTTTCATAAGGACCATTATAGCACATTGCAACTTGTCTCATTTTATTCAACTGATCAATGAAATGGAAAACCAAAGCCTCAGAAAGCCTTTTGAACAACTAAGTCATTTTGGTCAACATTGTGTCTAAACATTCTTTATGACTGAGTGTTTGAAAATTAAATACACACACTATTTGGAAAACTGTGTTTTCTTTACTATCCAGCCATGTGTAATTCCAAACTTAGTGGCCACATGCTGAAACATCATTTTTTTTTATTACTACATACTGCCTGGAAGAAGACATTTATTATAACCTTGGGCAGGTGAAAAGGTAGCAGCTGCATGTATTCAGTTTGTCATTTCCTTCTCAAGTTTACCAGAACAAGGACAGCCAGCTATTTACAGGCTTCACTTATAGAGTAGCTCATAGCATGCATTTCTCAGTATATTCTGGGAGTCACAGTTCCATCCCACTTCTTTAAGATGAAAGAATTGCAGGTATTTCTAGAAAATCACTCTCTGTTTCTGACAGAAGCTTTCAATAAGTACTTTGATATTAGACTGACAAGTAATATGTCACTTTTAGCAGAACAGTCTTGTATTTTGTTAGTTTGTTTGAAGAAGCCATGAGAAGTTCAACAAAAAACTTATTACTTGTCTTACTCACAGGAAAGGAGGTCACTCAAACATACCCTTTCTGAAGAGCTGAAGATTTTCAACCCCTCTAAATTTCACAGTCAAAGATGTGGCTCATTGTAGAGCTATTTCCAATCTTATTGCTAAACTGAAGTTGCTCTGCACTCATGTGCTTGCCCCAGATACTACTTTTTGTCAGTACTCAAACAGAAGATTTCATACCGGGTTTATTCAGACTGGTAGTGCGAAACTATCTGCTGTAGCTAGTGAGCGTGACAATGCAATGTAAAGTTATCCTGAACAATTCAGCAAAGTTATTCGCTTAGAGCACTGGCAATACAACTAACACTGACATCTGCCAGAAAATGTGTATAAAGCATTGATCTACTTTCATTACAATCTGGTACTGGAAAGAGAAAAAAAAAAAGAGAGAGAGGGAATGAGTGGCAATACAAAGACAATAACTTCAGTTTCTATCTACCTCCTAATCAAATACTAACGTTCTTGTCACAAAGCTGGAAGAGCTTACAGTTGTGGAATAATGTCACAGAGCCACATCAGTGTCATTAAAACTTTTTCTCTTCAAAATTCCTTGTGGACAATTTTCTCGATAAAGTGTAAAAGCATTATCTGTAAAACAGATAAACACCCATACACTGACTATACATTAGCACCCAATAAAAAGTGTGCTTGTACCATAAAAGTGTACTGCTGGAGAATATTTAGTGTGTGAACTCGAAGTGACACATATGAAATGGAACAAAACACAAAAATACTCTTCACCCACAAGAAATAAGAATCTATCATTATTGACAATCTGTTTCTATAGATACTTTTCATAACTAATATGGTGAATATCAATTATTTCTGTAGATTTTGTTCCATTTATGAAAAGGTATTCCACTACTTTTGAAAATAAAATAATTTGAAAGCAGAACACATTAATTTTCTTAAAAAACTTGCAATAAAATACTTCTATACCCAAGACAATAGAAACATTTTCAGGAATTAACACAATATAACACTAATTAAATAGTAGAATTTTTCTTTTTCCTTAATGAGAAATACTGCATCTTCTTTCTTTGTTAAGTTTTAGAAGACAATTTTCTTTACAAAAGAGTGTAAATAGTGTACAAAATAGCCTTTGTTCTTAAGAAAAAAAAAAAAGGAGGCAAATAAACTTTTAGTCCATGCTTATTTATGTGGCTGGTTTTGTGTATATCTCTTCGTCAGATTCAATAAAATTTCTGGAATAAGTGCATGTTCTAAAATAGTTACATTCCTACAAGTAATGGAAAAACTCACATTGTTTTTACTAAGAGAGCGTAAGGCTTGATTTTTCCCAAGAATAATACTAATGATATAGTGTTGTTGTTTTTTCGGTTCGTTTTTTTTTTTTAACTTAGTTGATTACAATGAAATAATCCATATAGTGGAACTTGGGTGATGACACAAACATAATGAAGTAAAACGGAGAATTGACAGAGTAATCTGGCATTGCATTCAAGGTTCTTTTTTAAGATTGGCTAATACTTGACTGTTCACATCATATTGCTTAATGAAATTTGTTTGTTGGAGGCAGAGGTAGAACTCAAGACATTACATAAGTCTGTCTTATTTCCAGAATAACGACTAGATTTATATTTAGCAAGTGGATCTCTTATAGAGAGGAAAATAATTTATTTTTTGGCAGTCCTTGAACAATTTGAACAATTTCAAAGAAAGCCTGGAATGTGGAGAAATGAGGAAAGAATAAAGCCAAGTTAGAATATGGCAATGCAGAAAGCATAATAATGTGAGGATAAGGAAACTAACAAGTAATGAAGGAAGGAAAACAGACACCCCCCCTGAAAGAAACGAGAAGAAGGAAGTAAAGTGCGCAAAACAAAAATTGATGCTAAATATGAGCATTCTGTGAAATAATTTATCTACCTCTATCTAAAATGTGCCTGTTTTGATTTTCAATTAAAAAAACTCAACTAAAACTAATATTAAAAAACATAAGTAGAGATATTCTCAAGTAGACATATCATTGAACAGAAAATCAAACAAAAGGGGAGATACATTTAGAAAAAAGAAATATCCATAGCTCCCATGTTCATTGAGCTAGTTAGTTTTGTTTCTTAAGAATGAAACATCCCTCTGAAATGTTTTGGTACAAAATAATTTGCACAATTTGTTTTTAAAAATATGTAGCTTCCTTAGACAAGTATTATTTGATGCAACTATCCGTATTTTCTTTAGCATGGGTTTATGATGGAGTAGTTACAGCTCCACAACTACAGTTGACTGAAGGAAATGTCAGTCTTGGAAGAGGAAAATGAGCATACACTGAGAAAACATCACCTCATTTAGAGTTTCAAACTCAAATTCTTACCAATATATGTTGCAGAGAATATGCTATATGAAACTAGTATTCTCAGAAACAATTTCATACTGAATAGGAATTCTAAATTGAATTTTTATTCTCCAGTTTCAAAACAATGAACGGAATCACTGTCATATGTATAACTCTAAAAGCTGTCACAGTTTATTCCCATAGTGTGAATTAAGTATTAATTAAGTAACCCTATTTTCATTTGCAGTGCTCTACAGTGATGTTTTGTTTTTCTTTTCCTAGAATTATATATTCTCATTTGTTTTGCAAAATGAGTTTATAGATTTTCCCAGGAGTAATCCTGATTTTTCTAGAATTAAATGATTTCTAGAATTAAATGATGAATATATTTTACTCTCAGAAGCATATGTTGGGCTGGGTTTCAGATGAGCCAACGAAAAATAGTAAACACTGTCAGGGAATATATTTAGATGTCATAGAGGTGTCTCAATCAGTCTTACCACCAAAACACCAAAACATGATTACCACCAAAACATGATAAACCACCAAACATGATTGGAGTTTAGGCACTATTTCCTAGAAACCAAGATATCACACTCCTAGAAACTGTGAAGAACAACTATTACTTGAATATGTTAAGCCCTTTGTCCCCACATGAAACATTTAATTCATCTTCTGGATGTATCTTTTATTTTATAGATCTTTCTGTACAATGATTTTTCAAGTGAACCATATATGCTAATCAGGAAATACATCTGAGGAGTTCTACATCACAGGAAATATTTTAGCTCTTTAGCCTGAACCTGCACTGAACATATATCTGTGGGATGAGTCATGAGAACTCTCTCCTGTTCTTTGCTTTAGTTTTTAAGGCTTTTAAACATTGGATTCATGGTGTATAGCAGTAAAAGAAGGATGGTACTTGCAATATTTATGTTAATGCAGCAGCATGTCTTTAAGATCCTTAACTTCTCTTGAGAAAAATGAAAGAAAAAAGGTTTTTCACAAAATAATTTTGTATAAGCTGCAGAACCTCCACAGTTCTCTAGTATTCTGCTGGAATTTCTCAGCCAGCAGGATGCGTATTTACACCTAAAATGAGTCATTATTTTAGCTATTCCCATCATCAATATTTAGAAGTGCATCACTGACAGACAGTACAGGAAAAAAATTATTCTGTTTTAATAACTCATGTTGATTTTCTTGCTTTTAGTGGTAAATTATGATTTTATAAACACACACAAGACTGCTGATAATGAGAGGGATGTCTTGAAAGAGCACTGGTGAAAAGTCTTTCTGATAAATAGAATCGAATATAAGTCATTTCTTGCAACCACACATACCTGTACTTCCATAAATAATCTTATATATGTGGTCTAGCCAGACCAATTTAGAATGAAGACAAACATGTTAACTGAGAAACTGGATATGTATAAATTTAATTTTACCTTTTAAAGTAATTATCAAATTGAAATATAACCAGGAGAGTACCACCAGCTTCATAATGTATCTTGTAACTTCTTCCATGATTCTATCTTCCTCTCTCTCTTTCTCCTTTTTTCTCCTCTCTAATATCAATTCTCTCTACCTCTTAAAATGTATTACCTTCTACATCTTAAATATTAATAAAAACTGCTAATGAAATGTCAGTTCTTTATCTCACTTTTCAGGCAGATGAATTAGTTTCCTTTTAGAGAGTCTATAATTTAAGTTACATTTTTTAAAGGGAAACCTCATTACTTAATTGGAAATACTCATGACGCATCTAAAGAAATACAGAGAAGGCAAGTAAAATTCATATTATTCTCATTCAGACAATGTTAATTTATAAGTAGCTTACCTGGTAAAAATTTATTAAGATAATGGAACACCATATACCAGGTAAGCAATGGTTGCCACTAATAACTTTGAAAATTACCTTTTTCAGGCAAACTAAATTTTCTATAATCTTTACGACACCTCTGTAGTTGCAATGCATTTAGAGTATACTCCCTCTGTACTCGGCACTGGTGAGACCACTCCTCGAAAACTGTGTTCAGTTCTGGGCTCCTCACCACAAGAAGGATGTTGAGGCTCTGGAGCGAGTCCAGAGAAAAGCAACAAAGCTGGTGAAGGGGCTGGAGAACAGGCTTGTGAGGAGCATTGAGAGAGCTGGGGTTGTTTAGCCTGGAGAAGAGGAGGCTGAGGGGGGACCTCATCGGTCTCTATAACTACCTGAAAGGAGGTTGTAGAGAGGAGGGTGCTGGCCTCTTCTCCCAAGTGACGGGGGACACGACAAGAGGGAATGGCCTCAAGCTCCACCAGGGGAGGTTTAGGCTGGACATTAGGAAAAAATTCTTCACAGAAAGGGTCACTGGGCACTGGAACAGGCTGCCCAGGGAGGTGGTTGAGTCGCCTTCCCTGGAGGTGCTTAAGGCACGGGTGGACGAGGTGCTAAGGGGCATGGTTTAGTGTTTGATAGGAATGGTTGGACTCGATGATCCGGTGGGTCTCTTCCAACCTGGTTATTCTATGATTCTATGAAAATACAGAACACTGAGTTTATGGTCCTGTCAATACTCCAGTAACTGCATGTTTAGAACAGTGACGCTTGTGAAAGAAATGTATGAATGTGTCAGAGGCTCGTTTGCACTGATGGCAACCAAATAAAGTAAAAAGTAGTATAGTAAAACCTAAAAGAAGTTATAATAATTCACTAGGTTAATAGAATACATGTTATATATTTGCAATATAATGCATTTACAACTGACAGAAGCCTTAGAGTATACACAGAACTAGTAAGTGGCCATCCATAATTTGTGAACCAGAACTTCTCAGAAAATTTTCACATACCATTCTTAAGAATTGGGATCAGTAGCTCATTTTTGTCAGATTGTTGCTTCTTTTAAATCCAAAGCAAAGATTCACATTTATTTGGAGCTTTAATTGGAACATGGGATACAAATCTCTCTTTCCTTCCTTCTCCTTAATATTTTTTTTAGATTTTATACCTGAAAAATCCTTTTCCCTCACCCCCAGTCATTAGTGAAACAGAATATGCACTCAGGCACTAATCAATCACACAGAGTGGGTTAGTTTATTTCAAAGTTTTTTATAAAAAACCCCAAGAGTTCTAGATCAACAAATTTACAACTTCTCAAATGCTATACTAGAGGAAAAAATAAGCTACTAGGTTTGCTTGGATCAGATGGCAATATTTTGACACAAAACAACAGTTACTACTATGTCGCTTGTCGTGATTTTATGATATGGCATCAACAACTCCAGTAATTCCAGTATCACATGCATTGGGAGAGAGATACTGTAATTCTTTTAATCTCTAGGTGTTTTTCTTGGTGTTTTCCTTAATGTTTTACAACCAAAGACAACCTAATGATCCAGATGACCAAAGACCTCTTAATCAATTTAAAGTTGGACTTTGTTTTTAAAGAAATTATACACAATTAACCACCATTGATTGTCAGTCTTAAGCATAGGGGGTCTACAAATAAACTGGAGCTGAACTTCACAAGGGAAGCAAAGAATAACAAGAAGGGCTTCTACAGGTATGTCAACCAGAAAAGGAAGGTTAAAGAAAGCGTAGCCCAACTATGAATGAAAATGGTGACTTTTTATCAGCAAATGAGGAGAACAACTTTTTTTGTCTCAATCTTCACTAACAACAGCTCTCTTCATCTCCCCTGGGTCAATGGAAAAAAAGATGGGGACCAGGGGGTTATAGCCCCTACTAATGTAGGGGCAGATCAGGTTTATGACCACCTGAGGAACATAAACATATTTCATGTGATGGGACCTGATTAAATGCATCCCAGAGATCTGAAGGAATTGACAGATGTGGTTGCAAAGCAACTCTCCAAGATATTTGAAAAGTCATGGAAGTCAGGTGAAATGCCTGGTGACTGGAAGAAAGGCAATACTATTCCTACTACTAAAAAGGGTAGAAAAGGTGACCCTGGAAACTACCGACCTGTCAGTCTCACCTCTGTGCCTGGGAAGATCATGGAAGAGATCCTCCTGGAAGCTATACTAAAGCATGTGGAGTATGAAGAGGTGATTTGAGACAGCCAGCATGGTTTCACCAAGGGCAAGTCCTTCCTAGTGGCTTTGTATGACGAGGCAACTACATCGATGGACATGGGAAAAGTGATGGATATAATCTATCTGGACTCTTGTAAAGCCTCTGACATGGTTCTCCACAACATACTTCTCTCTAAATTGGAGAGATATGGATTTGATGGGTGGACTGTTTGGTGAATAAGGCATTGATTGGATGGTCGCATTCAGAGAGTAGTGGTCAACAGCTTGATGGCCAGATGGAGATCCATAACAAGTGGTGTCCCTCAGGGGTCATTACTGGAACCAGTGCTGTTTAATATTTTCATCAATGATGTAGATGGTGAGATAAAGTACATCCTCAGCAAGTTTGCAGGTGAGTGGTGCAGTTGTTACACTGGAAGGACAGGATGTCATCCACAGGGACCTGAACAAGCTGGAGAAGTGGGCCTTTGTGGTCCTCATGAGGTTCAACAAGGCCAGATGCTAGGTCCTACAACTGGGTCAGGGCAATTCATGTTCTCAATACCCCATGCAGGACTGATATGATTGAGAGATGCACTCAGTAGGACTTGGGGGTGCTGACTGATGAGAAACTACATGAGCTAGAAATGTGTGCTTATGAGTCAGAAGGCCAACTATAACCTGGGCTGCATCAAAAGAGGCAGGCCCAGCAGGTCAAGGGAGGTGATTCTCCCCCTCTACTCCACTCTCATGAGACTCCACCTGGAGTATTGTGTCCAGTTCTGAAATCCACAGCATAAGAAGGATACGGAACTCTTAGAATAGGTCCAGAGGAGGGCTACAAAGCTGACCGGAGAGCTAGAGAACCTCTGATATAAAGACAGACTAAGAAAGTTGAGATTGTTCAGCCCGGACAAGAAAAGGCTCCAAGGAGACCTTACGGTGGTTTTTGAGTGCCTGAAGGGGGTGTACAAGAAAGATGGGGAGGGACTTTTACAGAGGTGTGTAGTGATAGAACAAGATAGAATGGCTTTAAATTGGCAGGGGGAAGATTTAGATTAGACATTTGGAAGATATTCTTCACAATGAGGGTGGTGAGGTACCAGAACATGTTACTCAGAGAATTTGTGGATACCCTCTCCCTAGAAGCATTCAAGGCCATGTTGGATGGGGCCTTGAGAAGCCTGGTCTAGTGGGAAGTGTCCCTGCCCATGGCAGGGGGGCTGGAAATGGATGAACTCTAAGGTCTTTTCCAGCCCAAACAGTTCTATGATTCTGCAATTCTATGATTCTATGACCTATGCCTGTCTGTCATATTAAATGTATGCAAATATTACTTCTGGTCTTTGTCTCTATGAATTGCATAGACAAATTATATTCCGTAATGAATGTAGTTCTTTATAAATTATTACTATTTTATACTTTGTGTTAACTAACTAAGTAATTAAAGAAATGTACAAACATGTACATTAAAAGCATGTACTCAAAGTATAAAAAAATTCCTTCAAGAGAAAAAAACCAAACCCATAGTTGGCCATATGCCTATTTTTTCACTGTATTTCTTCTTTATATAGCAAACATTAACCAGTAAGTTTGAATAAAATGCCTGTGCTTGGATTCAAACCATTGTAGCACTTAATATTAATTATTGTTGACAAAACAGGTGTCAGAAAAGAACAAAACAAAACAAAAAACCCTGACTGAACATCTTTTGTTCAAGTCCCAGCTCCATTAAATCTTCTAGACAGAACTTCCTTTGTGGAAAATTTATAATTCCCAATTTCCCCTGTAAAACAGTAGGTGTCCCTTACATGAGCTATAAGTCTTGCATAATTGGGCAGCCTAGGACTCTTCCCAAATTTTCTGTGACAGGCATAATTTTTCATGAACACATCTGCCATAAGTTTATAAAAATCTAGAAACAGTTATCCAAAAGAAGTTAATTGTGATTTATGCAGTGACCGTAAGATATGATGGAGAAAACCTTGTCTTTTTTTTTGCAATTCACAAAATATTTGTTCTGTCATTTTGCACTTTAACCACCTCCTAATAATGTATAACACAGGCATCTCTCTTTCTGTTATTTATTTCTTCATAAACTGCAAGTATATTGATGGAAATACGTATTTTCCTATGGAAAACATGACCGTTTTGAAAAGAGTACTCAATATTACTTGGAAGAAAAGACAAACGGTAGAAAGAGATTTTGGTAGTTGCTTTCTGGTTCATAGGTTTAAGTGAAAATTCCATATGAGCAACACAAACAATCATATTGCTTTAAGCTAACAGAAGCTGGCTCTGTTTTCATGGTGACATCATGGTTCAGATTTCAGAAAATAAGTGGATATCATAAGGCCTTACTCTTGTGTTACTTGTACTACCTCAAAGAAATCCTACTATTTGTCTTTTTGTTCTCCAGAAGCTAAATAAGGAAGAATTAACTGTAACTGATATGTAGATGAAAATAAAAGGTTTTTGAACACCAAAGAAATTAGCTAGACAAAGACTAACCTCTCTGGTTTTGAGAGTATGAACATTTTTCCTGCTGTTAGATCCCTGGTTTTATATGAAAAAAAAAAAAAAGAAAGATTAGTGATTATTTCCGTACTGTGGAGAAAATGCTTTCTGTGTTATTCTGTTCAGTCTTAACTCAAGTTTCAAGTATTGGGTATTTTTTAATTAAGAAGGTATTATCTGCAGGAAATTTTGCACTCTTTAATTGATTCTGAAGCTTGTACAATCAAAATGTACTACAAAACTCTTGTTTATTCTGCAGGGATCCTTGTATTGAACTTAAAACACAATGGCTGGGGAAGGGTGCTTTACCCTGGCAAGGACACAGAATGTGGAAAATCTTAATATCCTGAGCAAGAAGTGGATGACTTCACCAGAAGACTGCAGCTGACCATGAGGTTAGATTAAAACAGTGGGATCTTTTCAATCACTTTCTATTTAAGACCAGTTAACAACCTGGCAGCAGGAACAATAATCTAAGATATGGGTCAATATTCAGATGCTAATGATATCAAAGATATAAACCTTTACCTAAGAGTCTTCATGGTCTGACTGTCAGATGATTTAATGCTAGCAGTGCTCAGTTTTTACTTTAAGAGTTTCTGTATTTTGTTCAATAAAATATATATTCTTCTATCATGAAATAGAATGGAAAAAAGTAAATTAAGAGTCAGGTTGCTTAGTTTCATTACTTAAAGCGGGACAGGTAGACTGAAGCACCTATTTTCAAGAAAAATAATCAGAAACGCAACATTTCATCTGTTGCTACCTTGGAGTTAACTATATGTATAATTGCTGGCATCCTGAATCAGTACCTTCAACATTTATATTTCTGTGTTGAAATATAATATAATCTTAGGAGATATACACCATCAGCAAGGACCAAATTTCATTAGGATTAATTCAACAGTGTATACCCTTTAGGAGGGTAACTAAGTTTCCACCGATACACTTATAATTTGTGACGCCTCACGAGCTCTCTCTGACTGTGAATACTTCAGTTAATTTTCTTGGTCTTGATTTGCTTGTCAGTTAAAAAGGGAGATACAGAACCTTAATAAGTGATCTAATACATTAAACAATATGCATTTATCTTTAATCCGTTCTGTGATCCTGAATGAGGGAATTAGAGCCATTCTGAACACAGTTGAAGGAATAAGAAAGTTTAGTTTTTTTCTGGAACAGTTTTTTGCTTAACTTTACAGACAAGATACTTCTGCCCTAGTTGAAGTTGACTGTAATTTTTATGACAAATAAATTAAGTCTCATCTTCCTTATATTTCACTTTTCAGAGAGTTCCCTGAAGACTGGCTGCAAGTTGTTCATCATTTAAAGAGCTGATTTGATATTAGTTCTAAATTCCATAACAGTAAACATGCCATTTAAACCAATTTTGATCAGGTTGACTTATCTTCAACCTGAATGCATTCAGAGGCCTAGCACATTTATTCTATGACAGTTTTCTTGTGCAGATAAAATTAATGACTCACTAACTAAACAAATAAAAATAACTGAACTAACTTAATTCATCAGGAAAAGCTCTAGGGTAAGATAGTATTTTAAAAATAAGAAAAATGGAATTATCTGCACCAGTGTTTCAATGTTATAAGTGTGCCTGAGTATGCTGTTCTTTATTCCACTGAGGTATTGCACCAAAAAACGTCTTTCCAACTTATGTGTGCCAAATAAGATATGCATTTGTTTATGGAATCATAAAAGAGATAATTTTAGTTCAGAATTGTTTTCTGCTAGTTGTAACACAAAAGTGAAAAAAAGTCTGGTGTGAAAAGGTGTTTAGCAGATGTAAAACTGTCATATATAATCTATAAAACATTATATCAGTGACAAGGCTCTTGTTGATAAAATGAACAGTGTCTGCGTGGGCTTTGGCTTACTGTCCCAGTTCTGCCAATTACAAGGTGACAAAAGTTAATGCCCTTAGAGTTAGTGCTCTGAAATATGTTACTGTAATACCATTAAAAGCCATGCAAGTCCATATTCCCTGGAAAGTGACAGAACTATGAAAATTTCAATTCTATGTCATGAACTGGATTTTGGAGTTAATTTAAAATGTCTTATTGGAATTTTAAAACTTGGAAACTGAACGTGACACATACCATTATTAGGAAATCCCATCCCTTCTCAATTCCTTTAAAGCAAGTGAGGAAACAACATATATTGACTCACAAGCTGAAGTGCTTTTCCACTGTCAGTATGAAAAACTAAGATTCTTGAATATATAGATACTAAAGTAATCGTTAAGAAAAAGAAAATAAATTGAAACAATTAAATCTTCAATGTCTGTGTTAATTCACATAAACATACTGTTTCATGTTTCTAAAAATCAGAGAATAAAACTTTTGCCACCAACCTTAGTGGTCCCAGATGTCTGAGTTAATACCAAGTTGATACATGGTGCTTTGAACTCCAAAGAAAAGAGAAATTATTAAGGATTTGATGAAGTAGATTGGATATCTTATTTAAAGATTCACTTCTACATAGACTTCATTTTTCTTGGGTGCTATAGACACTTTGGTCAAGATTTGGACTAGAATGGAATTGAACTAAAGAAGAAGAAGTGATTGCTAGGGTCATGGTGAATAAAGAACAGTGTGGAATTTAGTGCAGGTAAGAAAGATATAAGTTCTTCAGAATAAGGACAGACTTGTGGTAAAGAAATCAGAAGAAATGAGGGGAATCAGTGTCTTTGTTACGAAATAATGGCAAAAGACAAAACCCAAAAGCCAATCCCTGATGACTTCAGTGTAACGATAATGATTTGAACATGAGGGGAAAAAATGTAGTTCCTCCTACAATTACTTAGGTATGCATTTGTCATATGTACAGATATTCACATGATTATGAAAGGAGTTAATCAACAGACACATTGATGTAGAGAGCTAACAATACTTTGTAGAAGTAGTACAAGTTGTTTACTATATATGCACTTACACATAAATTCTACAAAATGTTAAACTCTCTTATTCTGAGAAGTTATGAAATAAAATTAGCATTCAAATGTGGCTAACCATACAACAGACCTAGAGGCACTGAGAAACTACAGACTAGATGTTCCAAGAAGCCAGATGCTGCCTTTGGAATAATATTTTTTCAGGCCTTGGCATCAGAAGTCAGTGATGCCATCCAAATGACTCCTACACCCTATACAAGCTGTTTATTTCAAACAACATACTAGCCATATTAACTATCCAGCTATGGAACAAAAATAGATGTGGATTAAGTTATAAGCAATTTGTTTGAACTAATATTACATGAAAGAAAACTTACACACTTATACTACCTGAGACTGTTCTTTTAAAATGACACTTAAATAAAAGTTAAAAGGATGGATATACGAAAGTTAAAAGACAGACATTTTCCCATGTGCTCCATAAGTCTTGTTTTCTCTTTCTAATACAGTGCCATGAATTTCGCCAGGTGTAACATTAATAATAAATAAGTTTGAAGGCAGCAATCACAAATAACTCTTATGAGGCTAAGATAATTGCACACATTGTTTTATTAATATATTGTTTCCATGATAAAAGACCTACATTTTTACTACAGGAATTTGAGGTCTATTGATCATCTAGCCAGTGAGGTAATGGGTGTTTTGTTCTTACTTTGAAAGGCTTGAGACTAGTCCATAAAGTTCTCACTGTGAGATATTTCTGGGCTTACTTTTTTATGTACCTTCATATGTTTTACTGAACACCTTAAACACATCTCAAGGCATAGTAAGGCTCTACTGCAAGTTCTAGATAAAACATGAAGGCAAATTGTCAAAGAAGAGAAAAATGGTCCAACTGCAGCTGTGTGAGTGGAGGGAACTTGTTCTTCTTTGGTCCCCAGGAATGTTCATTTATTCTGATCTAACTATGTAGTTTCTCTCTAAACTATTTCACTTCAGTTAGCAAATACTTGCTATTTAAATGGCTTAAATTAACTTAGGTTGATTTGGGTTTTTTGGGGGGTTGTTTTTCTTTTTGTTAGTTGTGGTTGTTTTGTTTTGGGGTTTTCTTTGAGGTTGTTTTTTTGTTTGTTTGGATTTTTTTAAATGAAAAAGTTCTAAAACAGCTTAAAGAAGCAGCTCACTGGGCAGATCTGACAGGGTCAGTGATGCATAACTAAGGTAGAATTAAGGCTGGGAGCAATGATTGCTTTTCTTGAAAGAAGTGCAGCTGTTCTATAGCTATAGAACAGCTATAGGAATAGCTATAGGCTGGCTATATCCTGAACAGTATGAGCTGGGTAGAACGAGCTTGGTAGTAAAAGCAAGGCAACATTTGGCTTCCAAGGAACCAGTAAAAATTCAATACAATATATTTTATCAGAACTGCTTAATCCAGTGATCCTTTTTTGTTGTTTACTTACAGTTTAGTTATTTTTTTAATTTATTGTCAGGAAATAAACAAAAAGACCATATCATCTATATCTATATATAAATGTCAATATGAAATGTATAAAATTATTATGAATGTATTAGGAAATACTTGAGTTAATATTACTCAAGTTAACATTACTACCTGTAAGGCTAAACTACAACAGCATTTGTCAATAAAATTGGTATTTAGTGATATTAAATCATAGAATCATAGAATCACCAGGTTGCAAAAGACCCATCGGATCATCGAGTCCAACCATAGGACTCTACATTTCTCACTATAAAACAGGACTTTGACATAGACATGAAGATTAATTCTATCATCTGCACAGTCCACAATCCATATACTTAGTTCTCCATGAAGGTTCTGGAAGAAGTTTACTTGTGGAAATAAGGAACAATAGGATAGTAATTCTTAGTTAAGAGAGATGAATTTATCACAGAATGTAAGTGAAAAAAAGACAACTGCATCATGTTACCAGGATTCTCCACTTTTAGCTGGGGTTCTCCAACTCTTCTGATGTGTTCTGGCAATGAGTGGCTTGCTCCATCTCCTCTGTAACCTTCACCATGTATAGGTGAAAACAACAGTGAGATGTCCTCTTAGATTTATTTTCTAGTACTTATTAAACCCAGATTCTCCTTGTACGCCGTGTTCTCCAATGTCCTGACTGTCTCAGTGTCCTCTGCTGGGACACTCTAATTTATCAATATGTGTCGTATACTAGAGAGTCCAAACATGGATCTAAAACCTCAAATGTGGCTTCACAAGTGCTGCATGTAAGGTAAAGGTCTCTCTGGACCTCCTTGGATCTGATGGTTACTCTTGCTAACACAGTCCAGTATGTCACTGGCATTCTTCACTGAAGGTCACAGATGGCCTTCCTTAGTTTCTTGTTGGTGGACTTGAGAGCTCAGGGGCACGATATGCAGAAAGGATGAGCATAGACCTTAAACCCAAATACTTGAAAGACATTTCACATAATAAAATAAAATAAACAGAAGACTTATTATTTACTTTCTCTATGTCTCTGTTCATCACCTGTAAATAATACCACTACATCTCTCAGGGATGCTGCAAAAAAAAAAAAAAAAAAAAAAATTAATGTTTTTGGTACACTCACATTCCCCAGAGGAAATGCTCACAAGAAGATAAATAATCCTGTCTTTAGAGCAACACTTGATTAGCGTGGAGAAAAGAAAAAGATCTGATAGATACTGCAAAAACTGTTTAGTAATCTAACTCCATACATCTTGGGTACTGAATAAGGGCCCCTGTGGGAGGAAACAAAAGTATGTGTTTGTATTACATAGGCTGTGTCATAATGCATATGAGGGACTAAAGCTATTAATTGTGATGAAATATTTCTAATTGCTTAACTCTGGAAAGTATGGGGTTTTTTTTAAGTGTTATATTCAAGTATGTAGATGCTCTTAAAAACAGAAAGAAAATCTATGTTCACCTACCTGAGGGTATAAATACAGAGGGATCTGGACAGGCTGGATCAATGTGAGATCAACTAAATGAAGTTTAACAAGGCTAAGTGTTTGGGTCATGCAGTTGGGTCAGAAAAACCCCATGAAATATTATGGGCTTGGGGAAATGTGGCTGGAAAGGTGCCCAGCAGAAAAGAACCTGGGTGTATTTTGTCAAACATTGGAACAGTCTGCCCAGGGAAGTGGTGGAGTCACCATCACTGGAAGTATTTAAAAAACTTGTAGATGTGGTTCTTAGGGATATGGTTTAGTGACCAATTTGACAGTGTTAGGTTTACAGTTGGACTCAAAGGCCTTTTCCAACCAAAACAATTGTGTGACTCTGTGATTCTACAATTCTATGAATCTATGTTTATTATCTCTCCTAAATTCCAATGAAACACTTTATTAAAAGAGCAAAAGATTGTTATAAATATTGTACAATCTCTAAAATATTATTTTCTCCCTTTTGTGTTCAAAAGAAACATATTTTCAGTCTTAGTGTTATTTTCTTACATTTGTTAACTTCTTATTTGGCTTTATAGATGTTCATCACCAAGATCATGGTGTTGCTATTAGGACCTTGCTATAGTACAGTAATGTGCCCCTTTAAGAAAAACGTTACATCAGCTATTACGAAAGAAGTCAACTGTTTTCTAAATGGCAGTAGTACAAATAAACTATTAAACAACAGACTCATGCAAATTAACAAGACTGGGGAGAGCTTACTGGTATATCTAATCTAAACCTATAAATCTAAAATCTAAAAACCAAAATCTAATTTATCGAGTACAATAGTTGCTCAAAGTATATTTTATAGCACTTGATATGATCTATTTTTATACATCCCAAAAGGTATTCCTCCCATTTGTCCTTTTGAATGAAACTTCAGTTGTTTTAAGATAAAGAAAAAGAAAGTCTTCTGATCGGTTCATATGTTAAGAAAAGTCTTTCCTTAATGGATAGTCAGAATATTCTTATCAGTCCATACAGCTGTTTATGCAAGAAATCACTGGGAATTCTATTTAAAGAAGACAAATTATAAACCAATTAACAAATAACGTGATTTATCCTATTTCTATAATATATTAGTAATACCAATGTCAGCAGAAAGTTATAAAGGAATATTCAGAAAATAGAGTGCACATTGTCCATCTAAACTTTTATGGGTTTTTTGCAGTTCTGGCAGTACCTGGCAGATACCTCAGGTATCTGACCTAGGGGAGCAGATGCCTAAGAGTTTGATGCATCCGTCTTGAGTCACTGTCAACTTTGTGTCTGACGTTAGATATATTAGACATCTGACATTAGGAATTAGACAGTAGAATTAGATGTACAAATCTGGGTTTTTGTTTTGTGTTCTTCCCTTCCACATATATCTCCTCCATCCTCCGCCCTCCTAGTTTGAAGCGTCCCAATGAAGTTACTGAGTTTAATCCTCTATTCTTATATTAATCCTTCTTTGTGGAAGAAACTGTACTCTGAGACAAGCCAGAAGGCTACTTGTCCAATCCTGGAGAAAATTAGAACTGTGTAAACACTGTTGTTTGATTCTTTTTCCAATAACTTGAGGCTTTAACTCACACAACCTTTTCTCAGCCACTCCATTGACCTGCTCCATATGCCATAATATTCCCCATTGGCAATTTTGGTTATATTTTCAGGCATTTTATATCACAAAAATGCATAAAGAAACCCTAGGGAATTGAACAATCAGGCCCTGAGGGGTTACTCTATTTCTATGTGTGAAGGGAACAGAATTTCGCTTGGCAAAGATCATCACCCTGTCTTCACTATTCATCTTCAAGAATGCATGTAAAAAGTATGTCTGCAGAAACTGAATATCAGTATTTTGGCTAAACTTCAGTTGAATACTCATTACAAGCCCTCAGCAAAGCCAGAGAGTCTGAGTTACTGCAGACAGAAAATGAAAGAATATTCACAGGACACTTAAGTTTAAATACATGCAAACATTTATTGAAGGAGTTCTTGTGTGCAAAACAGAAGTATAAGCTTGTTCTTTTGCTAATAAAGTGTTACCTGCCCTGTCTGCTTATGAGGCAACCACCCATTTAGGAAACAGTTCTCTGTGGAACAAACTTAGGTGTTTGTTCTGTGAGATAATGATCCCTCTCTTCTGAAATTCATAACACAATAAAGTGAATGATGACTCCACAGTCTGTGCTTTCTAGAATTTTTCACTTTCTGGTATCTTTAGTATTTCCAGTGGTTTGAAGAGATGTTATATCTAAAAAGAATGTGACTTCACAGCACTCTGCAAAATATTCCTTTGGCTGCATTAATTGACCCCTGCATACACTGAACTTGTGAGCATCTGTTCAGGGGCCTTCCTCTCGATAGGAACAAACCCTTCCAGCTGCAGGTCACTCAAAGCTAAGAAAAGATCCCAGGGACAAAGCAGTTTAATTCCCCAAGAGGGCACCAGGGGCCATTACATGGCCATTAGCACAGCCAGCAATGGAGCCACAGACAGCAGAGACAGCCAAGCAGCCAGCCAAGAAATCAGCCAAGGGCTTTGTGACAGACACAGATGTTGCTGCTAAAAAATTTATTCTAGACCTTGGCATACGAATCCTTTATCTGTCAGTTGTGTGCCCTGTATGAGGCCCCAGCTGTTAAGTTTGCTAATGAAAGGAGAAGAAGGGGAAAATCTGAGCTGCATTTAGATGACCAACAATATGATTTCTTATAAAGAACTGTTAGTTATTGTCTTAAGGGGTTGATGTCTCTTTTAACAGAAACATTCTAACCTTTTCTGGAAGCTAGTTGTAATGACTTAACACTTCTTACTGTGCACTCTAGATTCAATAGCAGTCAAAGACAAACTCTGTTCTCTCACACAAGGAAGGATCAGTCCTATAGGGAAGAGAACCCACAGTAGAATGGACATCACAGATTAGCCCTATCTAAATTTGATTACCTGACCACTGGTATGAGAATACTTCAGCCTGCAAGGAAAAGAGTAGAATGTCTTTCACTGATTGTTTCTTGCTCTTAAAAGATTCTGCATTTGTATAAATGGTCCAGTTTCCCGAAGAAGCTTGCAAGTGGTTTGACCTTTCTCTGCTTTTCTTCCCATTTTCAAAGACCACACCATTTCAGGTACAGTCCCAAGGTCTGTTTATGATTTGAAGGCTCTGGTATGTACTCTTGCCTCAGTGTTCCTTCCCTACAACACTTAAGCTAGTGAACAGCATTTATCTCCTACCACATATCTCTCTTGAAAAATACATCAGATTATATTGCGAATTCTTTTCCATATCATGAAGAAAGTAACAATAACATGTCTGTTCTTTAAAACTATTTTGTAATGTTATCATATAATACCACAGGTAGATTGCAGCAGATGTAATTGTGTGTTAATGTATGTTATCATGGGAAAACTCAAGTAATACAAATTGGTTTTAGCAAAAACATTTATATCTAGAAGCATACAAATACAAGTTTTTCTCTAGAATTTTACTTATGAGTAGAGGACAACATTGTATTTCCTTTCTTCTGTCTGCAAAGGCTTCTAGTTTAAGCTCTTTTTACCTTAAATGTTATTTTCAGTTAAAATGATTGTTTTTCTTTACCTCACTCTGCTGTTAATACAGCTACACCAAATTTCTTCCCTTTCTGTAACAAATAACTTTCTACAATCTGACCCTTTTAAGGCTATATCCAGCTGCTCTTTCTTATCTTTTAGAGATAATCCCTGAGGGCTTCAGAACAACTGCTCCATTCTGCTCTGGTTAATACTGTTGTCGTAAATTCCTGTGCTGTTTTGCCATCTAGACAGCTCTTAATCAAGCTACCGGAGGGTATACTGGGAACCAAGAAAGTGTGTTGTGGAGTAAACCACAACAAACCTTCAGGCAGTTATAATGGTTTGAAAGAGTAAATTCAAGAACAGAGAGCAGTTTCTCTCTGGTCCACCAGAGAAAACCTCTGATTCAGCTAACAAATTAAGAGTAAATGACTATGCTTCTCTTCCTTTTAAAACAAGCAAGAGCCTAGTTATTATTACTCACCAAAACCCATAGGAACTTTTCCAGGTGAATGTCACTGTCATCAGACTAAAATATCAGAACGTTTATTTCCTTCCTTCCTTCTCTCTTCTTCTCCCATGGCTCAATAAGTCTTGAACTATTTTTTTTTTTAAGATAATGCAGTGACAAACAGAATAGGGGAAAAAATTACCAAGAAGTAACTCAGTTATTAAAACAATCTCCTAGAAAAGGTAAATTTGATCATATCAACTCAAAATAAAGCAAAAACTGAATCAATGTAATCCATTTCCCAAACTGTTGTTCTAATTGGCTGGTTATCATATAAAAATCAGGAGCTGTATAATCAGTGATTCTTTTCTGGCAGTGATTTCTGAAGATAAATAATTTGTCAGTTCTTTTCAAAAACAACTGTACATAGCTAGAAAAATATTCTCTTTTTTTCTGCATTACTTCATGTTTTACTTCAAGTAGCTGTCCAGAATAAATGTACTTTCAAGGATTCTGCTATTCTTAGTAACAGTGGTTGCTCTTCATACAGACAAAAAAAATCCTAAATATTCTTTTTAACTTTTTACAGAGGTGGGAATCTAAATCAACTTTTCTATATTCCACTCAGAAACCACCACAGCAAAACCAACCAAACAAAAAGAATTTTAAAGGCAACTTTCTCCTTTGCATAATTTTCCTAGGTATTATTATTGCCGTGGTAAGTGCCAGTTCTGATATTTAGTAACTGAGTACCTGTGCCACACTGCAGAATACATTTGCTCTGCTTTGCACTCAGTCATCCTGTTGTCTAAGTGTATGCCTTACGTGTGCCCCAAGTATATGCCACAGTTTTGCCTGCAGTTTTGGTCTTCGGACATTCAGAAAGAAATTTACTGGAGTAATGTTTTCTTATATGCCAGAATTTCTTTGTTTCTTCACAAAGATTCAGGGCATCTGAGCAGAAACGAGAAAGAACTGGATCCAGACTCAGATGTGAGCTCACTCACACCCAGGGATGAGGATAAAAACATGCAAAACATCTGTCAATACCTAAAATGCAGACAAAGGAAAACTCAGAAACTGAACTTGCCTCCAACTTCTCCAAAAGAAAAGCTAACCGATATGAAAATTAAGGCCTGTATAAATAGGCTAGTGACTAGGAGAATGCTAATGAATAAGAAACTAAATTCTCACTTAACCAGACTGGAATTTAGGACTTCATGAGTAATTTGTCCCTTTTAAAAAGAGGACATAAACCAATGTGAATTAAGCGTGTTTTTGTTTTTCTTTAGAAAATTGTTCTGCTTTGTTTTGCCAATGCTTAATTGGAGAGAGCAAAACAGGGACAGTCAAAATGACTCCTCAGTATAGTAAGCAATACGTCATTGGGAGTATTTCTCCTATGAATTTTAAATTGTTTCATGAGAAAGGGAAGATATTTAATAAGGGGATTCTTTAATCAATTCTACAATATGGCCAGCTACAAGACAAAGTGGATAGAAAACATCTTTTAAAATTTTAACTCTTAGAGAAAGAAAGTTATTCTGTTTAAGCAGAGAAATATAAGCAACACAGAAAAGAGTTTGCCTATCCATCCTTATATAAAAAGAATCATAGAATCACAGAATCACAGAATGACCTGATTGGAAGGAACCCACAAGGATCATCAAGTCCAACTCCTATCCCTGCATAGGACAGCCCCAAAATTTACACTAGTGTTCCAGTGTCTTTAACACCCATTGAGTGAAGAATCTTTTCCTAATATCCAACCTAAACGTCCCCTGGCACACCTTCCTGCCATTCCCTCAGTTCCTACCATTGGTCACCAGAGAGATCAGTGCCTGCTCCTCCTCCGTCCCTTGTGAGAAATCAGTAAATTGTTATGACGTCTACCCTCAGTCTCCTGCAGGCTGAATAGATCAAATGACTTCAGCCACTCCTCATACAACTTCGTCTCTAGACCTTTCACCAGCTTTGTGGTCCTCATCTGGACACTCTCCAGTAGTTTTATATCCTTTTTATACTGTGGTGCCCAAAACTGCATATAATACACAAGGTGGGGACTGTGATAAATCAGTTTAAAGACTATTGAGATTTAAATATTTCAAAGCTACTAATTTTCTTACCTGAACTAGATTGAATATAAACCTCAAGATATAAACTCCAGCAAGCAGAGCAGAGACAATTCTAATTAGTATTTGAATAAAGTATTTAAAAAGAAAAGACAAAAAAAGCTCTTGATTCTTCAGTAAGTGCTACTGATGAGTCAACAAATTTGCTGTCCCATTTTCAGACTTGATTCAATTAATTGTTCTTACTTTTAAGAATGAATATAATCCTGTTTCCACTTGGAAAATAGCTTTATGATTGTCAACATTCCTTATTTAAGTCAATTATATACATGAGTGCTTGACATATTTGAACTTCTTCTGAATATCCATATAGGTATGAACCAATGAATCTGTATATTTCCACTATGCTGCTGGAAGTAACAACTTTTCATTTAAAAAAAATGCAGCCAGAAAAGCCATACTGCATTTGACCTAAGTGTAGTCACATAGCCTCAAATAATCTGGAACCTAATCAATGCATAACTAATTTTAGTTTTAAAGTTATACGAATTCCGTGATAAACAGACTTTTACACGTACTGCTTATTCTAATTTTTATTCTTACTACATTTCAGCTACATCTTGTATTAAAACAATTTTTTGAGTGGGCTTTATGCAGTACCTTCACTTTCAATGTGGAAATTTAACGTCTGAAGAAAATAATTCTGACATGAAATTCCCTCAGTATTTCCATTTCAGAGATGATTTTGACAAATAATGTATGTCAAGTTCTTTCTTTAAAAAAAAACCAAAACTAAACCATCCTCTAAGAAATATTTTTTTTTATTTTTCTCATCTATATTCTTCTGTAAATACACTTCAATCTAGAAGTAATTTGCCATTATCTTAACCTGTTTGTTTAGCTGTAACAGTTAAAAATTGTAAAATTCTTCACATTTCTAGAAGTGATGGAGTCAAGCTGATGGGAGGAAGAGTCATATTCCAAATATTTGAGGAAGTCTATTGTTATTCTTACATCTGTTCTGAAAAAGAGGTCTAATATATCTGTTTAAGGATTTTTGGATTAAAACACATGAGAAATTACTTACTTAACACAGCTACTATAATTAAAATCAAGCATAAATCAGAACTGCTTGCTGGATAAGTTCAAACAGGTAAATAAATGTAGTCTAAGAATATAAAAGGAACTTTACCTTACCCTCTGTCCCTTAGCTCTCCACCACTGAAATGTAAGTATAAACAAATTTCTCTACCATGCAAAGCAGCTAATTACACAGAAGACTGAGAGACATTCATTTGTTATGATGCGACAATATTTAAGTATGCAATGACTGAAATATGCAAGTATACAGGTAGAGCAAATGTTTAAGTTAAATCTGTATTACCATTTCCCAATCAAAAGAAATCAATTGTATGAACCGTTCCTGGCACAGTTTTTCTGAGACAAATTATTCCCAACTCATTTTCAAGAATTTTCTGGGATATATCACAGAAGAAGGATTCTTAATTAAGATATGGCCTTAGTGTTTGAAGAGCAAGAGAATTTAATAATAAGAGTGCAAGCTGATGCATGCCAGCTGGCCTAAACACCAAACAACGGTCCTAGACATATTTAATTCACTAGCCTAAATGTAGCTTTTGTGCTCTTCCACAATGTTTATGCAGTAGCAGATCCTGAAACAAAGAATAGGTTCCTTAACAAAGGAAAAAAAAAAAGAACCAAAAAAACCAGCAATGTTTAATAACAAATGTATGTATGGTAAACAAAAGGAATAACAATATATTCTTCCTCAAGTAAGCTGAGGAATGAAAACCATGGGAATGAATATCAAGTCCAGCTGACCTAAGCAGATTGTGGTTTTCTTGAGACTTAGAGTAATGCCATATTTATTGAAACACTTATGCTTAAAACTTTTCTACGGGGAAAGGGAAACATAACTGATATTTGCTTCATAATCTATTATTATTATTATTAAAGGCTTAACAGTCTAATTAAAAGACAAACCCCCAGTTATTATTGGTCCAAATACAGTGATATTAGCATTTGTGAATCATTGACACGGTAAAGACATTGGCTTCCTAGTATCAATAATTTTCCTTGCAATTGTCATAGAATCATAGAATTGTTTGGGTTGGAAAGATGCTTTAAAGGACATCTAGTCCAATTCCCCTGCAAAAAGAAGAGACAACATCAACAAGATTAAGTTGCTCAGAGCCCAATCCAACCTGACTTGGAATGTTTCCAGCTCTACTAAAAAGATTGTCCCTATCATTCTTATAAGCCCCCTCTATGAACTGAAAGATCCCAAGAAGGTCTCCCCAGAGCCTCTTTTCCAGGCTGAACAACCCCGACTCTCTCAGGCTGTCCTCATAGCAGTGGCGTTCCAGCCCTCTAAATGCTTCTGTGGCCCTCTTGTGGGCTTGCTCCAACAGGCCTACGTCTTTTTTTGTGAGGAGGGCTCCAAGGCTGGACACAGCATTCCAGATGGAGTCTCAGCCCTCTCACCGATTGAGTAGAGGGGCAGAATGACCTCTCTTAACATGTTGGCCATGCTTCTTTTCACAGCTTCTGTTCCGTGATCTTCCTAGGCACAGAGGTGAGGCTGACAGGTTGATAGGTCATCCTTTCTATCTTTTCTAAAAAATGGATATAATGTTTCTCTTTCTCCAGTCACTGGGGACTTTACTTGACTGCCATGAATTTTTAAATGTCGTGGAGAGTAGCTTGTCAACTACATCAGCCAATTCCCTGAGGGTTCTGTGATGTGTCCCATCAGGTCCCATAAACTTGCATATATTCAGGTTCCTCAGGTATTCATGAACCTGATATTATCCTGCAATGGGAGGGACTTTTCTCCCCTAATCTCTGCCTTGTGGTCCATCCACTTGAGAGGTGTGAGAAGAGAGGTTGTCAGTGAAAAGTGATGTACAGAAGTAGTTGAGTATCTCAGTCTTCTCCTTTTCCATTGTTGCCAGTTTGCCAGATGTGTTCAGCTGGAAACATACACTTTCTTCAACCTTCCTTTTCTGCCTGGCATATCTGTGAAAAACTTTTAGCTATTTTTTGCATCCCTTGCCAACTTCAGCTCCAGAAATGCCTTGGCCTTCCTCACCCCATCCCTACATAACAGGCAGAGTTCCTTTGCTCTTCCCAGGATATCTGTCCCTGTGCATTTCTTTCTTGCCCTTTAGTTTGACCAGCAGTTCTCAACTAAGCCATGGCAGTCTCTTGCCTCTTTCCTGATTCCTTTTACGTGGGGATAGAGAGCTTTGCGGTCTACAGAAAACATCCTTAAAGATCTGCCAGCACTGTTCTGCTCCCTTGTCCCTTCTGACCGTTTCCTAAGGGACCTGTTGTCATATTGACTAACTCCTTGAAGAACTGGAAGTTTGCTTTCAATTTTTTTTTTTTTTTGTTCTTTGTCCCGCCTTCTTCCCCTGTACCTTTTGAACAACTTGCAGCCATCAACAGCTGCACTCCAATCCTGGGATTCATCCCATCAAGTTTAAGTAATGGCAACCAGGCCATAGCTTTCTAGCAGTACAATGGCTTTTAGCTCTTCCTGTTTCACAGAATAACCAGGTTGGAAGAGACCCACCGGATCATCGAGTCCAACCATTCCTATCAAGCACTAAACCATATCTCTCAGCACCTCGTCCACCCGTGCCTTAAACACCTCCAGGGAAGGTGAATCAACCACCTCCCTGGGCAGCCTGTTCCAGTGCCCAATGACCCTTTCTGTAAAGAATTTTTTCCTAACGTCTAGCCTAAACCTCCCCTGGCGGAGCTTGAGGCCATTCCCTCCTGTCCTGTCCCCTGTCACTTGGGAGAAGAGGCCAGCACCCTCCTCTCTACAACGTCCTTTCAGGTAGTTGTAGAGAGCAATGAGGTCTCCCCTCAGCCTCCTCTTCTCCAGGCTAAACAACCCCAGCTCTCTCAGCCGCTCCTCATAAGGCCTGTTCTCCAGCCCCCTCACCAGCTTTGTTGCTCTTCTCTGGACTCTCTCCAGAGCCTCAACATCCTTCTTGTGGTGAGGGGCCCAGAACTGAACACAGTATTCGAGGAGTGGTCTCACCAGTGCCGAGTACAGAGGGAGGATAACCTCCCTGGACCTGCTGGTCACGCCGTTTCTGATCCAAGCCAAGATGCCATTGACCTTCTTGGCCACCTGGGCACACTGCTGGCTCATATTCAGTCGGCTGTCAACCAACACCCCCAGGTCCCTCTCCTCCAGGCAGCTTTCTAGACAGACTTCTCCCAGTCTGTAGCACTGCATAGGGTTGTTGTGCCCCAAGTGCAGGACCCGGCATTTGGCCTTGTTAAACCTCATGCCATTGGACCCTGCCCAGTGGCCCAGCCTGTTCAGATCCCTTTGCAGAGCCTCCCGACCCTCCAGCAGATCGACACTTCCACCCAGCTTAGTGTCGTCCGCAAACTTGTTAAGGGTGCACTCGATGCCTTCATCCAGATCATTGATGAAGACATTGAACAGGGCTGGACCCAGCACTGAGCCCTGGGGAACCCCACTTGTCACTGGCCTCCAGCTGGATTTCACACCATTTATCACCACTCTCTGGGCCTGGGATCTCTCTATTCAACCAAGCTGGCTTTCTCCCCAGCCGGCTTTTTTTTCGGACCACGGGGATGGCTTTCTCCTGAGCTGCTAGGACCACCCTTTTGAAGAGCTCAAAATGCATGCATAGGTGTAGGGGTACTTCAGCTGGGCTGTCAGCCATGTTACCTTTTTAGAAGAAAAAATCCTAAGTAAGTTGAGGTATTTGCAGTGTTTACCCATTGGCTCCTATTACCTTGGGAGCCCCTGGCTCATCTCTATAAGACTGCAAGTTTACTGTGGTATAGCCAGCATGTCTCAGAGTAGCAGACTGAGTGAAGGCCCTGGATAGCATCCCATCCCTCTGACCTTGGTGTGTCATCACACAGCTTTTCACAAGCAAACTTGATGTAATCCCTTTACCCCTTCAAGTCTAGTTTAAAGCTCTATCAATAAGGCCTGTAAGCTCCTGAGCAAAGACCCTCTTCCTTCTTTGAGAAATATGAATCATATTTGATGCCAGAAAGCCTGGTGCCATGTAGGCTAATTTCCCATTATCAATTTCCCATTATCAAAAAACCCCAAATCGTGGCAGTGATGCTAGCCACAGAGCAAGCTATTAAAAGACTGGGTATGTTTGTGTCTTCCAATGTCACTACCCACAACTGGATGAATAGAAGAAAAAATAAACTGTGCTCCGGATTCCCTCACCTACCATCCTAAGGCTCTCAAGTCTCTTTTTATCACCCCTAAGCTATTGCGGCTTCATCACCACCTATCCACGTGGCAGAGCAGTAATGAGTAATAGTCCAAAAGCTGCATCAGGGCAGAAAGTTTCCTAGCAATGTCTTTATCTTGGGTCCCAGGGAGGCAGCAGATTTCCCTAAGAGGAGGGTCTGTCCAGCGTATTGGACCCTCTATTCCCCTCAGAAAGGCGTCATCTACAACTATAACTCGTCTTCTTTCTTTATTGCGGTCGTCATTATACAGGAGGTAGGCCTTTCTGACATTGGTGACGCCTCTGGTGTAGATTGACCACCATTCTTATCATCTGTTAAATGGCCTTCCACATCCAGACGCTCATACCTCTTGTACAGAGGCAACTGGGAAGGCAAGGTGGGCAAGGAAGGTCTTTTCCTTCTGCCCCAAGTACTGACTGGCCTCTATTCACTCCTTTCTTTTAAACTACTGCCTCCAGCCTGGCAGGGGGAGGATAAAGGATGCCCTTGAGGATGTCTTTTTCTGATGGTTCTTCTTTTTTCTGCCTCAGGAAGGGCAGAGCGTGGCTCCATCAGGATTAGGCTCAATCCTGCTGCACCTCTAAATCCTACCTCCTGCAGGTTAAATCCTTCCACTTATAGGAGTGAGATAAAAAGCAGTAATCAGCTTCATTATGTCTATATCAGGAAGAACAGAATGCTCATGGTGGAAGTTCACATCAGTCTTGGGTCTGCAGGGTGTGGTTTTTATAGATTTTACTAACACAGTCTGCTTACCTGCTTTTTTTCTTCCTCTTGGTTTCCATATTTGTCTGTTTGCACCATGTATCTATTATAACAGCATAATAGTTTCCCAGAACACTATAAATGGTTAAAAATTGGTGTGGTTTTTTTTTGTTTGGTTTTTATTTATTATTATTGTAAGTGACTACATAGGATTGTCAGTCTTACCATGGAGGGTAATCACAGAACTAAACCAAGCCAAATTAGACAATAGTCACCTTCTCCCAGATAATTACTGTAAAAACTAAAACTATCATCTCAGACTGAGACAGACCTGACAGGTCCTGAGGGTCTTCTTTTGTCAAGATAATAAAATCACTGCACTAGGAATAAAAACATTATATTTTAGAGACCCCAAAACAAACAGCAAAGCAGAACAGAAAAGAAAGTATCCTATGGGCTCTAAGGGAGAAAAAGAATCCTATAAATATATTATTTCTTTGATTATTTCAGTTTGATGTTTCATCAGTGTCTACAATAAAAAAAGAATAAGAAACTTTTATGTAAAAATGCAGCTGAGAGTCTGATCTTAAACCCACTGAAATCAACAGCAAATTTTTCATTTACTTTCATATGTTTTGAATAAAGAGCTACACTAATAATAAATAAGATAATGCAACATGTCTTAACTGTGTAAAAATTTTGAAACCTCAGAATGATGAGTCTTATGGGGCTTAATAAGCCACGATTTTTTCCTGTTCATACTTTATTTTAAGCATTCTTACTTCTAAGCTCTTTTTCCCTTTCCAGGACATCTGGTGTCTAAAAAACACAGCAGAACAGCTCCAGATTTCCTCATTTTGTAATTAAAGCAGGCCTGAATTTTTAGGTCTTGCCATGAAGATCACAGTATGTTTATTTTATGAGTCTGGCATAACATTCTCACTGACTAGCCTGTTTGGAACTTTTATCTTCTCATAAGCTCAGAGCTGATAATTCTGAATGTTTGTGATCCTGTGCCTAGTTCCTTAAGAAGCTAATCTTGGAATCAGTTTTGAAGGGCAGGATCTAAGACAGAGGGAAGACAGGTTCTCTGGAAGATATGACATGTGGATTCATCTAAATGATCCACATTGGTTCTAAAGTATAGATAGCTGTTGACATCTGAGCTAGCCACCATAGCTTTCCTTTACAGCCAATAGAGAGAATTATATTTCTTATATCAACTTAAGATACTATAGATACTGTCATATATGTTTTATACTAACTTCCACATCTAAAAGAGGTTGCAAGACTAATTACTAAAAAAGTTGTCTTTCTCCTTGAATATTAAGGTCACCTACAGAAACTAACTGAGATGCACACATTTCTTCAATAGACCTCTAAATTCCTTCTAATTTCTAGTATGACCAAGGATATCTGCGTTCCTATTTTGTACAAGTATGTAATTTTTAGAAGAATTCAGCAGCAGGAACTGTATTAGCTAATAAATTTTCAGATATTTCAATGCAGATAATGCTGATTTCTGGCAATTTTAATGCTATTTACAGTTCCCTATGTTATTTTCTTTGTTATAAAAGAAAATTGATTTTGTCTGTAAAACCATAAGAGAATTTCAAGATAATTTAAAAAATTCCATTCCTTGTTAGTTACTCAAAAACTCAGATCACTATTTTTTTTCTTCTACAGTCTCTTTTAAATCATCCTCTCACTTTGTTAAAAAAAACAATACACTTTATAATAATTCCTACTACTACAATACAAGGGCTAAGGACATGTGTTAATAAAAGAAGGAATTTGAAATCCCTTTTTTTTTTTTACTTTTTCTGTCTTTATAAAATCAATACCTAAATAAATGCTTTAAAAAACCTTTTTAATTATATTCCCTATTGGATCGTTTTAAGAAGTGGAATTCTTCACCATTAACATTCCAAGAAATGTATGATTTTGGGTTGTCAAAACAGTGACAAAAATGTCAGAAATTTCAATTAAACTTTCACAAAACTTATTTTTTACGTTGTCTCCTGAGATTTATGAATATATTTAGAAACAGAAAGGAAGATGAAAATTTCCAAGAGCCTTTAATATTAATTTTCTATGTGAAGAATCTCATCTGCTGTCAGTTACAACACCCATAGATAAATTTTTCAACTTTGTAGGTGGTGATCATGCTTATCCTGTAGAAATGGGCAGTACAGTAATAATATCTGCGTGTGAACTGCTGTGATCAAGTAACGATCACCCAGAAGTTAACTCTTCAAAAACCTTTTCAGCAAAATACTATTCATTACTGTAAATTACCACATTCAAGAGCAGTAAAAATTTCTGGTACCTCACCCCAAATAAATTTGCTTCAGCAGGACTAATTTTTAAGTCACTACACAACAGTAGGAAAAGGTGTCCTCCTTCCTCCTAAGACTGAAAAAAAATAAATTTACTGAAAGAAATAAATTTCTTAAAAATGAGTTAACATCTTTTAAAGGGAGTAGGAGTTTCATTTTTATAGGCTTTCATATTTTTTGCTATATCAAGCACAAGTAATTCCAAATTAAACTCCAAATTAAAGTTAATTCGCAACCAAGTTCTAAAATTCTTTATGGAGGAGGTTGTTCGCCTCCAGTTTTTTTTGTTTGGTTGGTTGGTTGTTTTTTTTTTTTTAATGTACAGTTTTATCAGGGAAGCTCATGAATAACAGTATGCTACATCTGGTTTTGTGCATGATGATAGTGATTAAAAAATAAGTTTCTTCCCAATAAATTACCAGTAGATTGGAAATATTTTTGATCCAGAAGAAATATTCACTCACTGAAACGAGGGTCAGGGCACTCAGTTCTGGAAAATGTCCTTGGGTGATGTCCCAATCACAAAGGGAGAGTTTCCAGTAACAGAAACACTGCTCCAAGGAGAACCTCTTGAAGGTGGTCCTCGGTGGGACTCCCAATTGAGTCTTATGGTCAATTCAAATCATTTGGGGCCCCCAACCTTCCCAGAATGGAAGCCTGGCAACAGTTGTTTACCTAGTACTCTCCAGTAACACAGTAGCCGGAGGTGCAGGGAATGGAGGTTTCCTTGCCAGGTCCTTTGAGGGGCAATTGTACCTTCCAGGGACTCCTACATTTTATTAATTACATAACTGCAGGAAGTCTTTATCATACAAACCATTCTAGTTTTACGATACTGAGATACCATCATTGCAGGATTAATCATTACTGCAGCAACCATGAAGAAAGTTACTACTGTTTCAGAATGCCAGGAAAAAAACCTAGATATTACTCTCAAATATTTTTTTACACATTGAGTGAAAGCTGCTTCTTCGCCATTTTGGAGTGTAAGGTTTACATAAAATAAATCATATCCAGGCTTTAAAAATCTTTTTGACAATATTTAAATAAGCATCCGAGAGTTTTGTACTGGGTAGGGTTTATCTCTATTGTGTTGCTAAGTAGTATGAAAAATATAGTATATTTCTAGCTGGTTTTGGTATGCTAATATTTCTTTCTCTAAGCATGACTTGTCTGTCTTATGTTAGTTTCACTTTTCTGTCTATCAAAACATTTTTTCCTACCTTATGTTAATTAAAATATAGGAAATAAACATTGTTAAGACATTCTTCTACAATGCCTGGAATTTACCGAGAATACAACTTATCTCAAGCCTTAGTGTGTTTTTGTGGTTTTTTTTTTTAAAGTAAAGCAGTTACAGAAAGTGCTACTTTTTAATTACATTCAAAATGCATATGTGGGACAGGGAATCCAGCTGCATCATTAGCACCAAAGTCATGTAAATTATTTCCTCTGAGTCTTGTGAAAGAAACGCTGTTCAGGATTAGGTATTAAACCTGAGGGATTTTATGGAATTGTAAGACATTTCATAACACAATTACAGCAATATAAGAAGTCTTTTTTATAACCAAAGTAAATTTTATTATCATACATTTCCATGATAGTTCTTGTCAGGATTCTTTCCACATATCTTAAACTTCTCTTAGGATTTAATCTCTTCCTGAGAGAAACAAGTTGTCCTCTAAGCACAGGAAAAGACTTGAAAACTGAATTAAACCAGACATCCAACTTCAGGCATTTGAAGCTGTTTGAAATAAATGATATTAAAATTGACCTAAGAATACAGTGTATATTTTTGGGTACATGTAGAGATACTGAGAATAATCAATAATTAATTTTGACACCTTATCATTCAGACTATTGATCAGGATGTTACTCCAGATAAGATGAAAAAATAAACATTGCTTTATGTGTAGATAGGAAGATGGCAAAAATAGTATGTTTTAATGTAAAAAATTAAAGGTGATTGATCTTTTCAGTGATTCTTCTAAAATACGAGAGGCCTACTAGCTTCTAGATGCCGCACTAAGGGATATGATTTCCTGGTGATCTTGGTAGTGTCAGGTTTACACTTGAACTCAGTGATGTGGAAGAAGAATGAAAACATACCATTAACATGCAGTAGGAAACAAAAGAATAAATTGGAGATATTTCACATGTATATTAAAAACCAGAGAGTTTGAAGTCAGTGCTCTGATGAATACTGAACCAATGAGATGAACTACCATAACTGATTGTGTATGTAAGTTACATACACCTCAACAGTAAGGTTTAATGCAACATTTTCAATTTTGGTTAAGGTTGCTAAGTCAATACAGATAGCCTTGTACCTTACTGGTGAATGCAAATGAGAAAAGAGTGAAATTACTTGAAATCTATTACAGTTTATCTTGTGTTTAATGTATGCAAAACAGGTAAATCATGAGGGCCTTGGGAAAAGAAACCTTAAAAGAAGAATCAAAATCAAAGAAATACAAAATAGACAAAAATATCTTCATAGATGAGGATGCCAAGATGACTGTTAATATTATCATGTGTTTTGCTTGTATATGCTACTTCTCTGTTCCAGTGGGAAGCTCCTAGAAACAGTAAATATATTTGGGTTATTTTAATGCTATTATTTCCATAAAATATCCATCAATGCTTCTGGCCTTTGGAAAAACAGTAATAATATAAATGCATGAGTTTGTGGGAAAAAAAGACCCTCAGTGGGATGTGTTTCTGAAATTATTCTAGAGAAATCATAATTTTCACCTTTATTACTCCTTGACTGTCAAAAGTTACAAATAAAATATAACAGTAATCTCAAATCTGAAGAAGAGTAGGTATGTCTGTTATCAATCAAGAAAGTAATCCAAACTAACAAAATAGATCTCGGAAATAAGTGTGCCAATAGTTCAGACATTATCATTTTATTTAATAAAGTACAGGAAGATATCTTGCAGCATACAGCAGACAGACATGACGTATGGTGTCCTCAAAGCCCTGCTAAGTAAACATGGATTATGTGATTGTCATATTTTCTGTATATATAGCAAAGGCAAACAAAACCATCATCTATCTAAATATCAGTAGACATGAGTGCAATTTAAAGCTTTTTCTCTCCTTCTCCTTCTCCTCCTCCTTCTCCTCCTCCTTCTCCTTCTCCTTCTCCTTCTCCTTCTCCTTCTCCTTCTCCTTCTCCTTCTCCTTCTCCTTCTCCTTCTCCTTCTCCTTCTCCTTCTCCTCCTCCTCCGCCTCCTCCTCCTCCTCCTCCTTCTCCTTCCTCCTTCTCCCTCTTCTTTCTCCTTCCTCCTTCTCCCTCTTCTTCCTCCTTCCTCCTTCCTTGTCTTCCTAATTTATTTTTTTTTTTGTAATTATGTAGAACTGGGATCCTGAAAGAACACAAAATACAATAGAAATGTTTCATTGCTGACTTCTGGGTAAATTACCTGAAAATTCATGCTAACATACAAAAAGGCAAATGCAGTGTTGCACCTCTATTCCCTGCAGCTTTTTCCTCCTAAGACTTCCTATAAAATGACACATAAAGATTTCTATGTGTAGAAATGCTTTCAGCATAAATAAATAAAGTAAATTTTATTGAATCTTCAAACCTTAAAGAACAATGCCATATATCCGTAAAATTAGGCAAACACTTTTCAGATACACTCTTGTATTTCATTTTCTCTTTAATCTTAAAACAGCTGACTATTTCTCATTATACCGAATGTATTCTCTCAGATACCAGAGAGAGTTGTGATCACAAGGCATATATCACCATATAGGAATCTTGACAGTTTGCCTTATCTTGCAAAACCTCACACTTCAGGACAGTACCTAATTTGAACCACTACCTAATTTGAACAGTAATAGCAAAGCTCTCTGTCTGCAGCCTTTTGTATAATTTGGTTTCCATTCTTTGGGTAAGGAATCCTGGATCTGAACTGTTTTTTGAGGGAGAGGTGTCTTCTTTTTTTTTTCCTTTTCTGGAGCAAGCTAGTTTATTCAACTCTCTAAAATTAAATCACAAATTTAGTCCTTTTCTTGTACTCCTTGTCTGATATCTGCTTTTGAAAATGAGGTACAATTTGTTTCAGCTGCTTGTCTTCACCAGAGTTTATGTCAAAGAACTTACCCTACAGTTTACAAGAACTGTCTTTTCCTGCGATGAACACAAATAGTACATAAAAGTTAATATAATAAAATATAAAATATTTTGTATTACTTTTGTGTGCTTAGAAAAATTTACATATGTTTCAGGGTCCAAGTCATTGGATTTTTTCTATTTGTTATACACACTTGAATCTTGAGATTGTTCTTGATGTTCTATGGATGAATGGAGCATTGCCAGAACTGAGACATGCCCAACAATCTGACAGAGAGGAGGTTGGATAGGTATTCTAACTGACAGGCTATTCTTTTGGTACATTTGAGACTTCTCCAACACTCACACCATACACATATAATCAATAACGAGGTGACACTTGTTTTGGGGGAGTTGGGTTTGTTTGTGACTTTGATTTGAGGAAAGAGTTCTTGAGGTTTTTGCTTGGTTGGTTGTTTAGTTGGTTTTACCGCGAACTTAATAGCAAAATCTCTATAGCTAATGTGTAAGTGATCTCTGTCAGAGCAAGCAGGAGAGAGCATCTGCTCCTTCAAGGTTATCTAGTCAAGGCCTTTCTCAATCCAAAAAAAGGGATAATAAACAAGAACGTACAAGGACACAAACCTGAGGGGCAGATAATAAGCGAGGTAGTGAGAGACACAGACTTGACAAAACACATATGAAAATAAGACACAAACATTATCACTCACACCCATTGATGGGCCATCAATAAACTACAGATGTCAATATCATAAAGATAAACCTGGACTTGAAACTAGTAAGACTATAAGTCAAAGAAGACTTGGACTGGGAGGGGTGTGGATATTGAAAGAGCTTTACAGACCCATGGGGGGAGCATGTAGGAGAAGAGGAAGCAGAGAGGAACAAAGGAGAGTAGCTAGAAAGTGGTATAAAAGGGGTTGGTCACATCTTAAACGAGTCTGGTCGCTATGATTGTCAGGCTGAGCTCAGTGTTTGATGAATGCATTTGATCTTTAGTTTTCTAACAGTGATTAATTACACTTTAATTATATGAATGAACAAAAAAAGCAAACAAATTATCTTAGCGTGGACAATTTAAATAAAAAAACCACAACAGAACAAAACCCCCACACACGAGTCAGGAATATAAGTTAAAAAACATGAAGTCAAATAAGTTTTGAATTCTCATTTAATGAATGAAACAGCATAATATGGACACAACTTTGCCAGGGAATGAGGAAATGTTGTCAAAAGAATGAAACATTTTTATAGGTTCATGGTTTCCTTTTCGTTTCCAAATGCTGCGTAACTGCTTTATTTTTCTCCGTTATATATAATGACTTATAGCTGTACTTATTTGTTCTATGTCCTTGTATTCATGTCAAAGTTATTCATCACTGCAACTGAATATGAGATTTACATTTGGTTTATAAAAATAGATCAGTTGTGTGCTGGACTTTTTTTTGTGAAAAGTGTAGTTTTCTTCTGACAGACTTAATTAATATGCTTACTTTTGCTATGGTTCTCTCATTATAAAGACTGTTCATTTTAGTGGCAAATCATATAATCATAGACTCATCAGGTTGGAAAAGACACCTTGGATCATTGAGTCCGACCATTCCTATCTGCCACTAAACCATCTCCCTCAGCACCTCGTCTACCCATCTTTTAAACACCTCCGGGGATGATGACTCAACCACCTCCCTGGGCAGCTTGTTCCAGCGCCCGAAGAACCTTTCTGTGAAAAATTTCCCTCTGATATCTTGTCTGAAACTCCCATGGCATAGCTTGAGGCCATTCCTCCTTGTCCTGTCTAAGGAAGAGTTGAAAGCTACTACCAAATGTTCAAATTTGTATTTTTTCTTCCATGTTTTGGTAGTCCCAGATTCATGAATTCCACAGAGTTATTGGTAAGGAGTTAAGAGATTGCAACAGTTTTCCATTTTTATATTTTCAGATTTTTTTCCCCAAACTCAGACAAACAATCTTTTTGGACAGCTGAAAATAGCTTTCCTATTAAAAGAATGTTCCTGATGAAAATTCCTGAAAAGCTCTGCTGAACAACAGTTCAGAAAAATGGCCATAAGCACAAAGGAAAATGAGATTTTAAAGTTTAAAAGTTATTTTTACAATAAAGAAATGTAAAAGTACAGAGTAGCTATATCCAAAGCAGACTGGATTATGCCTCACATCACTGTCCATGCAAAGGTTTGTGTGACGGTAAGAATTACATAACATCCATAAGTGATGCCTTGCTCTGAGAAAGATCTAATATGTGACTTATTCCTTAACAAGTCTGTGACAGAAGAGATAGGAATAAATATCTGTGGCTTTCTACCAGAAAGCCCTTCTCCTTTTCAAATAAATTTAGTGTTAATTACGGAATCATAGAATAATTTAGGTTTGAAATTACCCTTAAGATCATCAAGTCCAACCATTAACCTAACACTACCAAGTCCACCACTAAGCCATGTCTCTAAGTGCCACATCTACACATCTATTAAGTATCTCCAGGACTGGTGACTTAACTGCTTCCCCATGCAGCCAGTTCCAATGCTTGATAACCCTTTCAGTGAAGAAATTATTTCTAAGCCTACTTGTATCCAGACTAAAGAGCTCTAGTTCCCTCAGCTGCTGATCATAAGACTTGTGTTCTAGACCTTTCATTAGATCAGTTGACTATCTTTGCACACACTCCACCATCTCAAAATGTCCTTCTTGTAGTGACGGGCCCAAAACCAAACACTGCTGACTCATGTTCAGCTGGCTATTGACAAACGCCACCAGGTCCTGTACCTACAATCAGGTTTCCATCCACACTTCCCCAAGCCTGTAGCATTACATGATGTTGCTGTGATCCAAGTGCAGGACCCAACACTTAGACTTGTTGAACCCCATGCATCTGGCCTCTACCCACTGAGCCAGCCTGTCGAGGTCCCTCTATAGAGCCTTCCTTTGCTCAAGCAGATCAACGCTCCCACACAACTTTTTGTCATCTGCAAACTTACTAGGGGAGCATTTGATCCTCTCATTCATATAATTGGTAAAGACTCATTATAGAGAACAGACCTCAGAACTGAGCCCTGGAGAACATCACTTGTGACTTGCTGCCAAATGGATTTAACTCCATTCACCATACCCTTTGGGTCCAGCCACTCTTCCATTTTTTTCCCAGTGAAGAACTGTACTACACACAATTTTTTTTTATGGGCTCTATAGATGGTTATGGCAATTCCACATTGCTCAGGTTGAAGTGATTCGTATTTCATAGGTTTAATTTTGTAGCAGTTGTGAATTCCATAATATTGAAATATGGTAGACGGGGTCAAACTGTGAAAAAGCTGACAGCAGATCGTAATGAAGAGGTGGAGAACAAGGCATGGCATATATAGAATAGTTAGTAGCTGAAAATTTATATGTTAAATCTTAGTGTAAGTAAATTAATAAACTACTGATTTTATACATATAATAGCATACTGATAATACCATTGTAAGGCACATTTCATAGATACTTCACAGATAATGAGAAGGGTGGAGATGAAGATGTTAATATAAAATTATACTGTATAATAGCTTTTGCAGAAAAGATTTTAGTACAAAATAGAACTAATAAAAACAGAAATGCCTTTTTCTTTATCTCACAGTAATAATCAGATTTTTTTAAGGAAAGCAAATGATATTACTTTATTACCATGACATGTTACTGAATGAGCCAAGGTATTTCAGACATAAAATGAGTGAATTTACAAGGAAATATGAAACCTTTCAAAAGACTGCTAAATACTCAACCGATAATAGGCTTCTTACATCGTCTGTCATGTCTATCATGTAAAAGTTTCACATACTCTGAAATGCCAGAATGGCACTAAATACATATATCTATACAACTGAATCCTACACAACCTCTCAATGAAAGATAGGGGACTAGAATCCCATTGTAGTCATACTGTCTAGAAAGATAAACCTCATCCTTAAATAGTTATCTGCATCTGGTCAATTGATTAGTTTTCCAGTTCCATTTTCTAAGATTATTAGGACCTTTATTTAATAACAGGTGGATCAGTAACTGTAGACTGAGAAGAATATTATAAATCTTTGCAACTTTGTGTTCTCACTTAAACTGAGCCCTAAATGCTCATTAGTAAGAATACGAATTTAGATGCATAGTTCAGATACAGACACTTAAATTCACAGCCCCCTTCCCTTCCCTTCCCTTCCCTTCCCTTCCCTTCCCTTCCCTTCCCTTCCCTTCCCTTCCCTTCCCTTCCCTTCCCTTCCCTTCCCTTCCCTTCCCTTCCCTTCCCTTCCCTTCCCTTCCCTTCCCTTCCCTTCCCTTCCCTTCCCTTCCCTTCCCTTCCCTTCCCTTCCCTTCCCTTCCCTTCCCTTCCCTTCCCTTCCCTTCCCTTCCCTTCCCTTCCCTTCCCTTCCCTTCCCTTCCCTTCCCTTCCCTTCCCTTCCCTTCCCTTCCCTTCCCTTCCCTTCCCTTCCCTTACCTTCCCTTCCCTTCCCTTCCCTTCCCTTCCCTTCCCATCCCTTCCCTTCCCATCCCTTCCCATCCCTTCCCATCCCTTCCCATCCCTTCCCATCCCTTCCCTTCCCTATATGAAAGTTCATATCTCGAACATAGGCATCACACAACTCAGTCAGTGCTCTGCCAAATTGCTTCAACCAGTTCTTCAGTTATGTACTTAAAAACATGTCTGACCTAGCAGAAAGACTTGCATCTTCCTGCACAACCAAAAATCTATGTGTGATTTTTGTTTGTGCAGTTTTTTGGTTGTGTTTTTTTTTTTCCACCCCGCAGGTTGATTTTTTTTTGTGGTTCAATTATCAGGTGAACCAGTTCATCAATGAATTAGATGAGTAACTGTCTGGCTCAAAAGATGCAGCACAACTAAGCTGAACATGGAGAAAAGCTTGAGGAAGAAATGGGATATCTTCTTGCCTTAGATAAATACTAGACTCAGCTTATCTGATTCGTGATGCTTCATCCTGAAACAGGAGAAGATTTAAAAAACAGTAATTGTAGAATGGTGATATTTCCTACCCTTCCTCCTCTTCTTCTTCTATATCATCAAGACAGCAAATACAACCATACATAGTACATCTAAAAGTCTAGTAACTGAAAGTTTTCTTGTCTAAGGATGAGTAGGAGCATGGAGATATGGATAATTTTAAATTGGTACAGGCAAAACTTCCTTGCTTTTTTTCAGTGAGAGGTTGGTCATAAAAGCTCAGGGATATAGAAATTTATAAAGTTAATGGATACTTTATCTCAATGTTGACCTCATAAAATCTGAGCATAAAAATTATATCCAAGACTCTCTGTAAATATTTATTTCAACAAAACTTATATCTATGCAGAGAAATGTATTCTAGCTGCAGAGCTTACTAGATATACAAATAGGTAGAAATCCATAAAATTCAAGTTATAAGATAAAAGGTTTCCTAAAGGTGTCTACAGCTTTTACCATGAAGTTTTCATGTATAGGAGGTTGGATTTTTTTCTTCTTTCTATGAATTATTTCTATTTTTTTAATGGAATAAAACCTTCAGGTCCAGAGGAGGGCTACAAAGATGATCAGAAGGTAGGAGCACCTCCCGTATGAAGACAGGCTGAGAGAGTTGGGCTTGTTCAGCCTGGAGAAGAGGAGGCTCCAAGGAGATCTTATAGCAACATTCCAGTACCTGAAAGGGGCCTACAAGGAAGCTGGAGAGGGACTATTCACAAAGGCTTGTAGTGACAGGATGAGGGGGAATGTGTATAAACTGGAGAGGGGCAGATGTAGGCTAGACATAAGGCAGAATTTCTTCACCATGAGAGTGGTGAGACGCTGGCACAGGTTGCCCAGGGAAGCTGTGGCTGCCCCATCCCTGGAGGTGTTTAAGGCCAGGCTGGATTGGGCCTTGGGCAGCCTGATCTAGTAGGAGGTGTCCCTGCCCATGGCAGTGGTGTTGGAACTAGATCGTCTTTAAGGTCCCTTCAAACCCAAACTATTCTGTGATTCTGTGATTGAAGTCCTAGATGACTGCTGACAAGTCAGTTCCTCTTTTACTGTGCTTCCATATCACTTCTTTTCAAGAATCTCATGCACAGAGAAAAGAACAAATGTATACAAGTAACTTCAAAGAACAATGACAGAAAAATTAAAAAAAAATAAGCTGCTCAAAAATAAGTCAATATTGATCTCTCTTTCAGCTGTACTTTACCTTACTTATTTTTATATTTTCTATGTTTAGACAAGATTGTTCATTTATTTGCCTTTTAATCCCATAACATCAATGACAATACATAGACACACAGAGCTTTTGAAAATGAAAATTCTCAGGCTTCTCAGTACCTGATCCAAATACTTTTGTTTCCAATGGTAAGATTTGCAGTAATTTCAGAAGATTTCAAGCTATTTCAACACATTTTAGATCAAACACTCTTTTTTGTTGTTTTGTTTTGTTTTATTGTGGTTAAGTATCTAAATTTAGGCATCACCATTTATCCACAGATAATATTTATTATTAAGATTGAAAAAAATATTAGTTGGTTTTGCGTGTGTTGACTTTCAGACAGTAAGAATAAAACTCTTCAGAAGTAACAATGAAAAAACAAGTACAAGAATCCAATTTTTTTTTCCCTTAAAAAGGTTGAGAGATAAGAAAGTACTTACAAGGCCCTTATTTGGACCATGCTCCCAGCACAACTGTAAATGCAACAAATGTAGTAAGTTCTTGAGGGGAATGGGTGTAAATCAGATATGCATCGTAGCTTTGATATTAATTCAAGGTCTGAATAATAAGAGGAAAAATACAATTATAGCCCCTGCATGTAGGTGGACAGAGAAATATCTGCCTATTATTTGTACAGAAATAATAAACTATTTTACAGAATATCTATATTTGTGCATGTTTAGATGGTTTAATAAATGTTGAGGATAACACAATAGGATCTTATTTCAATAAATGTTTTGTTTCTGATACATATAAGTGCAAGAAGATATACTTTTTAAAAGTGTCTGTATTAAAAAAAAAGGTTCTTACTACAGACTTTGATAAATTGTTCCAGTTGTAAATCACTGTCTTCATACAAGTTCACAAATAAAGAAAACCTTGCAAAACCAATGCTTTCTTCCTTGTATAGAGCGTTTTATTTTTAGCTTAAGTTTAATGCATTCAGATCTATCTGCTTTATCCTAGATATCCAAGTCTAGGAGAGCCATTGTATTCAGTAAGTCATCTGTAGTCTTTTTTAAATAAACAGATAAAAATAAGAGTTTTCAGAGTAATTTATCTTGTTCTTCAGTAATTCTTTCACATACAGATTAACTACCTTCTGGACATTAGTGGTTTTTACCACTTATTATGTAAGTATATGACAGTCACTAATTCTGATTTAGAGGTTTTACTTACATATTTCTAAAGTTAAGAAAAGTAAACTCAACTTTGAGTTTTAATATTATTATAAAAATTTAGAGTACTCTCTTATCACAGAATCACAGAATCACAGAATAACCAGGTTGGAAGAGACCCAGACTAACAGACTGAATGAATATTTTCACTTTGCTAACAAGTTGGTCTGCTTACCAACAAAAGACTATGAACAAAGGAATCTCTGTGGCATCCCAGGCTCATCGTATCATCTTAAACTACACAGAAAGCAACACTATAATAATTGTCATGCAGTGCTTGACTTTACTATCAACAACAACAAGAAATATTATATAACTGAGTATTTACTACTATTGAGAAAACTAGCATTTTTCAGGTCTAGAAACAGAAGGCTAAGGAGAAATCTTCCAGCTGTCTATAGCTACTTTTGGAGAGAAGACTAGAAGAATAGTGAAGACAATCAAATTGCTCCTGAAGATTTACCATGATAACAACAATGATAGCATGAGAGGCTATGAACATAGAAATTTCTGAGTGGATAATTTATATTTTCTTTCTTTGAAATCTATTTTTTTGTTTTTACTATGATGGGCATGATGTAGTAAAAAAGAGAATCTTTGGAATCTTCATTTCTGGAGCTTTTCAAACTTCATCTGGCCAAGCTGTTGAGCAACCTGATCGAACTGGATGCTTTCCAAACTAAATTACTCTATGATTCTGTATACAAATAAACCAGGATGTGTATATATACATACACAAGCACCTTATATATATACACACACATTTTTATATCAAACATATGCACATATATGTATATATACACACATATGAAGGATTTGGTAAGATGTGATGTGTTGATATCTTAGTTCCTTGAATCATTTCTTGAATTCCAATCAATCTTCCAGGGCTCTGAAGAACCATGTGCAACATATTCCTCTAATTTAGTCATCGGTTTTATAATGTCTGCTACAAACAGTTGACCAACACTTTTGGTTTGCTTCTATTTGTTGTAGATACTCTTTCAAATAGCCTGTGTTTTATGTTATCAATGGGTTAGAATAAATGCAAATAACATCTATGTAATGACATTTCTACCTTTGTTTTATGATTGACAGCTATCTAGCCAGGATATTTTGAGGCTGCTTGTGATTGTCTGTGTATAGCTGAGGTGTGCTCATCTTCTAAATAAAAATACATCCAGTTGTGAATGCCCACTGAAACTTAAAAAATGGATAAAAATACAATTTTGGAATTGTCATGAACATTTAAGTCTCAGCTCACTTGTCTAAACATGGGGCATGTAGCACCATTTAAGATACCTAAGGATATTGAAGATATCCACACAGGATTATCAGCTGTGACACAGGATTTATGGAAGATCTGCATTATTCCAGAACACCAGCTGGAGGTCAGGTAGGATGTACTATGACATTTATAAAGGTATTTGACAGCTATGTCTGGATAATTATATTGAATCTGTTAAGGAGAAACTAACCTCATCTAAGCTTAGAAAGTCTGCATTTATAGCCTAGTCACTTTAGGGTTTTTTTTTAATAAACAGCAGTGGGAAATCAAGCATTTTCACAGTGAGATTCGTCAATCTAAAATCAGATAATTATTGAGGATGAGATGATTATGTCTTGGAAGATCATAATAAGTTCATCAAACTTTCACAACTACGTACAATGCAAAAATACATATCAATACGTGATTAGTTAGAAATATTTGGAAACTATTACCCCCTGAAATGTAAACATGTTAATTTATTCAATCAGATAAACATAAAATAGTTTGCTAAATCCTTTACTTCATTCTTTAATTGTTTTCTGAATGTTAACAATTTTCTGCTCCTCACTCCTCAATGGTGTGGACAAGACCTGTCTGATTAGGCTATAAGTGTCTGTAACACAGAAGGTGGGATGAGGAGGAAAGTCCTAGGGCTGTAGGTGATATTCTCTTTCCAGTTAGGGAAAAGCACAAGTAAAACCATATGTAACTCTTCTCTGAATCCCAGACACTCTTTCAATCACATCTGGAGAGAAAAAAAGAAAGAAAAAAAAAATACTTAGGAAAGCCTTTGAGGTTGAAATGATGAGACCAGACTATCACTGTTATACAATTACTCAGTGCAAATTTTACCATTAGTGTTTCAGGTTGCTGAATATATCCTTCTCTTGGAATCTGGGGTCATAGCTATGATCAGTAGAGAATTATATTGCTGTCCCATTGATTTGAAAAGTTCCAGACTATTGTTTTTAACATTTATTCAAGTTTTCCTTTCAAATTTTCCAGCTGAGGAATCACATATTGTTGGAGCAGCTAAATATTTCTTGTTTGTATACTTACGACTGAGAAGCCACCTTGCCAGGAATATGACATCTACAATGTAAAATCAAACTATGTTATCAGCTGTGATTTAAAAAACAAATGGGAAAATACTGTTTCATTTTTGTTATATTTTACCTTTATTTCTTAGATATCAGGTACAAAGCTTATATTATATATTACACAATGTTATATTTGATTTTCAATGAGCAAAGTCTTACAATATAAACCAGACCTTATCTCTTTAGGAACCTAGTAAAACCAATTAAAAACAGCTTTGGAGAAGTGCATGTTGTATAAGTTTCTGTTTTGGAAAACTTGCAGTTACTTTTGATTCCTTTTATTGTGTATGATGTAGTGTTACTGAATGCAGGGATGAATTCTGAGAAATTAATCTGCTTGGCAATGTAGCCACACAAACTAAACAGACAATGTTAACTGTGTTTTACTTTGACAATATTGTCCCAGAGAAAAAAGGCTTTCATTTTTCACTCAAGGTATTTTTGGTAGACATTTTTTTTCCTATTTGCTGTTAAAGAAGAAGGCTTATTTCTATATTTATTGAACACAGTGCTAACAGAATTAAATCAAATACACAAATACTCAACTTGAGTTATTGAAATTTAATTAGAAGTGACAGCTGTGCCTGGTTTTGTCTTTGGATAAATATATGCATGGAGTTCTGAGTAGGAATAGAAAGGAGGGGGTTGAGAGGAAAGTGAATTGTTATCCATCAAAACAAGGATTTGAGCACAACTGTGTCTTTTTAACTCAATAACCTCCTCCAGACTCCCTTTCCTATGCAATATTCCCAGATCTTTGGAGTAAAACCTTAAATGTAAGTTGTAAGTTTTTCAGATACATACTAGTTTTCTTCAAGTTAAGCAATATCAAGCCACCACATCGAATTCTCATAAGACACAGAATTAGTGTATGTAAAAATTCCTTTATTATTAACTTAGAGAAATACAATGTGTACCATGAGGGAATTTTGCTATTTTTCTCCTATGGATTTTCTCCTATGTCTTAAACAATTAACACGGGTCATACACATGTCAGGTTGCTGTTGAAGCAAGATTCTGTTTCTGGGAATATAAAATGTGAATACTTCTAAATAAGGTTTCAGTCACAGACTGATAAATACAGAGTGACAAAAGGCACATGCTAGCCTGTGGTGAAAAAACTAATGTCATGCAGTTTATGAATGGGTGATGTGCAAGAAATGTAAGTAAAATTCACATGTTGTTTGGAAAGTTTTTAAAGATAACTATATAAAGATAAAATTGGTCAACTTCTTTAGGTTTCCTTTGAGTTGCAGAGCAGAGAGTATTCTACTAGTGGTATTGCTGAATATACATTAATGATCACTTCTTGTACCTAAGCTTATGAGTAGGCAAAGCCTAATTGTCAGATTCCAGCTGTTTTATTGGTTATTTATACCCTATTCTTTTAAGGTTTTAATGGGAAAGCCCTTGTCATGTGTCCCAATCTTTTATCATGCAGACATTTTTCTCTTTAAGTAAGTTAGGCACAGCAGCCATTGAGTAGGTCTAAGACCTTGAGGGAGCTGTGACAATCGTTATTGGGAAACTACCTCTTGGGACTCTGTCATACTGTGGGCCAGTGAATTTGTCAAACTTCCTGAGATACCTCCACACAATTTTTCTGAACTATGTTTGCCTTTGTCTTTTCCATAGGCAAGAGTTTCTTATTTAATTGGATGATCTGCCCAAACTCTTCATGGGTTTTGTGATATTTTTGTGAGGTGTACTTGCACATGGTGATGTTTACTTGCTTTTTTCCTCCTATTCAGAGAGGGAATCATAGAATCACAGAATGGTTTGAGTCAGGAGGGACCTTCAAAGATCATCTAGTCCCACCCTCTTGCCATAGGCAGAGACATCTTTCGCTAGATCGGGGTGTTCAAAGCCCTCATCTAACTTTACTTTGAATGCTTCTGCTAACAAAGCATTCATAAGTTTTCTGGATAACCTGTTCCAGTGTCTCATTACTGTTTCAAATGAGATCTGGCACCTCTCTCACAACAGTTATCAGTGTATAAAATGATGATGGGACAGGCAAGAGCTAGTCAAAATCAATTCTTTTGGAATAACGGTTAAATATATCATTCCTCTTGCCTGTGTGGCGTCTTGCTCAAGCACCCTATAGTTCTAATGGTACAGCTGGACTACCAAGTGGAGGGCATTTACAGTTTCACCATGCCTTCAGCACTGAATGCCAGAAGTCACGTTAAGCTGCTGAGTCATGGCATGGAGTCATAAGCCAGAGTTTCAGCTTTTATTACAAAGTTGCAGAGTACTTAAGGCTGTACTTATACAGAACCTGTATTACTTATAGGCCACCTTGGAAAGTGCTGTGCATGATAGAATCATAGAATAGTTTGGGTTGGAAAGGACATTAAAGATCATCTAGTTCCAACCTCCCCTGCCATGGACAGGGACATCTCACTAGATCAGGCTGCCCAAGGCCCCATCCAATCTGGTCTTGAACACTTCCAGGGATGGGGCATCCACAGTTTCCCTGGGCAACCTGTTCCAGTGACTCACCACTCTCAGGATGAAGAAATTCTTCCTAATGCTTATTCTAAATCTGCCCCTCTCTAGTTTATACCCATTCTTCTTGTCCTATAAACACAAGCCTTTATGAACAGTCTCTCTCCATCTTTCTTGTAGGCTCATTTCAGGTACTGGAAGGTCACTATAAGATCTCCTCAGAGCCTTCTCTTCCCCAGGCTGAACAAGCCCAACTCTCTCAGCCTGTCCTCATGGGGAAGGTGCTTCAGCCTTCAGATCATCTTTGTCACCCTCCTCTGGACCCATTCCAACAGCTCCATTTCCTTCTTATGTTGAGGATTCCAGAACTGGACACAGTACTCCAGATGAGGTCTCACAAGAGAGGAAATGAGGGGCAGAATCACTTTCCTTGATCGGCTGGCCACGCTTGTTTTGATGCAGCTCAGAATATGGTTGGCCTTCTGGGCTGCAAGTGCGCACTGCTGGCTCATGTTGAGCTCCTTCTCTGTGGGGCAGCTCTCGATCTTGTCACACCCCATCATGTACTGAAAACCGGGATTGCCCTGACCTTGCACTTGGCCTTGTTGCACCTCATGAGGTTCTCAGAGGCTCACTTCTCCAGCCTCTCCAGGTCCCTCTGGGTGACATCCCGTCCTTCCACTGTGGCAACTGCACCACTCAGCTTGGTGTCATCTGCAAACTTGCTGAGGGTGCATGCAATCTTGCTGTCAATATAATTGATGAAGATATAAACAGCACTGGTCCCAGCATGGACCCCTGAGGGACACCTCTTGTCATGGATCTCCATCTGGACTTTGAGCCATTGACCTCTACCCTCTGAATACAACCATCCAACCAGTTTCTTATCCACCTTGCCTTCCACCCATCAAATCCATATCTCTTCAGTTTAGAGAGAAGGATGTTGTGGGGGACCGTGTCAAAGGCTTCACAAGGAGTCAATGACTTCAAAACTCGCTTGAAGCTAATAGAAGATTGATCCTGGTCTACACCACAGCAAAGGTCAGCGATCTTCCTCTAAGGCCATGAGAGTTAATGGTGCTCATGTAGAGCAGTATAGATATAGGTACTATTTCTACATTTTCCTGGGAGTATTGAGTAGAATATCCTGCAATTCTGTACTGGAAGTTTCTAGGGTTCCTTTCTCAATAAGCTAAAGTTGGAATAAGTAAATAATAGCTAATTCCAGGTAAAAATCTTGGCAAAGAAATGCTCAGACAAAGTGCAAGGTATAGTCATGCTGGAGAGGCCCACATAAATAATGACGTATTTAAGAAGTGAGACTTCAAGCCAGCAAGGTGAAAGAAAGTGGAAAAATGAGACAAGTATTTCACAGAGAAAATAAAGTGAGGGTTTTGTGATGTTTTTGATTTGTTTTTTTTTTAAGGAAAACTTTTAAAAGAGGGAGACAGTTTTGGCTAACTTAATATCTTCCGTGCATTTAGCCATATTAAACCTAACTAAGCTTGTTATCTATGTGCTTTATATGCCATCTTAAGCCACCATTTCAGAAGATGGCTGTCTACTAATTATAAAAGAAGCCTATTTGACAGAGTCAGCTAGTGTCTAAATTTTAAGCAGCTTAGACCTTGAAACTTAAATCCAATGTTATATGTCAAAGCTTACACATTAAGTCTCTATAATGGCTGAAATATTTTTGTCTTATAAAGACAACTTTGTGTTTTACTTCAAACCTGGTAAGATATTCATTAATTTTTAAACTTTATACACAAGCTAAACTATTTTATTTCCTTTTTCTATCTAAATTCCCTTGAAACAGTTTTGTCTGTATTAAAACTCTCTTCAGAAAGAGAAATTTTGAGCTAGCAAAAAGCAGTATCAACGGTATGAAATATCTGAGCACCATTTTTTCTTAAGATGTATCATGAACAGTGCATTTCACAGGGCCACTGGCAACATTAATAACTCAAGAAATACAAGGTACACATAAAGGAAGAAGTTTGGGTTTTTTGTAGTTTAATACAATCAGCTAATGGCCTTATTTCTATCTGTTTAACTTTTTGTTTTGTTGTTAAATTTTGAGACTACTCTGCTTATTTAAAAGTTTACGGGAATGTGATTGTTACTTTTGTTACAAATAAGAGGACTAGAATTCACAATTTACTAATCTTAGGACTTCTCAGAGAATTATTTCCATGTAGCTATAACAAAGACACATTTCAGCAAGTGTTTTAGTTTCTTGCTTTTTACATCTGAGTATGTAAAATTTTTAATATATTGTGCTTGTTTAGACATAGATTAAAAATTACTCTATTGGGCAAATTGAATGTCTCAGTTGTTTATTTTTCAATATGATGGTGAACCTCTGAGTGGAACTGTAATTAGACAGAGCAGAAGGACAGAAATCATTAATGATTTCAATAATCATCTGAGAACCCGGACCAGACTACCAGTATTGTACAGTGTCTTAAACCTGACCCTAGCTCATTCATTACTTAATGCAAGATTCACCTAACACGTGCTTAGTAACCTTGTGAACATTGACTATTGCTAGAAGATAAGCATCTATAGTCCTTTTATCAAAAAAATACACCACAAAAAAATTGCAAAAATCACAAAGCACACACACATATGCAAACACAGAACCCAGACAAAGCTGAACAAATTTGCAATACTGCTTACCTTTAAAACAGTAGTTTAGTGGTTTTAGCCCTGAAAAAAAAGCAAACAACTGGGTTTACTTTGGTCTCAGACAGAAAAAGTCTCAGACTTTTAATCCTAGATTTCAATCTGCTGTGCAGTACTTTCATTCTGTGGCTTAAATTTCAAACTTCACTGCTGGAAATCGGAGATAGGAATTTGAAAACATTATTTGAGTTATCTTCTTCTTCATCCATCCTTTCAATAGTAGATAGCTTTGGTAATTATTAAATGATGGCTACAATATTTTGGCTTTTGGAGGAGTTTGGTTGGGTTTGTGTTTGTGTTTAGAAGTTTGGGGAGGTGGGGGGGAGCTGTCTTTTTTTGGGATTTTTTTTTTCCCCACTTTCAACATTCTATCATTTAACTTTATCAGCTTCTCAGTGGTTTTACAGATAGATCAATTTGTGCTTTTTAGTGTTGAAACAGATATTTTCCAAATTAGATTAACTACATCTCACGAAATAATGACCCATATGCTTACATTGCACAGTGACTGACACTTGCTTGGTTTGACTTCATTGTATTTGGGGCAGTGATGTCCAGAGGCAATATAGTTCACTATCGTTTCAGAAACGATGTCAGTGTTGAAAAAAAACCCCTATAATAAATGTTCTTTCTGGGTTCTTTTTCTGCTTCAGTAGCATGATGAATCATTTAACCAAACTGGAAGTATTTTAGAACTGAAGGCTTTGTTATATATTTTAGGTAAATACTGAATTGGAACTTATATTTTCCTGTAATGAAATTTTTTTTAAAATAAAAACATTCTTATATTTAAGCAACTTGAAATCAATCATCATTAAAGTATATTTTAAACTATATAAAAAAGTCAATGTGATGCTTAAAAAATAATGAATGTACAAATTAAAACATTAAGATAATATTAACAATGCAATCTACCATATTCTATTAATAAAGTTTGTATTTTGATTATTAATGTACATGAAGTCAATATAACAACCTCTTTAGTAAAAGGTGGTATTTTTGCTGAAGGTTTCTCTTTTTATTCTGCTTCTCTTGAGGCAGATATACATGCAGAGGAAACACGCTTTATTTCTAGTTGACATTTAAAGCACACTTTTTCCTTTTGTATTTTTCTGCTTGAATAAAACAGTTACCCTGTATAATAACAGAAATTTTTCAATCTCAGGCTTGCTATGTTTCTTCGGAGCTATAACTGAAACTGTCAGAAAAATGAAAGTAAGAAAAATAGCACACTAGAATAGTTGAATAGTAGAATAATTGGGTGGGGGGAAAAAGGTATGGGATGGAATATTTTAAAATACATAACTTTTAAAGAATATATAGATGAAGTGCTAGCCTATGTCTTCTTGTAAGACAATATGATAGAAATAATGATAATAATAATATAAAAATGCCTGTGAACTTTGTGAGTTATACTACAACTCTGCTTTTAAGGACCGAGCGCCTCGTTCTGTTGTGAAGCTAATTGCAAAGGCCTTTGACATTCATGAAAGTAGACCTAGTCCTTGGTGCACATCAGATGACATTGCATTCTGAAAACAACAGCCACTGATTTTGGCCATCCCTTTTCTGTATTTATCATGAAGAGGAATTTAATTTTGAGACACAATAAGCCCAGCCCCATTTGTCCTCTCCTTCATTAACTTCAATATCTTGCCAAAATTTCATGCTCCAGTTGATCAACTATATTTATACCACTATAGAAATATTTCTACATCAATATAAGACAATATCTGCATACACTGAATGAAATCAAGTCATCATTGTGCCTAGACAGAACTGATACATCTACTTCTGCAATGTTGCATCTATTTCTGTTGTTGCAAGAAGAGGGAATATTTTCAAAAGTAAAACCTTCTTCACTCCCTTCTTCCATCATTACTCTTTCCTCCTTTCCTCTCTCTCTTCTCTTTTGATACTATCTTCCTTCTCATAGCTTCTGAAATCTTTCCAACAGTGCATTAAGAGCAATGACTCCCGTACGTCTGTATACTGATTTCATTCACTCTCCAGGCCTTTTAATACCAACTATGCAGTTAAAGTTAACAGATCTGATTGTTTATATGAATGTTTGAGTCTATGATGCTCTCTTCTGCATAGAGTCTGTTTTTCTGCTGCTTCAAATTTAAACTTATTCTCAGCTTTAAGGAACTGCTCATTGATTCCCTCATTTTCATAATCTTTTCTTGTCTCTTATTGCATCCTTAGCTGTCACTCTGGCAAATTCAGGGTCTAGCATTTACAGATACCATTTACATTTCTACAGACTCTTTTTTCAGAATTAGAAATGTGCAAGTATTTTTTTGTGGGTTTTTTTTGTTGTCATCCCCACCCCGAGGAATGGATTAGCTATAACGCATATTTATGACTTATCATGTATTTATTAAAAACTGGAAATTATTTTATTGTTCTTTCAGTAATATCTATGTTCTTTTTTAATGCTTTATCATTTAAATATTAATATAACAATATGACATTCATTACTAACTCCTGCTGTGCTGAGCTAGTGAAGGACCTATAACATCATTTCTAAAGAAGATATTTGTGTATGTCTGGGAGCAAAACCAATGCACAACACTGAAGTAACATTTATGAACACAGTATTATTCCTCAAATACTGATATGTCTATATGGAGTATTCATTTTCATTGAATTTCTGAAAGCAAATAATTACAGAAAGGCATTTCTTGTGTAGTTAGAGTACAGGGAAAATCTTTCTGTTGCTTGGACAAAAGTTGTCATTTTATTGAAACTGAACATAGCAGCAATTCACTGTTTATTTTTCACATATCCCAGCATCTGTTTATTCCTCAGTAATAAATTAAATAATAAAATCAAGCTGCTACATCCAAATACTAGAAAGTTCAGAGTTTTGTTTTGTTTACTTGTTTGTTTTTAAGAAAAATATCTAGATATGAAAATGATGAGATAAAATGCAGAATGGTGATAACTTGTCACCTGATAATTTCCTTTAACAGTATTTTAAAGAATAGAGGGTGACTGGAGGTAATCTTCACAAAGAGTCCATTAGAGTAGTTTCTTAATGTATTAGAATGTCTTAACTTAAATATCACTTAAAAACTTTAGGATGTTCATAGAATCACAGAATCGCTAGATGGGAAAAGACCTTTGAGATCATTAGGCTCAAATGTACCTGACCACTACTAAATGACATCCCTGAGTACTTCATCTACCTGTTTTTTAAATACGTCCAGGGATGGTGACTCAATCACATCCCTGGAGAGCCTGAAATAATTTGAAATACACTGTCTTTTCATCTAAGCTATTCTCATAAGTAAGAAGTCATATAAAAGGTAATTATTTTATTTGATAAAAAACAGGGAAGAAACGGGATAGAATGGTTAGTTTTTATAAATGTATTTTTATCATGTTTGACATAGTTATCAGCAGTCTTCAAAGAAGAAAAAAAAATTAAACATGGACCTTGTATATATAGTTTATTTAAAGCTGGGGAGAAGAGAGCAGAAATGTGGATAGAATACCGAGAAAAAAAAGAAGGAAATTTCTATAAAACAAATTTTTGTGCTGTCAGCTGCTAAGTAATTTGTGGCAGCAATTTCAGGAGGGATTTTTTGTGTACAGGATGATCTCCAGAAAAGGAGAAATTATTTACATTGATGTCGAGAAACAAATGAATTTTACAGATTTAAAACTGTGAAGATATTTGTAACAAGCACACTGGGAATATGACTGCTAGTGTTAGGGACTAGGTAATAGACAATATATGATAGATAAGATAAGATGTTATATTCATAGAAGTTTCATTTATTTTATTAAGAGGAAGACAGTTAACAGGGAAGATCATGAAATTACGTATAATGTTGCTTTGTTGCAGAGAGAAAAAACCCAAGACCTCCAATACAGACTTATCTGTATCTATGGACAGAATGCTTTCAAAGAAATGAGAAGGTGTCATACTTCAAAGTCAGTGACAATCAATTTTTGTAGAGTTAATGTCTTCTAGAATGACTGAAGAGCAGCATAAAATGGAGCAAAGAACTTTGGATCCTGTCCAAAGAACAAATTTACTCAATCAATTGATGAATAGTTTATCTTTAGTTACATTTTTTTACTGAAAACCTTGGGAAGGATCGGCAGACAACAAAACTCTTTCAGGATTTAGGATACCAACCACCTAGTTAAATATTTTCAAGTGTTGATGCCTCTTTAAAATTGTGTTTTCTAAACACTTATAGACTCAGTGTGATACTAGATGGACAATGGGATCTAGTATGGTCAATAAGATAAGTGTACTTAGTGATAATTACCCGAAAAAGGTAAGGTATACAACAAAATTATAAATACTCTTTTGTTCCTGATTTCCTTGATAGAGTAAATTGGCTTGTAGTTGAATGGTATAAATGCTATTAATCAGCAACTGAAAAAGTGATGTGTTTGGGATATTGTTGGGGTTTTTTTGGTTATTTGTCAGACAACACAACTTCCTGGTTTATTTCCTTTTCAAGAAATTCTCGATCTGTTATAAGTCTTTCGAATTCAATACCTAAAATGTCTTCATCATCTTTTTAGCATATAATTAACATCAGTCTGTTGCTATACTGCTTGTCTGGAAAATGCACTTTTGTGTGAATCACTACTGACAACTTAATATGAGACCCCTCTAGATGTTCTTTGCTATGTTGCAGATGAAAGAATAGTTAACAAGAATATAAAAGGACACATTCTGTATCAAGACTCATTCCAATTGTTGGTTTGTGACTTGTGTCATCTTAGTTGCCAGCACCTCTTCCATTTTCTAGCACTGAGTACAACTCAGTAAATAATACCTTGTGTAATGAACTGAAATTTATCTCTTCCATTTCTTTATTAAGTAAACTTGTAATGTTTTACTTATAATGTTTCTGATAAAGCTATAATTTCACAGCATGTGATTTGTTATTATGGTCTTGATTAGACTTTTCTTACAATGTTGTGTTGGGTTCTGACCTTTAGGTTTTTGTGTACAATCTCAATTTACCCTCAAACCTCAATTACGCCCTTAAAATTAGATATTCATAGATGCATCTATGACATTAATTCTTGCACATATCAAACTTAACATCACTTTTATTAGTTTAATCAACTATAAAGTGCAGGTTTCATCAAGTAAACTTGACAAACTACTGTAGCTCTGTTGTAAAAATTTAGAATATATTTTTGAAATAAACTTCTAAATATTGAATGTGACATCTATCTATTTTAATCAAATCTCTTCCATCCCTTAATGTGTTTTCCTTCACTTCAGTTCATGTCAGATCATATGCAATGACATATCTATCTGTTTATCTGTGGAAAGTTGGGACAATGAAGCTGATCAAAGAAACAAATGCATATTCATCTACTAATTCAAAAGGTTAAGAAAAGTTCTTTTTTGTATACATTAAATGAAATATTAAATAATTTAGCAACCAGAATATTAAAGAACAAGTGGTTTCTTGGCATATGCACTTAACAGTTTAAAGAAATGTACAATAAAGTGTTGGACATAAGGGATGTTTTTAACATGAGAAACACACTAGAAGTTAACAATACAGAAATACTGAAGCATAGACTGATATATCAGAACAATAAGATTTAAATACTTCAATATGTGACCATTCCTCAACCAAGCAGTCAAATTTTTTCTACTCATGATAGTAAGGATTTCTTGTCTTAATAAAAATACACATGCTTGTATTCCGTACTATAGCTAATTAAACAAAAATCATGAGTATTATACAAATCTTCATATCTAAGTTTTTCTACATTTTATTTTTTCTTTAAAAACATCAGCTCTGAGCTAAAGCACTGTATTTTCTTTTTTTTGATGATGCAAGTCCTATAAATAATACTTATTATATACCCTGATGTAATAAACTCTTGCAAAAATGCTAATTGAACTCTGAAAACTGCATTTAAACAAAGGTATAGTATCCCTCTTCATTCCATCCACAGAAATTGTTTATACTCTATGGATTTACTGGCAGTTCAGAATTAATTAATCTCAATGATAGAGGTTTTGATTAAAAGTCTTTTCTTTTGGTTTCATGCTACAAACTTTCAAAACTTGAATTATATGTATTTAGGAAGTTCTTCTGAATTTTGTAGGAGAAAAAGAAGAATGCACAAAGAACAATAATTTTACACTAATTCTAACTTAATATCATCTCATCTTAGAGTTATTAATAGTGAAGGACATACTTCCACAATGATTCCTCTAACCTATTAAAGGATGCCTCTAAAATTATTTCTTTCTACTCACTATGGGAGCTTAGATGACTACCTTAACCTAAACTAAAATAAATACATAAATAAATAAAATAACAAAATCTAAATATCCCAAATTAAAAGCAAGTAATACAACAAAGAAAATTTTAGTTAGCTAAATCTAAGGAGGATAAAATCCACCCTCTAGTTTTTATGAAATTAAATTTAAGAAAATAACCTCTCACATTCCCTAAGCAGTAATAGAAAAGAAAATCTTGATTGTGCTGAAATAACTTGCAGTATTGTGACAAACTTTTAAAAGACAGGATTTTTCTCTGAATTTATATAAGAACATACAAAAATTCAAGTTAGCTTGATAAAATGACAAATCATGTCCCTATTTTTGAGGGGTTGCTTTTGCATTATATAATCTGTGATTATATATAAGATTGCATTATGATTCACAGATTGTAAATTGATAATAATCATCTATGCTAACACAAAAAAATTTAGTTGAGTCAGCACATCACAAACAATTACAGAGATAGTAAAAAATGATGGCAGCACACCCATCTAATATAGTAGTTCTTCTTCCCTATTTTGTGTTACCTGCAAACCTAAGGTTAGGCATTATTTCTTCTTCATAAATGTATGCTGACTACTCTTTCCTTTTGTCTTGATAGTGTTTCCAGGATTAGTTGCTCCGCCGGTTTCCCAGGTACTGAAGTGAGGCTGAGTGACCTGTAGTTTCCCAGATCCTCCTTCTTACCCTTCTTGAAGACAGCAATAATACTTGCTTTCTTCCAGCCTTCAGAAACCTCACATAATTGCCACAATCTTTCAAACATGATAAAGAGTAGCCCTGTAATAACATCGACAAGCTGCCTCAGAATTTGTGATTGCAACCCATGCAGTTATACATAACTTCATATTTTAAGTATTCTCCAAGCTTTTCTTCCTACAGCAAGAGTAGAGCAAGTCTGCTCCGGACTTCCCTTCTTGTCTCAGAGGCCTGGTGTCCCTGGAGATTAGTCTTACCAGCAAAGACAATAGTGAAGGCAGCAATGAGAATCTTGTCTTTTTCCTTGGCCTTTCAATAGCATCCAGGATAGTCTTCTCCATAACTTTTCCAACTACCGAGGTTAGACTAAGAGGTCTTTCATTTCCACGGTCTTCCCTCATGCCCTTCTTGTAAACTGGAACAATGTTGGCTAGATCCCAGTCAGTGGAACTTCCCAGACTCCCAAAACCTTTGGGGCCCACGTAAAACGTGTCTAAAGAAAAGGAACCCAAGGATGCAAAGTTAACGACAGACTGAGCGGACGAAGAGTGTGTTCCACTTTCTCCCTCTTCACTGAGTGTTTAGTAATTAATCTGGTTAGGTACACTATTTTATTCCAATAGCTTTAGTAAGGGTATAAACAAGAACTAAGGAGATCAAAGGAAACAGAGGAGTAATTGTAGAGCATGGATGAAATTTCCACACAAACTGGACTTTATATTCTCTGGTTTGCCAAAAGAGAAAGACATACAGATGTGCAGGAAAGCATAGCTTGAGGCATTTGGTAAAAGGAAGGTATCTTTATATGGAAATTGCTTAAATCCTCTTTCTTTCTATTACTGAATTCATGTCAAATTATGAAAAAAATATATTCCTAGGTTGATTAAAAGAATAAACATTTACTTCAGTTGATATTTTGGGGACAGGATTTATGTCTTGCATAGGATTATCAATACACTGTCATTAAGAACGAAAGAACTGACACTAGCCAGCCTAAACAAGTATTTTAGTATTGGAAATACAGCATGACATGCAAACCCATGGAAGTACAGAAAACTAAGAAAATAACCATTAGTTTTCTGTCCTGAAAGACTCTTTTCCACTTTTCATGTTACATGATCTCATGATCTTAAATCCTAGAGGAATCTTTAGAATGATGTATTTTTCTTTTTCTATATAATTTCAGTTTACTACTGGAATTTATTAGATTTTTCCCAAATTTACATAGTTGTAAATTTGGGCCTCTCACCACAAGAAGGACGTTGAGGCCCTGGAGCAAGTCCAGAGAAGAGCGACAGAGCTGGTGAAGGGGCTGGAAAACAAGCCTTATGAGGAACGGCTGAAAGAGCTGGGGTTGTTTAGCCTTGAGAAGAGGAGGCTGAGGGAAGACCTCATTGCTCTCTATAACTACCTGAAAGGAGGTTGTAGAGAGGAGGGTGCTGGCCTCTTCTCCCAAGTGACAGGGGACAGGACAGGAGGGAATGGCCTCAAGTTCTGCCAGGGGAGGTTCGGGATTGACATTAGGAAAAAATTCTTCACAGAAAGGGTCACTGGGCACTGGAACAGGCTGCCCGGGGAGGTGGTTGAGTCACCTTCCCTGGAGGTGTTTAAGGCGTGGGTGGATGAGTTGCTGAGGGGCATGGTTTAGTGTTTGATAGGAATTGTTGGACTCGATGATCCGGTGGTTCTCTTCCAACCTGTTTATTTTATGATTCTGTGATTCTGTGAAACCATGACATTAATATATTTCATTTTGTGTGTTACTTAAGTATTAGGTGTGTCTTTCAAAATTTCTGTTACCTACTGAATAATTCATAGAGTTTAATAACCACATTAGTTTATTTTCTTAAATTCTCTTTGGAATATTTAAATAGTCATGAGATGCCTGTCTGACCAGTTCTCCAGCCTGTCAAGGTCTGGGCCACCTTAAAATATTAGATTGAAGAGTTATGACGGATATGCGTTACATTACCAATAGATATTCTTTACTTTCAGGAGCTGAAAGGACTGCGTATGGGTCTAATTCGTAGTTCAGTCTATGATCTTTGCTAAATCATTATTTGATTGTAAACGCAAGTATATGCACGGCATAGAAGAGGAATAAATTTTATGATTGGTCAAGAAAGATAAGATTTATTTGTAATTAATGATGAATAGCGGTTATAAATTAGGCTACTTTTCTGAAGTTTCTGCCCTCACAAACCATTTGCTTGACAAAGTTTGATTTTTTTCTTGTTTTCTCTGTATTGAGTTTTGATAGATTTATCACTCTAACTGATTAATCTTTGTAGGTATACAGAGCACAGATGTTCTCTTTCTTTTTTTTAGTTTAAATCTCATATGAACACTTGTTTCGTGCCTGAAACAACAAGGAAGCAAGCTGAAATTGTCTTTGAAAGGAGGGCACAGAATATCAGAGAAAAATGAGTAAACAAAGGATTAAGAGGCATGAATGTGGAAAAGTGCAGGCAAACAGATTTCACACTGTTGCAACATGGGTGTTTGTCTTCACTATTTTGTAGAGTTAACATATCATATAAGTTCATGAATTTTTGTGGTTTTGAAAATCTATTTGTTCTAAGTTTTTTATATCTATTTGAAATCATATTTCAATCTGTTATTATTGTCTGCTGTTATGGCTGTTAAAGGCAATGATGAATTTACATCAATGTCAATTAATTATAATGAGGTCTGGAGAATGTTTAAAACTGCAGCCAAACCTCTCTCATGGACTAATATTTTTTTTCCAAATTCTGATTTTTCTTATAGAATCACAGAATATCTTGAGTTGGAATAGACTCATAAGGATTATGGAGTCCCGCTCTCTGCTCCGTGCAGAACAGTCTAGAATTTACTGTGACTTCAGTCTAGGACTGGAATGGAGGTGGAATTCAGATGAAGAATTACAGTATTACTGTGCCTGTTCAAACACTACTTTTGTCCCCCTATCTTCTTTGTCCCTTTATAGGCTGGACCTGAAACTCGGTTCTCAATATCATGAGAGAAGTTTAGCTGTTCTTTTTCTGCTTAACTACCAAATCCTTTCAGCTTCCCTACTTGTCTGCTTGAGAAAGTCAGCAGGAAACATTGCCACTTGCTGTCTCAGTGGGAGAGCACTACTTCAGAACTAATCAGAATAAAGCTGTTCTCTGTTTATTCTTCTCATATCTGAGACTAATTAAGCCTACATTAACTATAAATATGTATTGCCATTACACGTACATTAGAAATGCTATGTGAAAATGTGTTCTGAACTGCTGAGACATAAGAAAATTCCTGAAAAAGGCAAAAAAAGTGACATCTTTCTTTCCACATTATCACCTTATCACAAGAATAATCTAATTTTTAGAACAGAAGATCTCACGTGACTAACACCCCCACCCTCCCAACAGGAGTAAAGAAAGCCCATTTATGCTCTAAAATGACAAAGGGTAAACAGCAGTAGGAACAGCAGAATTGGTTACACATTTCACACAGAAAGGAAATTCACCAACAGAGAGATTATTGTTAAGAGATTCTATGCAAGCTTTTAAATCAATGAAGTAAGGCTGTCTTCCATGATTTCATCTGTAAGAGACACCTCTCCTGTAGATGGTTCTGATTAAGTTTTCAGGAAGCTGCTGTTAGAAAATTAAGTTTTAACTCAATAGGAAAACAAAATGATCTGCAAGTACTCAGGCAGGGATGGAGGTGGGGAGGGAAGGTGGGAGGAGAAAAGCACACAGATTCCACAGAGAAGTAATTTCTGTGCTAAATTCCACAGAAGTTTTTCTTAACTAAATTAGTAAGCCTGACATGACACACATGACAGTGGTTTGGAAGACAGCTGGACTAGTAATGAGTAAAATTGTTAAAATGTATGGAAATCTGTCTCCTTAAATAGTATGAGGAACTACAGGTCTGTCAGACTGACCTCAGTGCCAGGGAAGGTCATGGACAAGTCATTTTGAGTGCCATCACACAGCACACACAAGACAACTAGTTGATCAGGTTCAGTAAATGTGAGTTTATGAACCACAGGTACTGCCAAACTAACCTGGTCTCCTTCTCTGACAAAGTTACTCACTTTGGAAAGGCTGTGGGTATAGCGTACCTGGACTTTACTAGAGCCTTTATCATCATTTCTCACAGTATTCTGCTTGAGAAACTTGCTGCCAGTGGCCTGGAAAACTGGCTGGGTGAAAAGCTGGCTGGGCTCGAAGAGTGATGGAGCATTATGAAAGGCAGCTGAGGGAACTGGGGTTGTTCAGCCTGTAGAAAAGGAGCCTGTAGGGACACCATATCATTGCCTACAACTACCTGAAAGGACGTGTAGTGAAATCGGTGTTGGTCTCTTCTCCCAAGTGACAGGTGACAGGACAAGAGGAAGTGGCCTCAAGTTTTCCAGGGGATGTTCAGATTAGATTTTAGGAAAAATTTCTTCACTGAAATGGTTATCAGGCTCTGGAATGGGGTGCCCAGGGAGGTAGTTGAGTTACCATCTGTGGAGGGATTTAAAAGATAGGTAGGTGAGGTGCTCAGGGATATGGTTTAGTAGTGGACAAGTACAGTTGTACTTGATGATATCAGAGGTCTTTTCCAACCAAATGATTCATCATAGAATCAGAGAATCTTATAATAGTTAGGGTTGGAAGGAACCTTAAAGATCATCTAGTTCCAACCCCCCTGCCATGGACAGGGACATCTCACTAGATCAGGCTGCCCAAGGCCCCATCCAATCTGGCCTTAAACGCTTCCAGGTTTGGGGTATCCACAATTTCCCTGGACAACCTGTTCCAGTGACTCACCACTCTCATGGTGAAGGAATTCTTCCTAACGTCTGATCTAAATCTGCCCTTCTCCATTTATACCTGTTCCCCCTTGTCCTATCAACACAAGCCTTTATGGACAGTCTCTCTCCATCTTTCTTGTAGGCTCATTTCAGGTACTGGAAGGTCACTATAAGATCTCCTCAGAGCCTTCTCTTCCCCAGGCTGAACAAGCCCAACTCTCTCAGCCTGTCCTCATGGGGAAGGTGCTTCAGCCTTCAGATCATCTTTGTCACCCTCCTCTGGACCCATTCCAACAGCTCCATTTCCTTCTTATGTTGAGGATTCCAGAACTGGACACAGTACTCCAGATGAGGTCTCACAAGAGAGGAAATGAGGGGCAGAATCACTTTCCTTGACCTGCTGGCCACGCTTGTTTTGATTCAGCCCAGAATATGGTTGACCTTCTGGGCTGCGAGCACACACTGATTCTACATTATGAGAGTGATTCCTTTGTTCAGGAGGCAAAGCAAAAAGAGCAGGAACCACAGGAGCAGTAGTGATGTCTACCAAAGTTCCTAAATCTATTAGGACTAAGAATTTTTTCTTCCAGAATCAAGCTGTTTCTATTGGTAATGTAGTACTGACTGAGGTCAAACTAGTGGAGTAACTTGTCTTCATACAGTTATAACTTATTTTCCTACTTCATATATTTATATAAAATTCTGCCGGTACTGTCAATCTGTAGCTGCATTTTTTTTCAGATGTAAGCATTTAGTAAAAATATGATGTTGTTAATATATTGACGTTATATGTGAGAATAATAATCTATGGTATTTTAAGAAAAGAGTAGGGAGCTACCCATTAGTTTTCCTGTCAAATTCTTCCCGGTTACATGCAAAATCAAACACCATTTTTTTGGGATTAATTTTTTAACGTATTGAATTTTAAGTGGTGGGAAGTATTGTCTTATTATCAATTTAATTATATAAATAACTAACTTAGACAAATAGTAATCACCAAATATTACATCCATTGACATTTTCTTAGGCAATTTAAAGAAATTTAAAGTCTGAAATATGTTATAAACCCCACTTGCTTAAATTTTTTAGATGTTCATCTTATTGAAAAAATATTTAAAACAATGACAGTTATATTTTGTTTAAAGACAGGACAGAAAGGTTTTTAAAATCTACACATTTATGGCCCTATGTGCCATGTCATATTGGGTTACATCAGTCTGAACACATTCATTTTTGAATGTATGATGTGACATAGTGCAACATGATCCACATTGCTTAGGATTTAAGAGGCTCTGTCGTAACTGCAAAAGACATAATGTAAGAAAAAACTGCTCAAGCTTTGTTAGTGTAATTTAAAACTATATGCAAATAACACAGTAATTGCACGTATATTTTTTTAAGAAAAAATAGTCTTAGTAAAGAATATGTCTAGCGGAGCATGGAGTTCCTTATCTTTATTATAGCTAGTGGAATTTATAGGTTTTTTGGTGAACATTGATGTACCAGTTACTCAGTTTTGGCACTCAAATAATACAGTAATTTTGTTACTTGATAAAAATCTCAGCTATATGTTAGGATATACGAAGCCAAATTTTGACTTATAAACAATATATAATCTGTTGTTCTCAGAATGGATATGTACCAATTATATACTTAACTATTTCCAGTCTACATCCAGTTAGTTGCAGATACAAACAATTGTGAAATAAGTTTAGCTTTTATGGATGTTTTGGATGCAGTACATTTATTAAAATAAAAACAATGTGCCTGGATATTAAATCAGCTGCTCATTTTATTAAAAAAATTGCTGCTCAGGAGCTAATAATAAGTTGAAGTCATACAGAAATTATTAGATGTGCCAGACATGTTGAAGCACACACACATTTTGATTAATATGATCAATCATCAAATCCTTTCAGAACACGCAACTTGAGAAATTGTCTTTCTCAAAAAACTGTTAACATTTGGATTTAGTGTTTTCCATCTACCTTATCTGTGATCTCTTGAAAAGTGCTTTTATCATATATGTGAATAGAAAGGAAAATATTAACAAAAGATCTATGCTTACTATACATTTTTACTGATATTAACACTAGTTATTGAATGTAGTGACTTTATTATAATAGTGAGGTAAGGATAAGGATAATCTGGGACCCATTGAGTTGAAATGTTCCATCTAAATGCATGCATATGTATCACAGAATTTATCAGCAGAACTCAAAATCCTTTATTTAACCACTACTTCCATTAATGTATAACAGTTTAATTCCCTTGAATGGGGAAGTTGGGATAGTGTTAAAAACCCTAAAAGTACAAGAAAAAAATCTCAAAAGTACCTCTTATTACTCAGAAAGGAGTGAAGAAAAAAGGATTTTTAGAGAAAAATAATTTACAACAAAACCAGTCTTTATTCATCTGCTGAAAAATGATTTCATGCATGTTGATGCATTACATTCAACAATAAGTTTGAACTGACAAAGTCAATGCAATGATGAAATATCATGATTCAACCCTGTAAAGTCATCACACCTAAGAGCATATGAACTATAGGATCTCTTATTTCAGTTTATCCATCATCGCAGAACACCTTAATGAATTCCTGTCTGAGCAAGGCAATGGAAGGCAGCACAGCTACCTGCTACCACCAGGATAGCAGATAATGAGAGGTTGCACAGGTGTATCTATGATCCAGTCTTGGCTTCAATATGCTTATTGCTCAGTGCAGGAACAAAAGAGGGATGAGGAATGTTAATAATAATAATCATCATCATCATCATCTGTCAAACTTTACAGAGCTACCAGTTTGACAATAAAAATTTTCATTTGAAAATCCAGCATAGAAATTTGCCATGGACACAATAAACATAAACATTATTTCTAGACATTTTTCAGAGTATGAATGCACTTTCAAATCTCACAGTCCTTGCTCCTTATCATGTTAGGGCACTGAGTCTTCCTGGAAGATACCTGACAAATCCATTGTATCACTGCCTTCTGGTGTAAACTGAGGCACACAAATTCAAGCACCAAAGGAAGCCATTAAGTGTAATATTTGAAAAAATGTTTCAGAATATAATACACACTGCAGAAAAAATGCATTTCAAGAATTTGATGATAGATGACTGAAGATGTGAGAGAGAGCAAGCTTTGCCATCTTGCAAAAATATAACAAATATAGTGAAGTACCATGAAAAATGTAGAAAAATCTTGCCTTCTCACTGCTGCCTTTTCGTGTATGTACTTCAATGCAGATGAATAATAACGATGTGTAATTTAAATAAAATTCTGGCTCTTCCTAATGCCTGAGTGGAACATGTCTCATCCCGTTACAGTCAATGAGGAAAAACCATTAGACCTTTCCAAAAATATCCCTAACATTTCAACCTGAGTTTTTCTAGAAATCTCAGTGTGTAGGTGTGTGTATGAGGTCCAACACAACTGCCCTTCCCCTCTGAGACTGTGCTCGTAATACTTATATTTAACAAATTAACAAAACCAACTATGATCATCTTCAAAAAAAGGTCCCTTCTGAGCTGACACACAGCTGTATACGATGTTGCAAACTTTCAAAGCAATTCCACAGATAACTTTCTGAAAGGCTTTTGAGGATCTCTATGGTTTTTGCTTTCACACATTCTGCCAAAAAAACCATGAGCTCCTTTGAGCACCAAGCTGATCTTTGGGATCTGTACGCTGTAAGCCTCATTCAATAACTGAAAAATTTCCTTTGACGTTAACTCATTGTTTGCTCTTTCTATTTCTGCTTCTCCCAAGCAAATAATAATAATGCCTTGACATTCTCCAGAGACTCACAATATAATTCAGGACAGCTAACCATAGTTGGAAGATTCCAGCTATGCCCATATGACAAAACAGGTCTACAATACGGCTGTACTTCAAAAGACAAAGAAAATATATTTTTGTCTGTGGCCTCAATAAATCTGTGGTCCTTTGTGCCAGAATTGCACCTCAACTTTGTATCTAAACATGATATATATGAAATTACTTTAAACATGTGTAACTATAAGTTAAGATATCTAACTAGGGAAACAATCTAAAGAAAGAGGACAAGTGACAAATATTCTTAGTAATAATTGCTTTCTGAGCATGTAGTTACTGAGAAATACAGAGTATTGCCTTGCTAAGACTTTATACAAAGAAATTACCATGTGATGTTTAATATATGAAAATAAGGGAAAGTGCCATAGTATGAGAAAACCTATATTGATACATGCACACATTGTACAGCAAAAAATGATAACTCTTACTATATGATTTTTTAAAATAATTAAGCAGAAAAACATTAATCATTCTTTCCATGAAGTTAATGAAGGCAGCATGCTGAAATCCATAGAAAATAAAAAATAAATATAACAGAAGAAAAAATGTTTTAAACAGAAAAGAATAGATTGTTAGATTAAAAACTAGAAAATATTACAAGGTTACTACTTCACAGTATAATTCTTTTGGGGTGGTGGTATTAACAATTAATCATGTCACAGCTGAGCATTGCCAGTTAAGAGAGCTAAATTTGCAATTAATCTACTGAGTGACATAGGTCTCGTATTTTAAACTTCTAAGGCCTGACTTTTCTTACTGGCACAACAGAGGTAATACTATTTTTTAGCGCAAGCTGTTCATAAGCTTAAATATTTTCTACTTATAGAAAATAATTTTAAAAAACACACACCCAACTGAAGATGTTTTAAAATTAAAACAAATTTATTCTATGAAGTTGTAAAGTGATCATCAAGCAAGCAGAGAAAATCCTTAACAACAAGAATTGCCATCTAACAGATTAAGATGAATTCTAACTTAAAAGATTCTTTCTTCAGAATCAGATTCTTCTAAATTTCTCTGTGCTACCTCAACATTTCATTAAAGATTATCTCAGGTATTTAAATCATTTTTATCAATACAAAATGCTTAAAAAAACGATAAATCTTGTAAACTATTAAAATATTTTATACTTAATTAAAAGCATGTTTTTTTGTAATGGATAAAGCAGCAGTTTTTATCTTTACTGATATACAAAAACACCCATGTTTAAAGCTTTAAAACTTTTGGCTCAATGACTTCTCATGATCTGGTTTCATTAATTAATCACGCATTGTATGTAAAGGAAAAGCACTTCCTCCTATCCTTCTTTAATTTTCTAACATTTTCAAGGTGTAAAATGCAACCTTGTTCTTGTGCCTACCCACACAACAGAAATAAATTAATTACTGTTTCTCTGAACCAGCAAATGCTTTAGACACTTTTAATGTTAGTTTATTTGGTTTAGTTCTAATGACAAGAGTCTAATCTCTTAAAAGCTGATTTTTTTACTTTTTTTTTTAGATGACAGTAAATTCATCTCAGTATAAAAAATGTGCACTGTTCTTTTGGATTTGCAGCAGTCGGCATTGTACAAAAATCTAGTTTTTACAAGTGGCTATGGCTGCTAAATAGAATCGTGTTACTCTACCTGCACAATCTTGTTGTTTCTTTTCTGTTGGCATTAATGGTCAGCACAGTAACTCAAATCAGCTTGGTTATCTGACTGGTAACTAATCTTGTATGGAGGAAAATGGCTTTCAGCACATCAGCAAGTTCATCTGATTTACTGAGTAATTGCTACAGCCAGCATCACAGGAGCAATAGCAAAGTTGATACACAGAAAAAGGGGAGAGGGAGAAAGAGCATACTGGGACCCTGTTCTTCAAGAGAAGTACACAGATAAACTTAAGAAAAGTGTGAAACCATACTTATTTTGCTATATCCTCAGTGTACCTGTTTATATAAAGCCAATCTAATATTCTTATATTAATCAGCCTTCTATATCTTAGTAACACATTCACTTCTTAGGTACATCTCCACATCAGGCAGAGGAACTCATCTGTTCTAGAATGACAAAATGCATCTTTTTAATATTTAATTTGCAATATTATTGATGGTAGGATACTTGAAAGGTAAGGAAATTGTGAAAAGATTATAGGGAGAGGATTTATCAATATATACACATAAATAAAATATTTGTGTATAATAATACTCAATTCTATTTGCAAACATTCTGCAATTTTTTGCTTCTAGAACTAATCAGGTCTACTGATCATGGTGGTAAGTTCCTTCTTTTAATAGAAATTAACTCCCTTTTTCTCCTTAATAAGAACTGGATTTCTTGAAGATCAGCTGCACTTGGTGAGAGACATCCAGATATCCTGGAAAGTGATTCAAGAGTGATTCCTTACCTATCAGCTTCTGGATACATCATTTGCATTTGCTTTATATTTGAGTCTTATTTAAATGTCTCTTAGTTGTTTGGTTTTTTTGTTTGTTTTTTTTTTTTTTTTCCAATTTTAATTAGCAGAAATGCCACGTAAACACTCTGGGTTTTCTGTACTTGTTTTGGGGTTTGTGCTGAGAGTGGCTAACTACTTATAAGGAGTTGGTACAATATTGACTCTTGCACTCTTCATCCTCTTAAATATTTTCCTGTATTCTTTTTCACGTAGGAATTAAGATATTAATTTCAAGAGGTATTCCCAAGAACCAATATTTCCAAGAGTATTGGTTTCTTCTTAGTAGCTATAGCATGTGAAATGCAAAAGGCAAAACATAATTCTTTACCTTTTTTCCTTTATACAAAACGAAAGACAGAGTAAATGTAATATTTTTTTAGCATTACTGCTTAAGAATCATTTGGACTTAGAAGAAAGATAACTTCATCTTTGAAATCAAGAAGATGAAAAAAACCAACATTTTTCTTCCTTCTTATTTTTATTTTTCTTAAACTGTTGTTGAAGGAACTGATTTTAGATGTGAATCACAGCATTAGCAACCTTTTATGAAACTAGATGCCAAATTTCAGGTATCAGGGAGTCATCACTCTTTCGCCAGGAGAAAAATAAACATACAAAACAATAGTTTTGCATCTAAAATTCAGATAATAGAATGGTTTGGGTTGGAAAGGTCCTTAAAAATCATATAGTTTCAACCTCTCTTCCATGGGCAAGGACACCTTCCAGTAGATCAGGTTGCTTAAAGCCTAATTTCATCTGAACCTAAAACTTCTTCCTAATATCTAATCCAAATCTCCCGTCTTTCAACTCAAAACTGTTCCCCCTCATCCTACCACTACACTCCCTGATAAAGAGCTCCTCCCCACCTTTCCTGTAGTCTCCCTTGAAGTACTGGAAGATAGAAGGTCTCCCTTGAGCCTTCTCTTCTTTAGGCTGAACAACCTGTTTTCATATGGATGGTGCTCCAGACCTCTGATTGTACCTTGTCTGATATGTCCCCTCTATGGACTCACTCTAGTATAGATCTATGTCCTTCCTTGCTGAGGATTCCAGAACTAAATACAGGACTCTAGATGAGGTTTCATGAGAGCAGAGCAGAGGAACAGAATCACATCCCTCATCCTGTTGGTCACAAATCTTTTGTTGCAGCCCAGGATATGGTTGGCTTTCTACGTTATGTCTGAGAATTTCCTCAGTGAATTATAACATTAGATTAGTTCCTGAAAATTAATTCTTATATTAGTAATGCAAGAATTCGAGCATCCAGAAGTACTTACAGATCTCCTTGATTATGTTGCAAAACCACCCTCCACTATCTTTGGAAAGCTGAGACAGTCAGGGAAGGTTCCTGGTAACCAAAAAAATATAACTTGCTCATCTTCAAGATGAGAAAGAACAAATGATTCTGGGAGTTGCAGACTGGTCTTTCTAACTTAATTCAGTTGAAGGTCATAGAGCAATACTTCCTGGAAGCCACATCAAGACACGTGTATGACAGCAGGAAAACTGAGAATAGCCATTTACTGAGGATAGATCATGCTTTACCAAACAGTTTTCTTTCTATAAGACCAGCTTGGTGGGCAAGGGAAGAGAAGTGGCTGCCCTAATGTTACAAGTATTTTTTCTGTGTTGTCCAATCACATGTATTATTGTAGCTGTATTGGAAGAAATGGTCTGGAAACACAGAATGACAAGCTGGGTGAAAAATTGACTAAATTGCCATGCTGAAAGAGCAGTTGTCAGCAGTTCAAAACCCAGCTGTTAGCCAGATTATACGTCAACCTGAGTTATTTCTCAAGGTTGATACTGAGGTCAATACTTTTTAACATCCTCATTAATGGTCTGCATGGTGTGGGAGAACACACTTCCAGTACGTCTCTAGACAGAAGAATAGTTGGTATGCAGAAGGACTGACTCTCATTGAAAAAGCTTTCAACAGACTAGAAGAATATGTGAGCAAAAATATCTTCAGTTTCCTGTGTTTTGGATGAAATGACATCAAGCAACATTACAGGCTGGAAGCTAACTGGCTAGAAAATAGTTCTACAAAAACCCCAAATCTTTTGTTGGAGACAAGAAGTTAAACACAAGTCAGCAGTGTGCTCCTGCAACAATGGAAGCTAAGTGCCTGTTGGGCTGCTTCAGCAAGACATGTGGAAAGTATTAGGGAGAAATGTCATATATGCTTGCTCTCTTTCTGCAATCCCCTAGGCATATGTTTATGACCATTTTAGGAGACAAATTTTTTACTGGACCAGTGTGCCCACTGTCCTGTTTTAAAGATGAAGCACTGTAATCTATAAGGATGATTGGATATATTCCCTATGTGAACTACAGAAAATACAACTACTTGTGGAATAGTTTTTCAGCTGCTAATTTCAGGAATTACAATATCATGACTGTCTGGAACAGTCTTTGGATGCATCTTGAATAATAAAATTCTAAGTGTTCTTCCTCTTGAAGAGGTAAGGGCTCCTTGTATCATTAGGCAGGAGAGGTCCGTGGTAAATAAACTAAAGGTAACTTGTTTGTCTGCAGGAATAAAGTTAAATCACGAAGAGAATTGCTTGGAAAAAGAAGCACATTGTCAGATGGGAATCTCAGTGCTCTCTGGACTTCCTAGATAATAAGAAGTTTATATCTTGGAGCAAAAGGAGTCCAGGATATAATCCCTGGCCTGTCAAGGTCAGTCAACAGCAGAACCTGAAGCCAATGACATAAGAGAATGTGATAGTGTTGGCATTACATTTAGATCTTTTTTTGTTTTTTTCCTAAGACTTTTCTCACATATAGATAGATATATTAGATGCAGTTTTGACCCAAATCCCTAGCAAGGATTTAACTCACAACTGTAGATCCATAGTAAGACGCCACAAGCACTATGCATATACAACTCTGGCAAATAACTGCTTTTATGCTTTACAAGTTGTTTTATTCAAATGTAATAGACATTTAATTTGTCACTACTTGAGATATTACTGAACAAATATATGGTGTTGATCAAGCATAAATTAATAGATTTATTTTAATTATACTGAAATAAGATGCCACTGCCTCAAGGTTTACCCCAGGGGTGAATTTTTATTAGAACCTTCTGAAAAAAAGGCTTTAATAGAACTGCAGTCTTAGCTGAAATCTCAACTACAGTGCATTGCCTGCTTTTTTTGTGACTGTGCATTTTATGGTTCTATTGTACAAGAAAAAAAAAGAAGAAAAAAGAAATTACTCATACTTGATGAATTGCAGTGATAGAAAGTAAGCTCTGCTAAGCAGAGTCTTCAGCAGACATACCAATCTTCCTAACAATGCCTTTTGACAAGCTTTATGTTTGAATGTTTACATTTCACAAAGCCTTCTCTTATTTACTTGTTTTGCATCTCAGATGCAGGCCTCTTCACTGAACAGTGTTTTTACCCTCAGGTACTGTTGCCATGCCATACTTACTGCAAAATCTAAGGTACAATTGCAGCAAAGAGAATGGAAGGCACTAATGGGTTTATGACTGCAGAAATATGCTTGCAAAATCTTCCCTCCATGCCCACTCCCTTGAAAAAGAGTGCAATTTAGCTTAATATATTCTGCTCTGTTTTCAGATCCAACATCTAAACATATTTCCTTCTTAGAAGTTTAATGCTTAAACATAGTGCTACTGTTAAAAATATCTTATTTAAAAAAGCAAAAGAAAAAACAAAAATCAAGCACTGGTTACTTTACACAATTTTTATATGTTATACATACAGGTTTTTTTCTTTCAGGTTAATGCATTATATGAATTTTTCTTTTCATACATCAGGGACACTGTAGTTTTTATCTCTTTAAACAGAAAATAATGCTTGTGTACAACAACAAATATAATTTCTGTTTTGGGACTGTATCACAACTTTTGTATACACAAATGCAGTGGAAAATTGAATCCTCTGATTTTTACTTCAACAACTCTTTTAAATGGTTTCTGGAACAAATATGACTTATAATCAAACAGCAGGAACCTGAGTTTCTTTCAGGTTTTTATGCTTGTGCAATGTTATGCAATATTTTTATTTTGTGTTTAACATCATACTACATAAACAGTTAATGTGACTGTTCCTCACAGCCTTGGATACTGAAACTGTACTGGTCAAATTAAATACCAAATACAGTCAGTGTTGATTGGACATCATCGAACTGGTTAGCAGCTGAAATGGCTTTGAAAGAAAAAAACACTATTTCATATTTTCAAGCCTATTTTGTAAGTGGTAAGAAAGCCATTACAATAACAAGTGTGTCTTACTAGTTCTTATTTTAGGGTCAACGTTGCTTTAGATCTCCAAAAGATTTTCAGCACAAATAATTCTGATTTTTTCAAAAACTTTCCAATCAACAATTAATTAAAGATATTTATTTAAGAAAGCAAATTATTCCAAGGAGAAATAGAGAGGAGGCAGGCATGCAGTACCTGCTTGCTTGTGAATAGTTGAATACAACTGGTGTTTTGACTTTTAAATGTTTTCCTTTTTGTACTTGTAGTAAAATGGGTAAATTGGTTAAGAGAATACTTCAGTCCAAATTTGTATTTGGTCCTTTCCTTCTAGCTGCTTATTGCACATTTATATATATGGAACTGGCTAAACATATCTGACTTAACCAACACAATTTAGATGCATAGAATAAACATAAACTAAACTGTAGATTCTTACTCTAGGACTACTGGAAAACTGACTATCTTAAAAAAAAAAGAAAAAGTAGAATTTTAGCATATGAAAGTGGTTCACTGAGCTAGCTCCCTGGTCTGTGCCTGCAAAATTAAGCCTGCACTCTGCTGCTGGAAGTTGTCAATATTAGACTGACACTGACAAGACAAAGGCAGGTTGTATGACCCAAGAATTATTGCTGTGAATACATACTTTTACCCGAAGTATCTTTCATATTAATAATTTATTTTCAGTATGCAATTATAAAGAGTTTGGTTCTCATTAACAAATTAGGACATAATTACGTTCTTTGTTCAGAAAGTAGCTTAGCAGAGAACATTGAAATAATGGAAATATGCACCGCTTTTTATAAAGCTCTGGTAGTGTCTGACATGACACACTTAAAATCAAAGGAGAGAAATATAATTAGATTATATCCTTAGAGATAGGTTCAGAATCAATTGAAAATCACGCTGGATGAATAGACGACAATTTTTTGATTGATTATTATGTAAGATTTCTGGTCTGGACTCAGTTTTGTTCAATACTTTTATTGAATTAGTTGGTAGAACTCAGGGCATAGTCTAAAAATTGTTGACAACATCAACAAATATGATTAAATCAAATTAGAGGTGTTGCAAACACATCTGACGATAGGATTTTTAAGTTCACAAAATAAAGTTGTTGTGAAATCAGTAAGAAAAACAGTGCTAAACAGTAGTACAGTGTTACAGTTCAGTTATGTAAGATTCACTAACACAAAACAGAATAAACAATTAAGCTAGATTACTGCTCAAAAGATGAAAGTCTGCACTTGTCCAGAAATTAATCACTGATGTAGAGGGGAAAAAGTGATTCTCTTTAAGAAAATGAAAATGTCATTTAGGAAGCCTTTTGCTTTAAATGCAGATTGTAATTTTTCTGTCCTAAGGTTATGTCTCATCTCAATCCGACTTGAAAGAAAGTTACAGTCAAAATAAGGAACAGCAAGCAAGAATAGCAACAAAATTTGAAAACGTAGCTAATGAGGAAAGGTCAAAGACACTGGCTTGGTTTTATTTAACACACTAAAAAGAATACTAGAAAAAGATAATAACCAAGTGTTCTCATTCTGTCGGCAAAGGGAAAGGTTTATGTTAAATATTGAGAAAAAATTTCTTTAGAATAAAGGCAATGAACTGTGTGAATGCATTAACAAAGAGATTATAGAATACATGTTTAAAGCACTGAATAGATATTAATCTCTGGTTATATCTATAGCCAAGTTATGTTTCAATCTCCTTTGGTAAAGGAGGACTGAATGACCATTTACAGTAACATTCACTTCCTATTTATACGATTTTATGATCATAGAATGGTTTAGGCTGAAAGGGGCCTTAAAGGTCATGTAGTTCCAACCCCCTTCTCATGGTCAGGGACACTTTCCTGTAGACCAAGAGAAAAATGTTTCAAATGTCCTGAGCTATGAAGCATGGAATATTTTTTAGGAAATACGTAATAAATTCTTATGACAATATACAACTGTATAAATAATTTGTGAATATATTTTCATAGGTTAACTAGATATCATAAAGACAAAGAAAACAAATGTGCAGATGTTATTTTATTCCTGTGGCAAATCTTAGTAAATAGTCCAGCAAAAATAGTCCAGTATCATCAGTTTGATGATATGCTAAAGGATAATACTAAAAATCACTTTTTTTTTCATGCTCATGGTGGGGTTGGCAGATGTTTCTTTATTTCATGGGAAGTTATAACTTCTGTTTACTCATACACCTCCTTGTTGTTGCTATTTTTTCAGCAGAGTTATTAAAATTTTTATTATGCTATATCAAAGCACAGATTTCCATGTGCCAGATTTTTCATTTCTTAACCAGACTAATTGGAACCACACATTTCAAACATGAAAGTATACAGGGAAATCCCACTATGTGCTTTCCCTGAATTTATGTTGTTCCAAAAACAACTGCTAAAGACCAATTATAAAAACAGTGTATTGGGCTGGACGAACCATTGATGTGATCCAGCATGTCCAGATGCTGGATTTTCAAAGGAGTATTTGCCTAGGTTACTATAATCTGCAAGCCAAAAACAGACTTCAAAGAAAGTGAGGATATCACTCCATATTTGCATAGTACATCGTGGAAACTATTTTGTTCCATGATTTTACTGAGTGACAACAGTGAAAGACATTTTAGGCAGGACTGTTTTGGTCATTTCAAGTAGCAGTTCTGCTAGACAACTCTTTAAACTGAACAGAATAATCTCAGAGGAAAAAAACATGCAGTTCATCAGTTACTGTGATTGAAATGATATCCTGGTGGTTTATGGTCTCTGAGATACCATGCTGGATTATATATTTTTTGTTATTGTCTTGAGCAGTTTAATTAATAAGACCCCTATTTTAAATAAAAAATAGAAATGAATAAATATAGCATGCTACGACATTTCCCTGTGCAGAACTAGGACACTGTTTTCAAAAAAACTACAAAACCATAAATGATGAAAAATCATCCTACAGGACAGCTATATTTTCAAACAAACTATTTTCCTCTGCTTTTTATTTCATAGTATAAATAATTTGGCCAAACTACATTTTGTCTCTTCTTTAAAAATGAAGAATAGTAAGACTGGGGAACTGGTTTTACCATTCATTTAAAAAAAAAAAAAGAAAATGTAATGGAGTTTTAAAAGGTAAAACACAGTTAATGCTGAATTATAAAAATTCCTGAAGAGGGAAAAAATAATTTGTAAAAATGCTGACACAAGAGAAATGAACTGAACGTAATGTAGTTTATTTGAAACCCAGCTCAAAAATAAAATCACATTTCTTTTAAAAGCAAGCTTAAATGCATATGTAAACACACACACAAAACTGTTCTATTACTGGAGGTAACACTTCTCTTACATCATATATTCTGTGGAATAACTGACACAAAAATAAACTATTAAACACTTTTCAAAAGTTTGTACATAATTACACAGTTATGTTGTTTACCAAAACCAAATGATAGCAAAGACAATTGAGTTTTTAAGTGTAAAATTAATTTTCACCAAACTCATGTAGCCAATTCAATACATAAACTGTTTTGTGAAAATTTAATGCATGTTTTATTCACCATAGTGTTAAAAAATGTATGATTCATTAACATCAACTATTAAATGCTAGGAGATAAAACAATGGGAAATACGTTACAGAGACAAGCAGAATTTGGATTGGCATCCTACTGGCTTCCTGGATTGCCTGGTCTCTGATTGTTTGCCAAACAATTGCATTCCTATCCTAGATAGAAAATCCATCTTGTTGTTTGTCAAACTTGTTAAATACATCTCCGTAAACAAGTAATATAGCTGCATTTTCATTTTCTTCTGGGTACAGAACAATAGTATTTTGGGTCTACAAACAACTTTTTCCCCTGACTGATGTCACTACTATTTAGCCCTCCGAGGTTAACATTTATTGATTCGGCTTTTACTTTGATTGGATCTTACCTACTTCAGTGCTTCAGTAAATTGAAACCTTCTGCAGTTCACAGAAGAAATCTGAGAGCAAGGCTGTGAGAAAATGTACACTGACCTCAATTTGTTTCAGAATATATTGGTAAAAACACTGCCATCAGGTTGCAGAAATGACCTCAGCTAGCAGGAGATAAAAAGCAAACCTCATATTCTCAAAAAGCCTTAAACAGAAGAAGATTTAATTATTCCCAAAGTAGAAATCACAACACTATTTTCCCTATGTTCTCTAAGTATGAGAATCTCTCTCTGTTTCATAGAATCATAGAATCATAGAATCATAGAATAACCAGGTTGGAAGAGACCCACCGGATCATCGAGTCCAACCATTCCTATCAAACACTAAACCATGCCCCTTAGCACCTCATCCACCTGTGCCTTAAACACCTCCAGGGAAGGTGAATCAACCACCTCCCTGGGCAGCCTGTTCCAGTGTCCAATCACCCTTTCTGTGAAGAATTTTTTCCTAATGTCCAGCCTAAACCTCCCCTGGTGGAGCTTGAGGCCATTCCCTCTTGTCCTGTCCCCTGTCACTTGGGACAAGAGGCCAGCACACTCCTCTCTACAACCTCCTTTCAGGTAGTTATAGAGAGCAATGACATATCCCTTCAGCCTCCTCTTCTCCAGGCTAAACAACCCCAGCTCTCTCAGCCGCTCCTCACAAGCCTGTTCTCCAGACCCTTCACCAGCTTTGTTGCTCTTCTCTGGACTCGCTCCAGAGCCTCAACATCCTTCTTGTGGTGAGGGGCCCAGAAATGAACACAGTATTCAAGGAGCGGTCTCACCAGTGCCGAGTACAGAGGGAGGATAACCTCCCTGGACCTGCTGGTCACGCCGTTTCTGATACAAGCCAAGATGCCATTGGCCTTCTTGGCCACCTGGGCACACTGCTGGCTCATGTTCAGTCGGCTGTCAACCAACACCCCGAGGTCTCTCTCTTCCAGGCAGCTTTCTAGACAGACTTCTCCTAGTCTGTAGCACTGCATAGGGTTGTTGTGCCCCAAGTGCAGGAGCCGGCACTTGGCCTTGTTAAACCTCATGCCATGGGAGTCAGCCCAGTGGTCCAGACAGTTCAGATCCCTTTGCAGAGCCTCACTACCCTCCAGCAGATCAACACTTCCACCCAGCTCAGTGTCGTCTGCAAACTTGCTCAGGGTGCACTCGATGCCTTCATCCAGGTCATTGATAAAGACATTGAACAGGGCTGGACCCAGCACTGAACCCTGGGGAACCCCACTTGTCACTGGCCTCCAGCTGGATTTCACACCATTTACCACCACTCTCTGGGCCCGGCCATCCAACCAGTTTTCAACCCAGTAGAGTGTGCGCCTGTCCAGGCCAGAGGCTGACAGTTTCCGAGGCAGAGTGCTGTGAGAAACTGTGTCAAAGGCTTTACTGAAGTCCAGGAAGACTACATCCACAGCCCTTCCTTCATCCAGTATGTGGGTGACTTTGTCATAGAAGGCAATCAGGTTAGTCTGGCAAGACCTGCCTTTTGTGAACCCGTGTTGACTGGGCTTGATCACCCAGTTCTCTTGCATGTGCTTCATGATAGCACTCAAGATCACCTGTTTCTTTCTCAGTTTGTAAAGATGCACATCTCTTTATGATGTAAAGATGTACATCTCCTGTGTAACCTGATGCAAGTGAACCAGCTTTCGCAGGGAGACTGGACTAGGTAATCTCCAAAGACCCCTTCCAACTCTGACCATTCTGTGAGTCTGTGTGATTCTATGAAATGTATGTATCACCTTTATGAGGAAATACATCAGCCCACTAATTTGTGCTGAGCAGATTGTAAATGGTGTAACCTACCTTTTAATTATTATTCTGGGATTGAATTATATAGCTAAAGCAACAAAGAAAATATTAATCACCTTTGGAATATGGTATTTAGGAAGAAAAAAATTTAAGAAGATATTTTTAAATAGTCTTTTACTAATCATTACAGTTTTCTTATTACAATTTGTAGTCTAATACTAATATAGTCCCAAGACAGATGGACCTTAAACCTTAAGAGTTTTATCATTCTATGACTCCTTCTGCTATATCAAGTTGCTCAAAGCCTCATCCAATCTAGCCTTGTACTCCTCCAGGGATGGGGCATCCCTGACTTCTCTGGGCAACCTGTTCCAGTATCTCACTACCCTCACAGTAAAAAATTTCTTCCTAAACCTACCCTAATTTCTTCTAAACCTACCCTCTTGCAGATTAATACCATTATAGCTTGTCCTATCACTGCATTCCCTGATAAAGAACCCCTCCTCACCTTTCCTACAGCATCCCTTTAAGTACTGGAAAGCTACTAGAAGGTCTTCCCTGAGCCTTTTCTTTTGTAGGCTTTTCTTTCTTTTAGGCCGTGCCCTCTCAGCCTGTCCTCATATGGGAGGTGCTTCAACCCTCTGATGATCTTCACGGCCATCCTCTGCACTTGTTCTAACAGTTCCATGTCCTTCCTGTGCTGAGGACTGAACACAGTACTCCAGCTGAGGCCACACATGAGCAAAATAGGAGGAGACAATCACCTCCCTCAACCCGCTTGTCACACTTAGGATGTTTTTTTGCAAATATTTAAATTTGAGATACTTCTTCCTAATCCTTACTTATCCTTTCACATGTGCACCTACTGTGAGGTGATTCTTTCATCCCCTTTCTTTTTCATTTCTCATGCACAAAATTTCTACCACTAGAAAAGGAAAGAATTGTCATTTATCTCTATTTATGTTTCCTATGTCATACGATAAGAAAAAAACAAAACCCTGTGGATATCCATGGTGGGTTAACCTTGGCAAACACCCACCTAGCTGATCATTCACTATCCCTCTCCAGTGACCTGGGAGAAAATGCCTTAAGAAAGTTCATCAGTTGAGATAAAGACAAGGAGATTATTTACCAATTATCATCATGGGCAGCCCAGACTTACCTTGTAGAAATTAACTTATTTATTTCTAATTAAATAAAATTTAACTGCTAATTTGGGAAGTGAGAAAAAGAGAGAAACATTAAAAGAATGCCTTTCTTTCCCACTTTTCCCAGGTTCAGCTTCACTCCTTCACTCCAAACCCCTCTACCCTCCATACCTTGCAAGCAGCACAGACAGAGTGAGGAATGCAAAGTTATGGTGAGTAATTAAGTGGTTTTCTCTGCTCCTCCTTCCTTCTCACACTTGCAGTGTGTCCTGGCATGGCCCCCCCAAGGGATGCAGTTCCTTCAAGAATATCCATGTGCTCTGGTGTAGACCCTTCACAGGCTGCAGTGAATATCTGATCCAACATCACAGAGCAACAGGCTTTTAGGCCTGGACTAAATTGTGACTGAAAAAAAAATCTTTATTTCCTGTTCACTACATTTGTGTCACAATCTAAATACACAGAGGATAAGATAGCTTAGTGAGAGATATAGTTCAAGTAAAATGAATGTCCACATTTCTCAGAAGCACAGAGTAAGTTCCAGCACTAACTTGAGTTTCCTTTGATAAAGAACCTCATAAGAGCACATCAGTGAATTTGTTTCAATAAGAATTTGACACTGAGTATTCCAGAAACTTTTTAGGATAAAAAATTTAATGAAGCATGTCTCACTTGAAAGTGAAGTTGTAGATTTTGCTGCAGGCAGAGGATACTGTTTTTAAGTTAATTCACAGGAAATTGTTCACATGAATTCAAGTGAATTCATATACATATGAAATTAAATCTTCTCTAACCCAGACAAGAAAGATTACCTTTAACTCTACCTCTTTAAATGTAGGGGGTGGTGGTGTTTTATTTTTTTATTTGCATAAATCAGATAGTGTCTCTTTCAGTTTGCCCAATCAGTCTTTTCAGATGAATTAAACAACAACAAAAAAATAATTTCTTGGACTCTTGATGTTCAAGCATTGTGTTGAGTACTAATGGTCAAATTTGTAATGACAGGAATTCTAATCTGGCCGTAGAAATACAACAAACAATTAAAATGTAAGTGTTTCTCATTTGAACACAAATACCTTACCTGGCTTTAAAAAGTTAGCTCTCTCTATTAAAATCTTTTAATATAGTGTAAAGTTTTTGTTTGTTTGTTATTGTTTTTAATTTGACCTTAAATGCCACATGGTGATATGTCAAATGAAGTAATTCTGATCATGTGAAACTGGATCATGTCTCATATGCATCAACTTGATTTATTAAACCTGACAAGATACATCAAAATGTGACACATACGCTTTGAAATCAGAAATAACATGGGCTTCTGAAAATAATAGTGTTTCTAAATAATTTCTGAAAGATATACTTTCCCTTGGGAATAAAAACCCCACACAGTCAATAATGTAAAGAATTTCACTGATTCTTGAGCATGGTAATTAAAGAGGCAAGAGAGAAATAGATATTTTTGCTTCCTTTCAGAAAATGCAGTGGCAAGTAAACTGCATGCATTTCCCATCTTATTTCAGTGTAAGGTAAGATTTTTAAATAATATTTGTTGTCTTATAAACAAAGAAAATGTATTCGGTACACAAGTATTCCTGAGACTGTTTCTCAGGAATTCTAAGGGTCCTGAGAAAACACATTATATGTCCCCTTTGAATACCGTCCAGTCATAAATCTTACAGCATTGTATTACAGGACCTAGTAACATGCTAGTAGTCTTCCGCTGGCCCGGACAAAGTCAAGTGAAGTAGTAGTGATTCACAAAAATATTTCTGCAGGTGATGAAGGAGTGAATTTGTGTTTATCAAAGGAGAAAATGTATTACATTCAAACTTAATCTAGGCAAAATGAGAAAGATTTGCTTATGTGGTAAGCTTTTACAAAAATTACTATGAGCTAGGTTTTATCATTTCAACTGAGTAACACCATGATTTACGATTTAGCCATAAATATCCAAAAGATAACTTAGGAAGCAAGAAAATGATGAATTTAAATAAAACAGAATCCAGCTTCAAAGTCCTCAAATACTTCATTCTCCCTTAGGATTTATTTCCACATATATATTTTTTTCTTTTACCTAGGTGGCTTTCTGTAGTTCAGATTAACAGCTAACCGTAAAATTACAAATAAGAGAAGTTGTTTGTTTGACTACAATGTAAACACTCTACCCATAAACCCAACAGAAATAAACCAGCTGATGATTTCTTTTCTCAGACTTCACTTAGCCCAGAAAATCTTTCAGCAAGGACTTTACTCATGATAATTTTAACACCCTGTATCCACATTATGTGTGGTCTGGAATCTATGTCTGTTTCTTTCCATGGCGTGTTAAACCTCCAGCTTCAGTGGCACATAACCAGGCCAGCAACACAGTTTATTAAGAGGTAAAACAACAAGGACAAACTGTATTTATGCTGTTCTCACTGTTTATTTCCATCAAGTCTATTATTTCCAAGGAAGTCTGAAAAAAGACTCAGTATAAACTCAATTCACATTAAAGATTTTAATGGAAAATAAAGATTCATATCTTTTGTTGCATGAATATTTCTATTTATATATTCAGAGATTTAGTGTAAAGATTCCTTGTAAATTTAACTGAAATTAAAGTTTTTAGTGGGAATGTATAGGGAATAAATATTGATAGTTTGTTTTGTGAATATTTTTATTTATATATTCAGATATTTAGGACCTCAATACCATTAGTGTCCTAAAGTCCTGTAATATTTTCACGTACTATCTTTCCCTGACACATCAATTATCAGATATGCAGATGATTTTGGAATGAGTTATCTGCTGATAAAAATAAAAATCCAAAGAGGCAGCAGTTAGATTTGGCAGGAGTTTTATCTTTGTCACTGGGTAAAGATAAAAAAAAACAGTAGTGAAAAAGTATTATTGAAAGCTGAGGAAAACAGAGCTTTTCTGTCAAGTTGTTTTTTTTCTGGTAACATCTTTTCTTTAAGCATCTTCCCTGGAGCATTTCATTCTGACTGTATCTCTTTATTTAATTTTTAAACTTTTTTCCCCCATATTTTTGTTAGCAATATTTTTTTTGCAATTTGTTTAGCAATTTGTTAGCAATTTGTTTAAGACAAATCACCATGAATGAGATCTGACCTTAAGGCTGGAGTATCTGCACTGTACAGCTCAAGAAACAGATGATTGAGGAGCTGCTCAAGATTTGAAGACAGAAAACAGTTTTACTGGGTGCATGTGCTCAGGTTTTGTCAGCAGGAGCTGCAGGGCTAGCTAGACTCTGTGAGATGAGGCTGGAGTGACCCATGCCAGACACAATCTGTTCCAGCTGGCTCAAATCAACCCACCACAAGGCACAAATGAGCCTTGGAGACAATGGGGTGGTGCCCTGGGAAAATATCTTTTTTAAATGGCAAAATAGTACAAAACATTTTGAACAGTTAGAGGAGAAAAGTGTAAGAAGCAGCCATCCTGTATCTCTGAGGGGTAAAAAATGAAGGGGTCAAGTTGAGATTGGGAAAGGGATGAAAAAAGGTGCTGTTTATACTTTTGAGTTTTTGCTTCACAGTACTGGAATGAGTAATTATTTTTATTTTAATTAACAATAAATGAATTTTCCCCCAGCTGAGTGTGTTTTACTTGTGGCTGTAATTGGTAAGTGTCGTCACTCTTTTTACCTCAAGCCAAGAGATTTTTCACTTTTTTTTCCCTGTCTTCAACCCACCAGGGTTGAAGGGTTAAGGAGGGATGTCAAGTGGCTGGCTATTAGCCAAGGGTAAACCACTACAACTGAACAAGTCTGTGGGGATTTTCAAGGTCTGTATCTACCTATTAATTAATTTTCTTACATATAAGGTCATGGCTCACACTAGTTTCAGGAGACTCTGCTTTCCCTGTGTGGAGAGAAAGCATACAGATTACTGTCTATGTATGCTTAAGCATATGTCTAAAACCTTTGTGGGTGCAAAACTATATCAGGGATTTGGGAACTGATGCCTTAGAATATAAAATGTATTAAGTCCAGAACTAACATAGCCTAATAGTCAACAAAGTGAAATGGAGCATATTGAGCTTAAGATGTGCTTTTTCAGTTATATCATCTTTTTTTTTTTTTTTGTAATAATTTTGAAGTGAACAGTTCTTCACGGGAAGAGTAGTACTGGATGGTGCTGGTAAACCAATCAAGGACAGAAAGTGATGCGATTGAAATTGCAGTAGTATTCTGGTATTTATCCCACTATACTTAAAAATCTAGCATGCAGATCTTTCTAGGGTAGTTGACTGAATTCTTGAATTAATTGATTTTTTTTTTTTAAAAAAAAAGGAAACACACACTTCCTAGGGTAGATATCTACAATATCAACAACTAATATTGGATACACTAGAATAAAATATATCCGGCAAAAGATATGTCAAGGTCTGCTAAGTTAAAAACTGTTTGAATTTAACATATTTGCCAAATTTGGAGGAGGAGAGCATTAAGGAAATGCTTGCCTTCACTGTTATTTTCTCATTTCCTTAGGCTTTCTGTGTGAAGCCTGTCTCTTCTAGCAGGTGAATGTTTGTCTTCATTTCAACAGATAGACACATAAAAATATAGAAAATTTTACCTCATAGTAGGAGTTCAAAATATACTATTTGAGGAGCTAAGGGTAAAAAATAAGTGATATTGTAAGATGAGAAGAATGTTTGTACCAAAATAAACTGATACCTCAGAGAGAGAAAAGCAGCTGCACTGGTGAGTTTACTAATGTAGATAGAAGGCTAGAGAAAATCAGATGAACTGCAACAGATATTGATAAGAATATAATAATAAGACAAGATAAGTCCAATTAATAAATGGGAAAAGGGTGAAATTAATGAAGGGTTTAAATAGCTGAGCTGCTTTAAAACAACCTGGTGGTAAGACTAAAAAAGAGGAAACAACAGTATTGGCAATTAGGAAGCAATGAACAACTTGTAGACATCTATTGAAAAACAGCCAGAATAGGAGTTCTCGGTTAATTGAAAAGCATGCAAATAAGCTAGACAGCTGAGGACTTGATTTAGTAAGAAGCTTAATATGTACCTGCTTCTAAACAAGTAGATATTTTTATAGACGGCAAAAGCATCATAATACTCATAAGATTAAACTAAGCAGTCATCTAATTACCCTGCTGAATCAAAACTTATTAAATCAATAAAATGTTTATATAAGGTCAAAAGAAGACTTTCTGGCATACGTAATTTCTATGTTATCTTCTGGAAATATATTTATTTGTTTTCCCTCTCCTCTAGTTCAGATTGATCTGTCAGACACCACATGTGCAGAATCCACAGATCCAGTACAGAAGGCCACAACATGGATGGCTCACTGCAGCCTTAGATTTAGGGCACTCTGCCTGTGAACAGTAATCTCAGAGATTTTGTTGCTTGCACTGTTTAAGTATTTTGTACTATAAAGGCATCGGTTAAAAAAGCCAGCAATGACACTGATGATTCCATTGTCCTTAATAAAAGCCTGTATATCTGCTTGAAACTCTATGAAGCCTGATTCTAGCATGTAATAGTCTTCTTCCAAGTTTACAGTGTCTGCACAATGGGCTACAATTGATTCAGGTTGGAATGTACATTCTTTTACAATAGTCAGCAAGTGAATAGTTAACAATCTTATTTAAGATTATGAAATTGTTATTTTAAAGCAAATTAGAATCATAGAATTATAGAATCACCAGGTTGGAAAAGACCCATCGGATCATTGAGTCCAACCATTCCTATCACACACTAAACTATGCCCCTCAGCACCTCGTCCACCCATTCCATAAACACCTCCAGGGTCCCTGGGCAGCCTGTTCCAGTGCCCAATGACCCTTTCCGTGAAAAATTTTTTCCTGATGTCCAGCCTGAACCTCCCCTGGTGGAGGGGTTCTCATTAGAATGAGAGAAGCTTTATACATTTTATTTAGTTTGGGGGTAAGAATCCTACCCACTGAAATATTATATAATGAACAAGGCTGACACTGCATCACAGAGCTCAAGGGAATTAGTCAAGCTTATATCATACCTGATAAATAAATCTTCTTAAGGATGATTAAACATCCAAAAGCCTGTTTTCTGCATTGTAAACGTCCTTAGGAAAAGATAGGTGCTCATTTGCCAGTTATGAGAATCCATATCCCCAAAGAATACAAACTTTTCCAAATACTTCTGTTGTTTTCTGACTATTTCAGACCTGGCAATGCATCACAATTCTAATCCGTTGTGAAATCTTGGACAACTAACTTTATCTTTTCAAGAATTTTTCTTTTTCTTTCCCTGCTCAGAAGTCCTTCTGATGTTACAGATAACATTTAAAAAAAATTGTTTTGAACATCCTAGTTGCTAGATTTGGGCAGACATTGTAATGTATTAATTAGAAAGCAACTGTAACATGACTTTTGTAGATGTAGGATCTGAATATCATATTTTACATATCATTATTAACTGTTAATACACTCTGAAGATTTATTTTTACCTGAAGGAATGTCCTTCTTTCATACTCAAATGGCTGATAACATAAAACATTTAAAAAATATATTGTTTATTTGTAATTAACTTTTTCAGACATACTTATACTAATTTTATACCATTTCTATCAACATGTTTTTAACAAATAGTTTTAAGACTACAGTATACATATAGAGGCATATATATATATATATATAAAATTATACCAAATCATATTCCTGGAAAAGAATCAAACAAGCTTTCAAGAAACTAACATCCTTTTAATATTTTCCATGACATCCTATTTTGGCAGGACCAGACTGGATAGAGAATTGTTGTCTGTCTTTCCTCTTAAATCTTTTTCCAGTTGTAGTCTTTGTTTCACCTTGGGGGGAAATTGCTTGCTCCTGCTAGAACAGTTTTCTTTACACTTGAGGGCCAGATATCTTTATAAAGGATTAATCCTCAAACCTCTGTGGGGTAAGGACATGTAAATATGTTGCTTTATTAGTCATACTTGGCAAATCTCGAAAAAAACTAATCCTTGTAAAGGTTTTATGAAGCACTAGATTATAACATGTACAGCGGCAAGGGAATCATCAGGAAACACCAAGTACTCGAGTATTTCCACTTCCCCTGGGTGTCTTCCTCAGAGAAGTGACAGAGTTAATCCCCTTCTGAATTTGTTCCAAATAACCGATTCTTTTGGAACACCGCAGAAGAATGGTCTCCAGATACTATCTATGAAGTTTTACCTAAGGCTTAAAGTTATCCTTAACTTCCATGCCATCATTTTACATTTTTTAGTTCACAGCATCTCAGACCTGACACAATTTTATTTCCCCCGAACTATGCTAAATATGCATAAGACTTCATACGCCATCCTTCCTTATAGCATTCTTCTAAGAAAAACAAAAATGAGAACCCATATAAATGTTACCAATGAGTTTTTATGTCATTTGTTTGGTGTTTTCTGCAGTGGTTAGAAGACTCTGCTGGCATCACTGACTGGATAAGCAGCAATGATTTTCTAATTAGCCAAAGGGAAATGATTAGCTGAGAAAGGGAAATAAGCATGACTAGGAAATTTTGTTGAATATAAAATAGAAAGGAAGTGTGTATGCAATATTTATGACTCAGAATTTTACATAATTTTTTTACTTTTTAAACATATGTATAGTTATTATTGAAACATTTCTGAGATTTGTCTACTTTATCTAGTATAAGACTTAAAGCAAAAGGATAAGGATAATAGATGGCAGATTGTTCATTTATTTTGATTTAATTGGGAGCCCAAATGCTTCTTCTCTTCTTCTACAGAGAAAAATATTCCTTTAAGTTCTGATCTAATACACATTTATAGCAAAACTTTTGAATCCGCTGATGAAAGAAAGACAAGCTTTCAACTTCTTACACCTTCTCATGTTCTTTGTCCTTGCACAAGGATATCTAATATATCTCAGTTACCTCTCCAGGAATTCATAAATTCTTAAATTATGGGTAATTCTTAAATTATTATTGGCTATATTCATCTCTCCTGAAAAGCTTAGGCATAGAAAACATTTTCAGGCAGGTAAGAATGAAAACTTGAGACTCATGCACCAATACAGCACCTCCTGATAGCTAACATCTGTATTTGTATCATAGTTGGAGGAACACTTCCACTGTATTTTTTGGACTACATTTATAAGTGTGCCAAGAAAAGACCTTAGGTGTGTGCTAAAACTCTCTTTCCCTGATTCTTGAATCAATTCTGATACCATTTTCATTTTGATTCACTGGTCATGACACGTCATTACATGTAGCTGTTTTTAAAGAATGGTAACTACCATAATTATTGTGGTAGCTATGTTTTACATAATTGAAAACTCAAAAGTTAACTGATTATCTTTAGGGAAAAAGATGTTCACAAAGGGCACTTGGCCCACTGAATTGGCTTTAGTAATGTCTTTGATACGTACACTTTATACCAAATTGACAAGATATGGACTGAATAAGTATATGATAAGGTGAGTAGAAAATTAGCTGGGCTATAAGACTGAAATGGTAGAGAACAGCAGCACAAAGTCCACCTGGCAGTCAGTTTACTTACAGTGTTCCTTGGGTATCTATACTGAAGCTAATATATTTTAGTGTGCTTATTAATTATCTGAATGATGGGATAGAGTGGATAGAGTACCCCCTCCATGTTTTTATGGGAGATAATTAATTGGGAGGAGAAATTGTTACGCTGGATTACAGGGCTACTGTGTGAAGGGACATCAATAGGCTGGAAAAATGGGCAGAAAAAGCTTTGTGAAATTTAGGAAAGGTGAATAAAAGTCTGTTCCAGAAAAAGTCCTTGTGATCCTCACGGACAAATAAAAGGGTGAAGACACTAGCTGAAACAAAGTGATTCATCTGCTTTCTTTGACTAGTGGGATTGTTCTGGCAGTACTGCATCCAGTTTCGGGTACCGATATACCAGACAGACTGGATGTACCGGAGAAAGTCCAGCGAAGACCATACAGATGCACAGGGATCTGGGTCATATGACATATGAGAAGAAGCTAAGATACCTGGGCCTACTCAATACTGAGAAGACCAGGCCAAGGAGACATTGCTGTCTATAACTTCCTAATTGGAGAGTAGAGAAAATAAAAAGCCATTCGCTTCCAGAAATGTAAAGTAGAAGTGGCAGGGTAATGATGGCATGAGTTGCAATATAGGAAATTCCAACAAAACATAATTATAAAAAAATAATGATGAAGATGGTTAAACACTGGGACAAGTCGCCCAAGGAGGCTATGTAATCTCAGTCTTTGGAGATACTCAGAATATCCTAAATATCTTGCACTGAGTGCAAGTTCTGAACAGAAGCCTAGACAAGGTGACCTCTGGAAGTCCCTTCCAAGGTACATGATTCTGTGTGTCTATGATCCATATGAATAATTCACACAAAAATCTGCCACTGAAATGCAATAAATTACTTTCAGTGAAGACCAAACATTTTCCCATTATCTGAATGTGTATTTTTCATACATACCGTCAGTTCCCAGGCCATATATAATAAGTTGGAAAGAAATGCCAAAAGAGTGAGTTTGTTAGATTATCCCTTCCAACAAAGACTTGTTTTCCATTTAAGTCTGCTTCACTGTTACTGTGCATGGGATGGGGGGGAAACTGAAAAAAAAAAAAAAAGGAAAAAAAGAGGAAAACAAACAACAACTGTCATTAATTAATACAAAATTGTAGCATTGAATGAGATATTACTATGCTTAAAAGGAACAATACAGAAGTTCTGTAACATTTTTAAAACCTTATCATAGCATGGAATGGCTTTATGCTCGCAGTCTGAAGGACAGAGGTGAGTAGTATTAGTATGGATAGTATATAGAGATTTCTTCATAGCTTTTATCTTGGAGTTACTACCATTGCTTTTCCATGTCAGGTGAATACTGCTTAACCTAAAGGAAACATTACATTTGCCATCTTCAGTGACACTGAATCAGTTTCTATGTCCAATGCTGGTATATATTCCTCTCTCCATTTACAAGATTTTTCCCCCAATCAAAATATTTTCCATTATCTGGGAAATTTTTCATTCTCCAATTTGACCATGGGAGAAAGGCTGCTGCCAAGAACCAAGGATATAAAGCTTTTCCAGAACCATTTGAACTAGATTGTAAGATACTTTATTCACCATAACAGCTAATCTGACTGAACATGACGAGACTGCTGAAAATATTCTTGCTGTGAAGATCAGTTTATCTCAATGCCCTACAATCTGCAAGTAAAAACCCAAGATTTTTGAGGAACTGCTTAACACTGCTTGTTTAGAGACTGAGGATCTTTAGAGCTGTGAACATAACTTGGCTAACAAGCAAAATAAATTGGCAGCTGAAAAGCTAGCTAGGTTAACCTTGTTATAATCAGTGAAGCTATGTACTCAAAATGGTAATGGAAAAATTTATCAGCTAACTCTTGAATTTTGCTGTCATTTCCTCATATACTAACGCAATATTCTCATCAAAGCTGCAATTCTTTTTCCTAATAAGAGTAACTGTTTAATAATATAATATAGTATATCTTAGACCAATATACTGAAAATTGCATTTAACTAAGCAGTAATGACTCTTATGTTAACTAAGCCATGATTTTTCTGCCCCAATTCCAGCTTGGCTGAGCTCAATTCTTCAACTACACAAGAGTATGAAAAAATAACTGACAAACTAGACCAGACCAAAGTTTTATGACTGTAATGATATCGAACAACAGATGCCTAAGGAAGAATACAAGAGTTAGAACTAGCACAAAGCAGTTGAGCAGCTTGAGATGATCTTTCAACCAGAAACTGTGACTTTATATTTAAGAATCCTCAAAAGTTTATTCTTCCAGGAAATTCTCTGATTGTTTTTGAACTTTAATAAACACTGCAATTTTGCAGTATCCCATGGGTAAGAGTTCCACAGCATGAGAAAGAACACAAATATTAAAATGTCCAACATTTCTTAAGGCATAGCTCTTAAACCCCTTAATTTCTCACCCTTAGATAGGGTTGCATCAAATGTATTCTAGTGCTGAATCCTGTTTCACAGCCTTAGTTGCTGATCCACTGGTAGCAGTGAACTGCTATCTACAAACAGGAAGTTAAACTACTAAAATGGGAAAATCCAATTGTATAATAGGAATTATATTTTTCAGTTTTTAACCTATTTTTGTCCTGCATGCAAACTGCATTAAAATGTTCATATACATTTCAGGGCAGATGTTGTCTGAGAAAAATGTACTCAGTTCATCCAACTGGTATTGTAAGAAAATGCTGGGCTATGTTTTGTTGCTTATGTTCAGACTTGAATACAGAATATTAAAAGTGCTTTGTCTATTCACTCCATAGGACAGTCTGCACCTTAGTTCCTCTGTCAAGGAACAGTAAGTTTTCCCAGACTTGTAGAAACGTCTGATATGTATATCCACATACACCTGGATAATAAAATTCAAACTTTAGCTGAAACTATAAAGAAAAAAAAAACACAAGGGGAGGGATGGTTTCACATAGCGATTCAATTTCTCTCTTCTGAATCTCCAACTAATTCCAGAAAGTATCTAAAATCAATAGTAACTGTTTTAAAATACAGAAGTCTCTAGGTGCCCAGCTAGAATCATTTTAGTTTGGAGAAATACATTCACATTTTACAATCAGACTGCCTTTAGATATAAATAGAAGATACCCAGGAACAGTGATAGGCACTATAACTTTCTCCTCTCTCATATAAACACCTTAAAAGTTATTCAAATAGAAAAACTGTACATTGGGTCCCATCAGCTAATCCATTGTTCACCATCTCAACAGCATGCAGCAACTAATGCTGTAGGGAAAGTTTGTGAAACAGGAAAAGTATAGGATGAGCATTTCAGCAGTATAATATCTCTGAGTTGCTGTCAATTAGTAGTCAAAAATCTTCCTGAAAAAAAGCTTATGTTGCACCTGAGTGATCATGTAAGTTTCCTTTTACTTGATCTCAGTTCATCTTGATACGTTTGCTTTCCGGCCTGCATAGGGATTACCTTGAAGAGAATGATGAATTTCCTTCATCTCACATACCATATACATTTGTGAATAGGCTTCTATTATGTGAGATAGAAATCTAGCAATTCCACGTTGGGGGAAGATGAGTTAATCCTTTGGTTCTTTTGCCAAAGAACAGATTCTTGTCCTATCTTAAAAAAAAAAATAATCTATTGTTCCATCTACTTACTGAATTGATGCACCAACCGTGAAATATGAGTCAAGCTCCCACTCAGACACACAGTTCAGTGACAGCATATATTTGACTAATGGCATTACAATTCAGCTGAAATATTTTTAAAGATTATTATTTCAAAGTAGGTTCCTAATTAAGGTGAATGCTATCAGAGTTACTTGGCTCTCTGCTTTTTGAAGCAGTCTCAGTCACAAATAAAAAGATAGATATGCAATTTTGAAATCTGCATATTGATATGAATACCTCCAGAAGTATTTACTAAAAGAGTGTTTGTTTACTGAAAATTATTAAATGCCAAAATGGTGATTTCAGAATTCAATCTCCTGACAACTTCTCCGATCTAGATTCTGACAAATTATAGTCTCAGTAAAAACCTACATAGTATATATAGTTTTGATTAAAAGGGTAAATATTGTTTAGTTGTTAGTAGTTTCCTTTGCCATTTAAATGTTTGAGATATAAAATGTTTATATTTCAAATACATAATCTTACATTTAAATTGTCTGATTTTTTTTTAAATAAAGTAATAAAGAAACAGGTGCAACATTTTAGAGAATGAAATAAGCAAAATAAACTAGAAACATTGCTGAGGGAAAACATCCATAAAGTGAAACAGTTGTAAATAGAATAACGTGCTATGAAGTCAGTGAGGCTATGCATATTTTAGAAATTAAATGGTGCTAGGAACTTTCCAGTCACTGGAACTTCATCGTCTATCTTGTAAAGCTATTAGAGTGGTCCCTGACATGATTTTAACACAAACCAAATAGTTCTATCCATAAGAATCCCTAAACCTGTTTCTGAAATTTGTGTGAGCCAGTTGCCATTCAATAATAGGTAGCTTGTTTAGAACCACCCTTGTCTAGAAACTGAAAGTTTGATACTATGAAATCATGTTATCCAATGCCAGATACATTCAGAGCCAAAAAGTAGCCCTGAGCACACTTTAAAAAAAAAAAAAGACAAAACAAAATACCCTTCAGGTGGGCATCTATCTCCCAGACTCTCAGTCTTTGTCATATCTGGCACCAAATCCAGTTCTCCTCAACAGATATTTAAGCTCAATATTAGTCTCATCACCTGCATCCCTCCCCACACATGCACACACAGAATAATGAATGTAGTCATACAGAAGGAAAATGAAAAACAGGGTTTAATGAGAAGACAGGAAAAACTGTGCAAGGCTCAGGTTGCCAAGTGAGTCAGTTTACAAGTGACTGACTCCATTTACTCCTGTACATCCATTTTCCCAAACCTATTCCTCCCTTATCTGCTACATTCTTTCTGTTCTTCTAACTCTTTCTGTAGAAAAGCCATGATAAATCCTGTACAATATCAAGTGTTCAATCCCAAGGTTATACTTTCCCCCCAGATACCTCATAATAAGTGCTACACTGCTTATGCAATAGTCACCCTTATTTTGAATAACATTCTGGAGGCAGTTTCTTCTATTGAATCATTTTAGTGAGTTTTGCAATGGTGGCAGTGACTTAATCATTTACTGTCAATGGTCTTAGTTGATCTGATTTGTCTATGTTCTCCACTTTGTTACTGTCTCTCTGATCACTGCTTGGTCACTGTTTTGTTTTGTTTTAGTTTTTTTTTAGCTAGGCATCCTGATACTAACCTTTACAGTTACACACTGGAAAAATCCTGACAAGAAAATATACACTAAACAACCAGACCAAACATTTTGCCCTGACTATCACAAGATCTAACCGCATGGATATAATTACATTTTCTGTAGCACGTATCTGAAAACTCTTGATAATACTAAGGCAAAAGTGAACACTCAGTTACTTTATTAAGTGTAATATTAAGAATTAGATTGCACAATAAATTATAGACATTTTCTTTACATACATCCATTAATAGAAAAAGTATAGAGACACAATGAAAAAATTATAATTTTATCAATTAATAGTTCTGTTCAAAAAGCACTGGAGTACAATAAAAATCTCCTGACTATGAATTATCAGTATCACTTCTCTTCTGTAACTACTTTCAACTTTTGCTTTCCCTGTTAAGAGTGGATTGCAAATTTGAATCATCTATCTTAAGGACTATTGTAGTGGACAATAGTCATGCTGTAGCTTAATCATTTGATACTGACTTCAAATAAACATGAGGTTCCAATAGAATTGACTTACACTTTTAATTTTAGTACAAAGATAAAGCACAGCTGATTTTAAAACATAATTGCATTTCTAAAGAAAACAAACACAGACTTATCAAACACTGTGTAGATGGATTTTCTCATGATTCTGAGATGTTTGAATTCAATTTCAGCTTAAATTTATTCTGCAAGATGTTTTAATTCTGCAATTTACAACTTTCTGACATACAGAAAATACAAGAGAAAAAAAAATCTTTCTCTTTGGTATAAGTTTCCGACATTCTTCTGTGTATGTACAGATTTGAGAATAGTTTCACATTATTTCTGAAAAACTGTGGAATGACTTTTCCATGTGAGAAACTTCAGCATCAGTTCTCCTTCTTCAGCTAACCAGCTCTGATGACAATGATGGTGGCAGAAAATAATATTGTGCACAAGCTGGAAGACTCAGAACAAGAACCTAAGTTATTATCACACCTTTGTTCCAATGATGATGGCATTAAAATTATTGCATTTACCAAATCAGAATACCCATCAGTGTTCTATTCTCCCACTGGAGTAGACAAAGTCTCACTCTACAGAGAGTTTAATCTTGAATGATCCAAGTACCTTGGTCACCCAATTTATTTATTTAATTTATTCTTTTTAAGAAACACAAATCTACTCTACAGCTCAACAACACTTCAAAGTAAATGAATCTTATGTCTTAATTTCTTTCATCACTTCAGTACTTTCACCTACTCAAATACTTCCTATAACTTCATATTGAAATATGTCGAATCGTACAGTGGTATTTGTTAGTCACTTAACACTGATAATCATTTCATGTTATTATCAGCAGACTTTAAACACAGGGGCGGAAGTGTCGTTTGTGTTGACTTTAGAGAAATGAACCTCTAGGGAAGTCAATTCTTTGAAATTTGAATACTGAAGAATAAGGTCATTAACTCTATGTACCTGAGATTAGAAATAGCAGATTCTTGCCATTCTCCTAAAACTAACGTGCTTCATGTTCATTCTACCTTAGCTTGCCCAATAGATAACTAAAAATATCTTTTCGAAACCTTGCTTTGACTTGCTACCGTATATAAAATTGTACTTATATCACAATAAAATACAGGACATGCTTGGGTATCCAGGGTCCTACTTGTTCTGCATAGAACCTATTTATGGTGCTTATTTAAAGGTTTGCTGGCTTTATAGACAAAATCATATAAACTCTTTATGATGATATTCTCAGTGCATTCCTGTGAGACAGAACCATTAACCCTTGATGACATAAGAACTGTGATTGACTAGGCCTGGGTAATATTGGAAAGCTTCATATTGACTTTTTTTTCCCAAGACTGTAAAGTAAAGTTACTCACATGGTAAATTAAAAGGTCATTTCAGAAGGTAAAAGGTTTTCTTTCTACTTTCTTTTATAATTTTGAAGAAGCCAGAGACCAGATCTATATGTCTTAATCAAGTGGACAATTTGTCCTCAACAGCTGACTAATAGATGTAGTCAGGATGACATAAAGCTTATTGTCTGAAGCTTTTTCTTCATAGTTATCTGTCTAAAATGTTCTTTAATACCCTGTAATTTCAAAAAGAAGATGTGATTTGAAAATGTGTTCTCTATTAGAGCATTAGCATACTTTTATACTTATATACACAATTGTATAATTTCTATGAATTTAAGAATAAAATTGAATGCAAAACAAAGTTATTGAACAATTAAAACATTCTTAGAAATTAAAATCTGTAATTTGTAAAACTTTTAAAACACTTTAAAACACTTCCAGACTTTTATTGGCTTTCTATTTGAATTACTGATCCTGGCTATTGATCCTTTGAAGACTCAGCCATTTTGCAAAATTATGTCACCAACCTTATCTTACATTGGATGATACTGAAATCAAGATGACGTTTTGAAAAATAGATTTCTTTGACAAATACCTCATAAAACCCCTAGAAATAATTTTATAAAATTGTAGGTATTTTTAATACATTATATGTTGCCACTGTCCTTAATCTTTCCTTATTCCTTTGTGCTGGATATTGATGCAGGCCTATGATTGTTTTATTTGTTGCACTAAGCCTGCTATAACATTCTAGGAGCCTTGAGGGATAAAAGGTCTGTGGAGGAAAGCAGAAAATTATGTGTGATATTTGTGATCCAACACACAGATATCTTTCATATGTGACTGTCCTACGTATAAATGCAAAGCATGAATTTATTCTGCCAGTTATGAAAGAATAAAACCTAGGAACTCTATATTTTATTTTATTTTATTTTATTTTATTTTATTTTATTTTATTTTATTTTATTTTATTTTATTTTATTTTTTATTAACAGCTTTTTCTCCTTTGATTTAGTTTGGTTTTATTTTTCATTTTGATTTCCTTCTTAGTTCACAACTGGCTCACATTTTGACCTTGTAACATCTAATTTAAATACTGGAAATCTTCTGAACTCCATTTGTTCATATGTAGACAATAAGCAGGTAGAAAAAAAAAAGATAAATACTTGGAGTCTCAGCATGGAAGCTGAACATAAATATGCTGTGTACTGCTGTAGAGTGAGACAGTGTAAGGCTCTAACATGATAATCAGACTGAGTAAGGCCAGCATAAAACCAGTAAGAGAGTAAACGATGCGTTAGGATAATAGAGTACTGACAGGATGGATGCCCTGCAGCTGAAACTCTCTTCTTTTCCTGGAAGATTTTGTAATGGAGAATTAAGCATTGTCTACCTCAGGCTTACTCAGTCAGAATGTATTTCTACAGATGAAGCTGCTGATACGACAAGTAAAGGCACAGGGATAAGCCTTATAAAGCCTTAGTGCTTGCAGGCATGAGTCTCTGCACATTGAGCAGGCAGGGTCAGTATTGTGTCCTCTAGACAGCAACAAATAGAAAAGACTATATAGGTAGAGAACAACAGTTGATAGAAAAATAAGTCAAGCATTATACTTTAGGGTCTGGTGTTGCTTTTGAGAAATGAATCCCTTAGGGGTCTGCCAAGAAAAACATCAATATGCAAATCTACTAAGGCTTTGAAAAGATAGTACACTAGAATAATACACACCAAAAAAGTCTGGTAGATTCATTACTAGACAAGAGTTCACTCCCTAATAACAGGCCTAATAATAATCATAACACATGTATTTGGCAAATCAGAAAAAGCAAACAGTAAGGATGATAGTTACATGTCTTTTAAAATTTCATGTGTTAATGTCATACAGACAGGCCAAAAATTGCTGTCTCTAGGCAAAATGTATTTTAGAAGTTTTCATTTATAAGAATAGAGCTTTATAGACACATTTGTGATGCAGAACAGGTAAGATTAAGTGATTCACCTAATCTTATAAATGAAATTTTTCTTGTTGACAAGATGGATATTAATATGAATTTAATAAAAAGGGGGAATTAAATAAACAATATGAACAGTATTTTACACTAATGCATCTTTATGGCTTGATAAAATTAAAATCACAGTTGTTAAGTAAGCAGTTCCATGAATACTGGAACTAATGATCTGTGATTTTATGGATTAACATTTATCAGGTGATTGGCTTTGTGTCTATGAAGATGTAAGCTTCAATAAAGAGTCAGTAACTGGTTACTAATACTGTCATAATTTTAAGAGGTCACTCTTGCTTCTGTTTTGTTCAGTAGTGACCATGCTTACACTGTTGCCTTTGTGATAATCAGAACATACTGAGAGTATCTTTCCAATACATGGTCAAATGAATAAAATATGCAAAAATAGAAATATCATTGAGAATTTTATATTTATGTAAATGTTATAAAATCATTATATATACTGTCATGATTGCTTTCCTCTTTTCCTTCTTTCTCTCTCTCACAAACAGAACATAAGATTAAGCTAGAGGATTTTTTATTAAAAAAACCCAACAAAACCAAACATAAGATAAAAGATCTTCATTATTTTTCTGTGGAGTAACTTTTTTTCCTAAAATGCTGAAAAGGATACTAACCTGATTTAATCCATTTCAAAAGGTATTTTTTGAGTTTATGTGCAATAATCTCGTCACGTTGTGCTGAATTTGGAGGGTATTTCCTTGCACATTTTAACTACTGGAAACACTGGCACCGAGCTTCACTTGTTGAACAACACTTAAATCAATAAGTGCTGCTGGAAGCAAATGTCTGTACTCTCCTTAAACAGGGTATGCATGAAATCTATGGATGTGTAGGCACGGGCAGACTTCAAGCTGGACCAGCAAGGGAGTAGGAGGCCCCGGGTCCTGACAAGGGTATCAGGTGGAGTAAGGGTCTGTGCTGGTATTTAGGGGGGGCCTGTGGGACAAGTGTGTGAGTTTTATGTTTTTGCTGGTGTGCATGATGACTAGCTAGTGTCCAGATAGTGATTAGCACAAGCTGGACCAGCTACTGAGTTGGGGACCTATGACACCTTATAATGTCTTCTGTGTGTATATGCACATACGTGTATGGGAAATGTGCTCAGCTTCACTACTGGTTAAATCTACAAATGGGAGAACTGCAGCCTCATCAATCAGCCTGGGCACAGATGCCAGGACCCCAGGAACCAGAATGGGCTCCAGCAGCCATGCAGGAAGAATTCCCCATGCTGCTGTATGCAGTAGGTTCTCCTAGTATACCTTAACACTGAGGTTATGAGGATCATCTAAGAAAGCAATTTTTTGCCGTGACTATGGATACCATCCTCTAATTGTAAAACTAATTATCCATGAATTTCCCACTAATTATAAAACTACAATACAAACACATCTATTTCTAAACACAAGGCCTTTCATGCTTGGTGTTTTCATTTTCAGTTAGGTACAGAGACAATATTAGCCTCTGCTTTTGTCTGTAAAACTTTTTCTATGGTTCGTTTCTTCCTGGTTATTCTGGCTAGTAACCTCAATTTTTAAGTAGTCCAATTTACTCCAAAAATAGTACAAGAAATCATGGACATGAGACTTTACAGCTGCCTAGAAAAGACTGGTTTAATTTAATTTGGATTTTGAGAGTTCAGTAAGACTTTTCTTGGAATGTCACTTATTTTATTCCTTTTAATTTGAATATTGCTATAGGTATTATATTCATAAATACTGAACTGTTATAAGACTCCAAACTGACTATAGCTTTGAAGCAGATGTTCCTGGGCCATTCTTCTGCAGTTAGCTCCCCAAAGGAAGGCTCAAAGAACTCTATGTTACAAAGCCGAGTTTTACTGAAATGAAAGAATCCTTAACTTTTTAAAAACACTCTCAAAGAACCAAGAAGGAAAGAATAAAAATGAAAAAGGTGTTATGTACAGTTTTCTTAAACTTTGTATACTTTTATATTTTATTTTATACTTTGTATAGACATTGAACATGATGCCATGTGGTACGGTGTACGCCTTTGGTCAGCTGGGATCAGCTTTCCTAGCTGTGTCTCCTTTTAAGCCTCTTGCACATTTCCCAGCCTACTCACTGCTGGGGCAAACTTTTTATCACCTCTGGTCAGGTGCTCAGGGGTAGATCTACTTTATTGTACTGGATCTTGTAGGTCATTTCTCTTATGTTGTCCAACAACATCAAATTCAGCATACATTCTGAATTGTAATTTCTGGATTTTTCTTCAATAACTTCTGCAGTTTTCTGGAGACAGAAGACTCCTGTTCGTAATAACAACGGTGAGTATTATTTCTACTTTTCGGTATGGAAGACTACCACAGTTTCGAATTTACCAGAACCTTGTATAAGCCAGAACTTTTATGTGGATCTACCAGACATCTTCTTATCTGTGATGATCTTGAGGAGTGTAAAACCTTATTTTTTTGGGGCTGTAGATGATCTTGAGGAGGGTAAAACCTTATTTTTTTGGGCTGTATGAACAATTAAAGACATAAACCAGATGAAGTACAAAGCATTTAGCTAAAACCTTACAAACATTACATTTTGCTCCTTGAACCTTTATTTATTCAGAGACAGAGACTTACCTTCTTTCTTTACACAAACTGGGGACTCTCTCTCTTTCGTCTCTTTTCCTTTTTGGAAATAATTTTTGATTACATTTGTGAAAATACCTTCTTGAAATATTTTCATAATGTATTTTATTTAAATGAATTTTATTATTCCTATGATACTGTCACTGTATCAAGAAATTTGGACTTGCTTACTATGGTATTCTTCACATTGTCTAAATCTTTTTTACAGAACTTGCTTTCCACATAAGCATATAGCTAAAAGTATGAATAATTTATACAATCTAGTAGAAGCTTCCATGCTAAATTGTCATTGCCTCAAACTATGCTGACTTCAAAATGTGCTAGACTTGATACGGTTGTCCTCCACAGTTGCACACAAAGATCTTTTTAATGAGATGTGGCATGGACAAAAGTGTTTGTTGTGATTACTGTGCACACTTTGCAGGTACACAGCCATCTGAAACAGTTATGTCTTAGGCATATTTCGGAATATATTTTATTTTACTTTCCACCCTTAATATTATGAAAAATGCTAACTTTCTGGAAATAATGAGTCCTTTATATGACAACAATCTGTTAAAAGGTTAAAATTCAGCGAGAATAATGCTTCCTCAGATTTGAATTACCTTGAGATCATAATACAGATTTTAATGTATTGTTGTCTGTGTTAAGGATTTTTCATTTTAATGGTAGAACTACAAAAGACAGAAGGAAAACAATATTTTTTTCCAAATTCAGTAAGATCTCCTCACTTTACTTAAATTTATAGTGTCACAAAAAAACCCCAAAACAAACACAAAGACTAAAAAACTGTTTTAGAGGGTTATTTTGTTCTAAAATCTTACGGAAAAGAAACTCAAAATTTTTATACTTTCCCAAACTTTCTACATGTTTTTGAATATTTTTCTTCTCCAAAAAAAAATTGCTGAACTGATTTCAGTACTTTTACTCTGTTCTAATGCAGCACTATAAAAGTGCCCATATATTAAAATTCTTACTGTCCTTGTAGCCTGTTTAAGTTGGCAAAAGAATATTTTAAATTTTTTGAGACTGCAGTATAAACTGCTTAGCAGTGTAAAAATATAAATTCACATTGAAATATAAAAAAGTATAAGCCTCATGCATAATTCAAAATTATCTACTCCATGAACTATGAGGATATCAAAAAGCTTCTGGTTGGTCTTCTGTTAGAATATGACAAATAGAAATTTTTGGCTGATATTATGTCAAGGGAGTCAATATTTAAGACAACAGATATTAAAACAGAATTTCATGTAACAGTATTTTTAGAGTACACTTAAGACAGAGCATTATGTATTTAAACTGATCCACAGGTAATTCCTGGGACATATCCATTCAATCTCTCGTGAATTCTAGAAAAATAATTATAACCAAAGATTCACACATTTTCCTGAAGCATTAGGAGTTGTGTGACCAGGTATATATGGAGATAAAAATGAAACTTTTAAGTGCACACATGATTCAGACGTATAAAAAATTGCAGGCAATTTTCACTTGCATTAATCTAAGATGGCATCTCCTATTACTGCTGCAGCTCTGCTGTTGGCTGATAAGAGAGTTGCTGTGACCTCATGAGCTAAAGTACACGAGTCAAAGAGGAGCAAGTACATTGAATTTTTTTCAGGTAGGGGTTACTGAAACATATACACACAGGAATCTTATTTGTGTTAGGAAGTCTACCAGTATCCTAGTTAAAAAAGTGATCTCTGATGGTCAGTGATGTTCATTTTCAGTGTTTTTGAGTACTTTGTGCCTTGCTTCTAGTTATTTTTTGTATCTTAAAGGCAATTTCTTATTATAAGCCTAGTCCTTCTGGTATAAATGTGAAATTATTTAGTGCAATTGCCCTAGATAAACATTAACAGAAAATTAAGCATCTATTCGAAATGCTCCAGTTTTCAGAATTCTTCAGTCCCTCATGGATGCATGCATCTTATGATTTTTTTAAGGGACAGTGCCTATTTCTTCTTTTGATAAGAGAGGTATAGGTTTCAACCAGATGAGGAGCTAATCTTCTGTATGTGGAGGCTATTTGTTTTGTTTGGTTTTTTTTCTTTATGACAGTGTATCTATATCTCTATATCTCTATCTATCTATATTATCTATCTATATAAGTTTGTAGCTATCTCTCTAAATCTCTATATATGCATGCACACAAAGATATAAAAGAAAATATTATTTTGATCTAAATATAAAGTTTAAACATGAAATTGTATTTTTATGACAGTGTCAATAGCATAAAAATTATATAGACACAGTTGCTGTACATCTACTGCTTTCATTCCTATCATAAATAACCTCAAAGTGCCAGGATACTGTTGTAACCAATATCACTGAACAAGGAAAAAATCCATACTCTTCTTTTTGAAGAGTTTTCACAGACCCAAAGGTCTGTTACTTGATGATATCCTTGACAATAAAGAGAGAAAGTTTCCATATAGATACATGACTTCTTCCTTAAATAAGGAGAAAAAAAGCTGAACAATAGTAGCTAAGCATCCAGTGTGCACAGACTACCAGTTACTTTGAGTCATAACATGATTTCTTGCCTTTGAGCCATCTTTTACTTCCTTCTAGAGAAGTTCCCACTGAAACTGGGCCACAGTGAGATACGGTACAGTTTAGAATCAAAGAACAATTTGGGTTGTAGAAGACCTCTAAGATCATCAAGTCCAAACATAAATCCACCATTGTGAAGTCCACCACTAAACCATGTCCTTAATCATCACATCTACACGTACTTTAAATACCTCCAGGGATAGTGACTCAACCACCACCCTGGGCAGCCTGTTCCAATGTTTTGGTGGAGAATTTTTTTCCTGATATCCAGTCTAAACCTTCCCTCACATAACTTGAGGACATTTCCTCTCGTTCTATCACTTTTTACCTTGGAAAAGAGACTGACAGCCACCTTGCTGTAATCTCCTCTCAAGTAGCTCTAGAGAGCAACAGATTCTCCCCGCAGCCTCCTTTTCTCCAGACTTAATGACTCCAGTATCTCAACTACTCCTCATAAGACTTTTGCTCCAGACCTTTCGCTGGCTTCTCTGCCCTTCTTTTCCCATGCTCCAGCATCTCATGTCTTTCTTGTAGTAACGTGCCCAAAACTGAACACAATACTCTGAATGTCAGTTCACTCTGCAGCATTTCTATCACCCCTCTAATTAAGTTCTCAAATAATAAACTCAAGAATCTTGAAGAAGAAGCATTTCATGAATAATTTCAAAACTCAACTCTTTGAGGACAAGCTATGAGGATAGGCTAGGAAAATTGGGTTTTTTCAGCCTAGAAAAGAGAAGGCTCTGGGGGGGACCTCATAGGGGCCTTCCAGTACCTGAAGAGGGCCTACAAAAAATGCTGGGAAGGGACTTTTTACAAGGGCAAGTAGTGATAGAATGAGAGGGGATGGCTTTAAATTTGAAGGGGGGAAGATTTAGAATGGACATCAAGAAGAAATTCTTCAAAATGAGGGTGGTGAGACATTGGAACAAGTTGCCCAGGGAAGCTGTAGATGCCCCATCCCTGGAAGTGTTCCAGGCCAAGTTGGATGGGGTCTTGAAGAGCATGGTCTAGTGGGAGGTCCCTGTCCATGGCAGGGGAGTGGAACTAGATGATTTTTAAGGTCCCTTCCAACCCAAACCATCTATGATTCTATGCTTCTTTGGAATGCTTCTGTTTCTATAGGGTCATTGCAGTAGGAACCCCACATCTGCCCCTGAATTGAGAGTTAGTACTGAAAAGCAAGTCAAGCTGTAAAGAACATCCTGGAATAGAAAATCATTTCAGCCTCTTCCTCTTTCAAGTAAATTAGAAAGGATTTTGTCTGCAGCCAAAAGTCATTATCATCAAAGTCTTATTCTGTCACAGCAGAACAATATCAATTTCTTAGAGACACTGCAGTAAGGTGGCTGCTGTATGTGATTCCCCTTTCCCCAAAAGCTGCAAGCAGCCCTTGACAAATTCACTTTTCTTGCTTGTGAGTTAAAAATCATGAAGGAGGAATGCTATTGCAGAGAAATACTTAAATGTATTGCTAGAATGTAGCCTCAAGTAAGGAAGGAGGCCTTGTCTAGCAGTCTTTGAGAAGAAGAAGAACCTAACTCCCAAAGACATAAGAAAAAACAAAACCAGGTGGAAGTCAGTAAGGAGAGTTAATCCCATTCTTCACAAATATGAGCGTATGTGTGAGTGCACAGACATGAATACAGATCTGTATTTACAGCTTTGCAGCCTGTTGAGAGTTACATGAAAAAAAAAGTAAACAGTATTTTTTAACATTATGCCAATACTTTCATGTATTTCATCAGATTTAAAATACTTGTCTGACAATCTGGATGCTAATTCTTTTGCAAGAGGCATTCGGACTGATTTCTGAAGGGAAATTACTTTCACAAAATTATTGTACTTTATTGCATTCCATAAAATGTTTTTTGTTTCTTGTTTCTGGAAGGCTCCTTTTTACACTGGAAATGTATTTCACATTTTAGTCTGCACTGTATATACATTTCAACTGGGTTTTTCAGGAAGACCCATGTCCTTTAGGTACCCAGGTCCTACTGAAACTCTAACCTTTAAGTTAAAATTCTCATTATGTCCAGAGAAATGTTGGCCTTCTCTCCTAAAGCATGCCTTGCAGATGAAAATGGCAGGTAGGAAATTCTTTGGAAATTTTCATATCTCAAAGCTGAGGCTGGAGGTAGCTCTGGCAGTAACTCACTGAGAGAAGAGTGTCTCCACAGAGTCTGCCTGGTTCCACAGTGGGACAGGGCATGCCATTGTTCTCCTGAATGACCTGAATACATTAGTCTCAGCAGTCCTTGTCATTTAAGCTTTCTCCCATGTTAACAACTCAACCCATAATAAGTCATGCTGTATAATGTTCAACATCCTTGGTCTAATGATCTCTGAATATAAATCCCTTTTTTTTTTTAGAAAAACCTACGTCAATTAAGAGTCAATTAAGTCAACTGGTAGACTATGGGATTCTGTAATTATGTGTTCCTTGTAGGTGATTCATTACTGGCAAGTTGCCTAAAACTTGTTCTACAGGCTTTATGAGGCACTTTTAGAAAACTCTACTCAAATGTTTCAAATCTGAAGTGATCAACTAGGATTACATATTATGTGTTTATTTTTTTAAGAGAACATCTATTTATCAGTTTTGCATGTCAAATTTCTTTAAGGTAAATAAAACATACTGTGAGGCATTGAGGCATGATGGATCGTTTTTTGTAGATGTAAGTAGTACTAGTCTTTTTGCTGATAGTGCACTAACTCATATTGTAGGTTTCCAATCTATTTTATGATATGATTATTGCAAAGTAGAACACCTGAGTTCACTTTTAAAACAAGAAAATATACAAATGAACAAAAATTATTGAAGTGATTAGTTGATTTATAAACATGTAATTAACCAACAATCAATGAACTGTATATTCAGAATCAATATCAGCAATACATCAGATAAACTAGACACACTAAACAATTTAGTAAAAATTGAAGAATTCCTACACATCCTGTTATAACTAATTTCAAAATGTTCTCACTTCCCACCAGCACACACATACATATATGCTCCTGCAGGTACACACACATGAAGACACACACACACACACACGCACACTCCATCTCTCAAAGGTCTTGTAGGTTACCAGCAACGTGCTTCCCAAGGTATACCCTTGCAGACATGATTGTTTGAGCTTTGCCAATTCCTATACTGCTCCCTACAATCTGCAGGTGCACACACTGGACCACAAGTGCTCAATGAGACGAAACACACAGCTGAAGTCTTGGTCCCCTTGTGTTGTATGCTGAAGTGCCATCCAGCTACCTGGAGCGCAGTGGCTCATTGCAGATTTTGGTGAGGCTTCTGTTCCCAGCCTGGGAAGTAGTAATCTTGTCACAGAATGATCTTGCAGTGTCAAAGCAAATCTGACTTGCTGCTTCCACTGCAAGGTTTCTCCCTTGCCCCTTGTTAGGTATTTTCATGTTTTCTTTAGACTTCTTTTCCAGCTCCTTCTTTGCTTCATTAGTCTCTTTATCTGTCTCATTGGTTTCTGTTTAATTCCACGAGGGTTGGCTTCTTCTTTAACATGATCAGCTTGGGTAAAACTTCCTTTCAGACAGTTTCATATATTTTATTCACACACATTCAGTTTAGATTTGCTTATCTTAAGTGGTGTGGTCCAGGCCATTTTCTAACAGTGGGTCATGCAAGCATACAACTTTATAGAATTTAACATGAACTTCACCCTTATGAATGATATAAATCATAGATGTAGTCACTATCCACTAGACGTTTTTGTTTGATTGTCTGGACTTTCTACAAAGGCATAGTTCTGGAGAAATGTTCATGGATTTAAAAAGTAAGCAAATTATTCTTGTGTAAAAATGAGGAGTCACACATATGCTTCAGAACAATTAAAGTGAATTTTGATACTCTGAAGAGAGGTGTAGACACTAAGAATAGAAATAATTAGAAATATATTGGTCATGTTTTCACACAAATCTTTTCATCCTTTGGCAGGCTACATGATTTAATCCACTTGCAAATTCTTTTGTCTTGACTGTAATTTTTTTATATATAATCTGTTTTAAATTAGTGAGTTATTATTACATTCTTGGTAGTGACAGTTATGCTTTATTATCTCTGGAGCCTTCAACCATTTGATACTGTAATGTGCAATTAAGTCTGAAGAATACATACTCGTTTAATGACATTTATAGATGCTAAACCAGACTTTCATATCTTTTTCTCAGTGGTAAGATCTATTTAGCAAAGGATTTAGAAAAGAATTCCACCAATGCTTTTGTGAAATTGTATCTGCATAAAATATCTTTTTTATTTATTGAAAACCAGAATATCTTATTAATATTAATTGGAATTTTTTGCCCTTTTCCTCCCCTTGAAAATTCATTAATTAGGATCATCACTGGCCATCCTGTTTCATATGATATAACTTGGACTTCTACAAAGGTAAGGTTCCTTTCTGCAACAGGAACTGTGATTAGACCTGTGCTTCACAACCATTTTTTAAGTCTCCTCAGTCCTCCACTCTCAGCAAGACTTATTAACTGGAACACAGATCTGTGTTATGATTACAGCTGGATCCTGCCTGGGCAGCTTGGAGTAGCTGAGGGAGAACTTACGGAAAAACCGTGGAAAGAGAAGAAACCAATCTTTGGCTGATCAGCAGTATCCTCTGATTTCTCCCTGTGCAATTCACCATTCCTGAAACTGGAAAACCAGCTTTTCTTTCCTTTGAGGTATTTGTATGAATGTATTCCTGTGTATATTGCATTTGTCTTTTTATGTTCTTTCTTTCATGCTTGGTTACAAGGATAAAGTGATTATGCTATGTCATGTTGAGAGAGCTGACATTTTAAAACACATTTTCTGAGAAGGTAAATGCACAGCAGACATATTATTTGTAGCTCAGAAAATCAGATTTATGAATTCCTTTGTTGAAAGTGTGTTGAACATAGAGAAATTCACAAGCTACAGGTTGGTTAATTTTCAGCTAATGTATGAGAGTTATTTTACTTGAAACTATACTGAAAAGGAAGGCTCTAGTCAAATATGGAGAAATGTCAGAGTTGAGAAAGGACCATATTTAGTAAAATATTGGAATAGCCTGCCTATTATTGTCCAGGAAAATAAAGTTATGTCTATGGAGTATTCTTAGGTACATTGATAGTTATTTTGAATATTTATACTATATGCTAATTTTAGAATTAATAAACCATTATAAATCAGTTTTAAATTTCTGAATTAGGAAGTTTATATCATCCATACATATACACACAGAGAGACACATACGAATACATGTTCTCATTTTAATAATTTACTGATTCCAGAAATACTTTGAGAAGGTAAACATATTTCAAGGAAATTCTTCTGTACTATAGTCCACTTTTTGATTTCATGGTTCTACCCTCATACAGAGATAACATGTAGTTTGCAGGTTGACACATTCTTTTATAACGTGATATTCTTATTAGCTCTAGACAACGCACAGACCTATGTGATAACTGATATACATTGATAACGCATAAGGGATGTCAGAATAAAATGGAAGATATATTAACTAGGAAGGGGATGCCTGGTTGTTTTCATCTAAAACATGAGACTGCTGGATAAAACACATTACTTAGAAATTAATTTAAGAAATAAAGTATAAAATAATGCATGCTATTCATTAAATATTTATTTCTATACATTTGTATGGAGGCTAATATCTTGTAAAGAAGTTGATTTTTTAACTCGCTCCTACTGAAGAAAGTAATATTAGTTATATATATTTTGTACCATCAGGGTAACTTGAATGAACTTTCTGATGAAAATTTGTTTATTTAGATACTGGAAATTCAGCTTGAGCAAAAGATTTTCTTTCTATTGTATGGTCTATAAATGGATCTTGGAAGAAAATATAAAATCTATGAATAGTTATATATATATGTATTAACATTGTCTATCATTGATATATTAGCAATTCCTGACCCAGTAGTCATACAGATATGTTGTACAGGTTGTAGAGAATGGTAGTATTAGGAGATTCTTGAAAGACCAAGTCTAAAGCAGTGTTTGTATTTCTAGACACTCAGATTAGAAAAAGCTAATTTACTCTTACGTATATTACCTGACTTCTAAGTAATTTTTGCAGAAAAGAAAGGACAGACACTTTGCTGTGAGTTAAATGCCTATATTCACTTTACAGCAAGACTGGAAAGAGCAAGAACATCCAGAGGACAATTCTGGAATGAAAATTATTCGCTACATTGAAAAAAAAATATGTTCTTTTGGTTTCTTTTTCTCTACAAGCTATAAACAGATCTTCCAGTGGCTAACATGCTCAGGCATCTGTATCAGATGTCACTACAAGTGAGGTAGACACAATGACACAGCCACATGACTCACTGATACATGGTCTAAATTTTCTTTACTCAGCAGGATAAGGGTCAGTGGGTGAATAGCAATTTCACTTCTAGAACATCTATTCCCCTCTCACCTCAGACACCTCTGAGACCCAGCTGTCTCTGACTGATATCATGGGTGCAGGGGAATGCAACAGTCTCTCTGACCAGAAAACTTGTCTTGTCCTGTCTGTTCCATTAAAGGTTCTGCCTTGAGCTCAGCCTTATAAACAACATCAGATGTCCAGTATGGCTCCTGCTGCCCTCTTCAGAGACCATTATTATAATAATTTATTGCTTTCTTAATTAGACTGTTGGCATAAACTGCCAACAACCTGGTTAATCACACAGCTGCAAGCCAAACTTTTGGACTTTCTTGATATCTATGTCCAACCCAATTGCCTCCGGGGTTTTTATTACCCTGTGATCTCCTGTCCTGAGTTCAACTATTACCTTTTGTTTTGACAGCTCATACCAGGTAGAATATTTAGTTAAAAAAAAGGAGACATACTCCAGGTTTACTTCATCTGGGCAGCACTTTTCTGTCGGTTTCATGCTGTAGCAGATGTCTAATTACTAATTAATATTGTTAATAAGTAATATTTAGTATTAGCTGGGATGAATCACACTATTTTAGTGTAAATAAAAAGGAAAAAGCAGTAGAAAAAGATAGATAAAAAAATTAAGATGACACTTTTTATTAGAATATATTTATTGCATAAATACATATGTAAATAATGACAAGCTGGAAACAATACCTCTTATATAATTTCTAAAAGATGCTAATAAAGAGTGTAGATCTGCTGAGGTTCTGCCCTAGCCAGTGCTGTGTGGATATCACAGAAAGTAGTTCTCTGTGATGAAGCTTCAAATATTTCTCTATAGAACTTATGCAAATAGCCAAAGTCCTAGATCTCCATTAATGAGGGCTTAGATATTCACCTTACATGTACACAATCATATTGTGAATACTAAGTTGAGGTGCCTGATGACTTGATTTCCCTACAGCTTAGAATTATTCCTTATTTTCAGTTTTTATATTTGTTTTAATACCTAACTTATAATTGTTCACTTTCTGCTTCAAAATGTTTTTCTTTTTCTTCAAAATGTTTCCTGTTTTCCCATTATTTTTGTATTAAGAATGAGAACAAAACTAATTACAATGCTTGATAACCTACATACAAATATATGTATATATATTTTATCCTGTAATATTTTCCTACTTAAAATCAGTATTTCTCCATACAGGAAATATATTATGATGTCTTTCCTATATAGCTGCAGAAATATTATTTCACAGTGCAAACTCAATTATAAGTCCCTTTTTTAAACAGAAAGTTTCTCTGCTTAATAATAATCTTGCCTTTTATCTGTTTATATATTTTCATATAGAAAAACACAAAAAGGCAATTTAAGTAGGCTTTGTGACACCACCAAATTACAGACAGGTTGTAAGAACATATTGTTGCAGGGATAAATTTCTTGTTGGTGTTAAAAAGTTGTAGAAGTGCTATGAAGGCAGGAAATTAGATGGTCTCTTTATACCAGAGTTTGCCAGTAACATTGTAACATTGTATATGAATTGAAAATATTGTAAGGTATTTCTGCATTAAAGCTGTCTTCCTTTCCTCCTTCCACGAAGATTTTACTTTCAGAACTCTCAACTTAGGTAAAATTCATACAGAACTGTGGACAGCAATTCCAAATGATTTTTTTTTTTTTGAATTAACACATTTTGTCTTCCCTGTCAAATTTTATTCAGCTACAGTGAATCTTTTCTTTCTTTCTTGTATTGCTTTCTACATGCCATATATATCCATTGTGTATTAACCTATATTTAATCAGACTATAGTCTCCTGGGTTCTTTATTACTAGAAATGTTGCTCAAGTAGAACAATGTGAAGCTATGTTTATGTATCAAGTAAAATCTGTTTAGACACTGTATAGCTAATCTTATTTGCATAAAAGATGAAAATGGTTATACTGACATAAGTCACTTCTATGTCTGTTTAACTGTCACTTTACCGGTTATAAGGCATTTTCCTCTGCTACTGTGGTGTGCTTACATTTCTTGGTGGACTGTCAGTATATCACAACTCCCTAAGCTGCTTTAAGAAGGCGATGATGTAAGAAGTAAACTTACAAATTAGGATTCTCTTGGTGGGACCTGAATTCAACTGATGGATACAGTAGTAAACAGAAAAAAGTATTAAAGAATGTACAAAATATTACTTCAATTTTTAACACTGAAAAATTTATAATAATTGGAAGAGTTAGCTTTTTCAGTAGATATAGCATCAACAGAGACACTACAGAGACTTTAGAAAGCAATTTATATTTCACATTAGGTAAATTATACTTTTATTTCAGGCAAGGACATTATTATAGCAGCCATCAATCACCTTCTAATCTACAAGTCATGGATCACTCCCATTAGGATTTTATCAAATTAGTATGGAAAATCTTGGAACTTCCTTGAAGGAGATGACATTTTCCCTAAGGAAAGATATTAGAATAAAGTAAAATACAACAATGGCTATCAACAGTAAATGAATAATAAAAATACATTTGAAAGAAAAATCTAATGAAAGGCAAAAATAACATAAATAATACAGACTATTGGCTGCTTTTTATTTATTTAATGGTTTAAGTAATTTTTCTTACTTAACATAAGGTTTTCAAAGATTTATAAAATCTGTTAGGTTTAAATGATCTGTTCTTGTCTAGCCATGTCACTTTAAACAATTAAAACCAACAATAATTAATTTGTCTTTGCTACCATTTTGCAATATCATTACATGGACAGCTAACTAAATTACTATTAAAAAGACATACATAAACCTATATTCTATGCTTTCATTAACTTTCTCCTCAAAAATGTTTTGATAAAACATGTATCTAAATATATTTTGTAGTACTAGGATATTATAACATATTTTGTATAAAAAGAGGAAGTTTTAGTATTCCATTTTATAACCAGAAACTAATACATTTGTATCAGAAAATGAAACTTGATTTGAAATTTCTTCTTCTTCCTCTTTCTTACATCCTTCCTTCTCCAGAAGAAAACAAAACAGAAGTTGTAAAAAGCTGTTTCAGAAGGACTGGAATCAAAACAAGAACAGAGAGGTGCAGTGAGAGAAGGGACAGAAAATATGATATTTTGGGGGTTTTTGGTTTAAGAATCTTCTCACTGATTTCAATGAGTACAAAACCAAAAGAAAGATGAGATTTACAAAGCAAACAAATCAATATGAAGTTATTTGTTCTAAAATTTATATTAAATTTTCACTATTTGATTAAAGTAGTCATTTTTCCCTATGTCTTTTAACTGCTTTCTTCTGAAATTCTGTATTTATTCTATTCTTCTATTCTACTAAATGTTACATTATTCTTTGAACTCTTGGTTGTGACATAATAGACTTTTACCTTTCTGTCTTTTGTCATAAATATCTGAGTTGGTGGGACGTGGCCAGAAGAAGTAAATAAAATAATGTAACTATTTTGAGCACCTACAGCTAGCAACTATAAACCATGCAGCTGCTGGCTGCAGTGTGCCATAAAGAATCACTTGCTCACTCACTCCTCCCTACTTCTGGGAAGGAGAAGCAAAAGAAGCAACGGCAGAACTCGTGGCTCAAGATAAGGACAGGAAGGGTTCTTACACTAGTTTCCATCACAGGCAAAACAGACGACTTGGGGAAAAAAAATCAATCACAAGCAACATGCTGTATCTGACCCTGCTTTGATCACAGGGGTTGAATTAGGTATCTCCGAAGATGTCTTCCTACCCTAGTCATTCTGTGATTCCATACTATGATATTCTGCTAAGAAAGGTTGTTTAGACTGATAGTTTGGGTGTAAAACCATACATTTCTCAAAATAATGATGTCTTGAATTTTTGTTGATTGCCTTTTATTTTCCTAAAATAATTCTGTTTAACAGGACTGAAATGCTAATTAATCTTGATTGACTCAGCTATGTTAAGAACTCTACAGTATTGATATAAAAAACAGTCACCAAAGAATCCATTTGATAATGGATGAGAATCAATTGCTTTTGTTCCTAGATTCATTAACTGTCAATTCAGTTGATATTTCCAATGAGATCTGTATATAACTTTATGATATTAAGCTATTAAATATGGGGTTTTGTTTTGCAGTAGTGTCTATCCTTTTGCTTGGCACAGTTCTGGGACCACACGACAAAATGACATCAAAGAATCATCGAACAGTTTAGCTTGTAAAAGAACTTCAAGATCATCAAGTCTAAATCAATACCCTAACCAGCCGAGCACCACAACTACAGGTGTTTTAAATGTCTCCAGGGATGGTGATTCAAACAACTCCCTGGGCAGCTTGTTCCAATGCTTGATAGTGATTTTGGTAAAGAATTTTTTTCCTGTTATCTAGTCTAAACCTCCCCTGGCGCAACTAGAGGCCATTTCCTCTCATCCTACTCCTAATTACCTGGGTAAAGAGACTGATATCCACCTCATTACAGTCTCCTTTCAAGTAGTTGTAGAGAGTGATAAAGTCTCCTTTTCTCTGGACTAAAATAACCACAAACCACTCAGTTGCTTCTCATAACACTTGTGCTCTAGGCATTTTATCGACATAAATTTTTTACATTAATTTGAAATAATTAATTTCAGAGTTTCTTCATAAAGCTTATAGTACTTGTAAAAAAACCAACTAAGAACAACAATAAAAATACCTTTTTCCTCAGTCTTTTTGGTTTCTCCTGAAGAAAAAGCAGATAGGTCTTCAATTGTTAGAACTAGCAAGAAACACATTTCTGGCTTTGGAAAAAATCTCCAACAAAACAGGTTGGAAAAAAAACCCACAAATACAAACAAAACAATAATCCCTTTCTCTCATGATAGTAAGAACTGAAAAATAACTGTACTAACGATTTGACATTCATCATCAGTTTGCAGCATCTGCTGTTGTAGCTGGCTGTCCAGTTAAAATGATCCCAGGAGGCCAGCAGTCCTTGACTCACAGGCAGTTAGCCATGGATATTAAATGATCATGAGAATTTCAGTGCTGCAAAACTCTGGGGTCATCAATTGCTATTGTACATGTGTATATTGGAGCACTGAATACTACTTGTACATAATGAGGTTGAACTTTGGTGTATTTAGACCTTAGAAAGCATTTCTGCTTATTCTTAAGAAAATGGATTTATCTGAATATGCATAGGTAGAGATGCTAACCGCTGCAAATGAAATAATACAGAATTACACTAAATGAAGGAAAAAGGCAGTTTGGTATTCTTTTGCCTTTAATATCTTAATTATGGTGATATCATATTGTTAATAATAGAAAGGTGGTTTATGAGATTTTGTGCAACAGGGGTTATTTACAAATAAGAAAATATCTGTGGAAGTAATTATTTCTTTTTCTCAACGCCACCATACTTCTTTTTCACCAAAGCACAAAATCCCTTTTTAATTTCTCTAAAATAAAACCTGGTTATAATTATATAAAGGTTAGGTAATTACACATTTCAAAGACGTATACAATTATAATGTTAATAATGCTAATCCAAGTAGAGACAAGTCAAATAAATAAAAATATAAGGAAAACAGAATGTGTGAAGTGCTGTAAGTATAATTTTACCATCTTGGGCACTATTCCTTTGAAGATCAATTATATCTATTAAGTATGAGTCAATTGCATTTTGGAGTTAAGTTCTATTTTTGACATAAATGCCTACTTAATTGATACTTTTTTAAATTCCTTTTTGAAACTGAGTTATTGGTTAAATAATTCACAAATATTTGAGATTTTTCTATTTTGAGAAAAATATTTGGATCTCTTTTTTTTTATTTTAATTCATTAACAACCAGGAAAAAGGTTTTGAAAAGTTTACGAGCTTTATATGGTTTTGGTTTTTAGAATTTTTGCAGTAGTATAACGTTTTAGATGAATTTTCTGTTTACAACATAAAAGCAATGAATATTATCAAACCCAAAAGAAGGATAATTTCAGTATGCTTTGTTACTCTTTGTCAAATAATATCCCTCTTGTAAAATTAAGGTGAATTTAATTCTAATGTATATCATAAAAAGGAGGTTCTAGGGAGTCTCAATCAAATCATATCTTGTTTTAGCACTGTGTTCAAGATGATTAAATTTCCCATTTTGTGTTCTTGATGGGAGTTTAAAACGGGAGTTATTTTTATTCGTGGTTCCACCCATGCTCATAAAATTATAAATTGCTGATTTTCAAAGAAAGTAAAAAGCCTACTCCCATATGTGCTCACTTAACCTCAGGAAGGAAAAAAAATATTATTGAAAGTACTGTTACTTTCCTTTCAGTTCTGATGATCCAGAGGAAAGAAAAGGAAGTGGTCAAAGATCAGTAGAAATTTTACTAGGAAAATTCTTATAATATGATGCAGTTCAAAAAATATTGCTATGCAAGAAAATCAATTACAGTAAATTGGTATAAAAAGTAGCATTTTGCAGCTTCTCAAGACTAAAACTGGCAATTCAGGACATTGGCAAATCTTTCACAGTGAATATAAAGATATATTTCAGACCACGACACTGGTGTCTGTAAAAGGCTATAATAATTAACAAGATTAGACATCACTCAAACTTGTGGAAGTCTGGGGAGAGAATAAAATCTGAACTTTTCTTAATGATATTGATAAAACCATTCTAAACAAGCTAAACAATACAGGTCTGACACTCAAGTTTGTATGTATAATGGAAGGAAGACAAAAGGAATTGTCATGACTTTTTTTTTGAGTATCATTAAAACATGAAAATCTGAGCTATGATTTTAAATATTAAGTATCTTTAAATACAAAAGGTAGCATTTTTACTGGCTTCTTGTACTTTGATGTGTACTCCTGAAAGCATGAGGCATTATGGAGTTCACAATGGTGTTTCTTTTCTGTACAGTAGACTTTTACATTTTTTTTTAGTTTTATTTAAGCAGCTGCAATAAGTAATTACATCAATACAGCAGAAATTAAAAACAAGAAAAGGAAAAGCACAAATCGTATGTAGTCCTTTATTTTAATTTTGGAATGTAGTATCTGGACTGTTCATCTACAAGAAGAAATCAGTAGGTAGATGAAGCACTTAGGTCAAACTTTAATTAAATTGAATACAGAGAATTTTCTGAATGTGGTTTGGGATGACACAGGGGCAAACGTTTCATCATCAGTTCTAAATAGTGCTGTTTCTTTATGCAAAATGCAGTACTTCAATAGGGCTGAAGAAAAGAAGATAATATAATTCCAGGAAACGGAATTGGAAATACAGGTTTTAGGGTGATTTTTATTTTGTTTTTTTCCAATAGAAACAGACAACCCAAAAAAATACAACTCAGACAGATAAAAACATCTTGATTTCAGAAGAAATATTCAATGAAACATTTAACAGAGTGGGATTCCGTAGAAAAAAAAAAAATCTTGGTTTTACTGATTACACACTTTTACACACCTTCAGTTTTGCAAGTATCAGATACACGTAAAGAATCAAACTGTAAGTTTACACCCTTATTATGATATAGGATAGTAGCAGATTCAATTACAATACATTCATTTCCTTCTATACTGAGTTTTTTTTTGTTTCTCGTATCACATTAGAAGAATTGAATAATTCCAATGTTTTAAAATAATTGTATTCTGTTTCATTCTCCATATCTTAATGTATACTTAAATTTTGATTATCAAACTTCATTGAATAAATAATTACCTGTCTAAATAGATAGAGGAATTAACATTAAACTCTAAACACTCCAGTCTTGATAGAAAAATCAATTAATCTTTCTAAATTATCTTTGTTATTAGTTATTTGGCTTTTCCAGACTCCGGGCTATATTCTAAATCACATTTAACATTCATGATATCCAAGTAAAACACAAGAATGTTAGGGAGAATAAGGGTTGTGTCACTGGGAATTTTTAGTGAAGTTTAGTGAACTGGAAATGAGTAGAATTGCTGATAATTAATTTCTAAGAACTATAAGTAGTTTGTATTTCTTGTTTGTTTGTTTGTAGTTTTCTTTCTCATTCTTCATTCTGTTGACTTTTTTCTTTATTGCATTTACCAAAAAAAAAAATTTGGTTTCATCTTACTCTATCTGTCTGAAAACTGGTTTGTTTGTTTGGTTGGTTGGTTGTTTTTTTCCCAACATAATCACATTCTTTCCGTAGTCTACTTCTAATAAGAAGAGAAATAGGCACTTCCATGTTGTGACTCAGCCTATCCTAAGAGAAACCTTTAACAGAGATGAGTTGAATTACACTCTAAGTTACCTATGTCTCTGCCTCAAAACCAAGCAGAATATAGCTCCTTGCAGTAAAAAATTTGTTGTTAAGAATCACTGTAACAGAAATCTTGCTCTCGTTTTACCTTTTATAACAGAATCCAGAGCTCCACAAATATTTTTGCTAGTATTTTCACATATTATGGAAAAAAGAACATGAAAGATCCTAGGATATGTTTGCACTGCTGTCTAGCGGGCCAGGGAAAAAACTCAGGTTGAGCCACGGTAATATAACTGTAGCATTACAGTGTCTAAAACTCCCTTCCATCTCTGTGTAAGCCATGGGAAGTCTGGCTTATATTAGATTCCTTGTTGCTAATAAATTACAGTGCTGAATGTTGTTATTTTATCATCTAGGAATTAATTAACTCTTAAAATATGTAACAGAATCATTCTACCTTGTGGATAGAAACGTCATGTGTCATATGAAAAAATTTGATAGGTATGAGTTTTATCATCCTTTTGCATATGAAAAGTACAAAAGAAGTCCATGTGTGCATATGCACAAAGAGCAGTGATAGCATTGGGAAAGAGGTTAAGAAGTGTAACTTAATATACCTTTCAGTCAATGGCAAGAATAATTTTATTGCCTTACCCTCAAGTTTAGAAATAGCAGCCAGCTAAGGAAGCTAATTAGAAGAAAGCCTCAGGTTCCCACCGTTGGTCAGTACCCTACTTAGTTGTCTGGAGTTTTTTTCCCTTCTTTCTTATTTTCTCTTTCTCTTATTTTAAAAGGAAATTGATTCCTTTCCTCAAGGCCAGAATCCTCTCTCTGATCTGTAAAACATTAATTAAAAAAATGGTCTTCTTTCTTACTGAAGGTTACATTACCTGTGTGATTCGCACGCATTGGTTCTGTTAATTACAGTAGATGTTATGGACAAGAGTACACGTTATATAACACTTTCAAAAGTGCTGTGAAACGTAAGCTAAGATTGACTTTCCTCGTAAGAAGGAAAGATGTTGTTTCGCTCTCCACAGAATTCAGGAGAAATTATATGCATTTTACAGGGTAAGTGGATATAGAAGAATTATTTTGGTAGACAAATATTCTTATTTGATATGTGAATTGTAATTCTTCATGCACTCAAATACATTCAGAGTTGATTGATTTTGAGCTGTAAAGGACTCAGATGATTGATTGTAATCTTGGAATTATTCTAACACACAATTTCACTTTTAAAAATGAATTTTTTGTTGAAACTTCTTTTCTAACTGAGAAATCACATTTTAAGAGTCACCAAAGACAAAACCAAGAGACTCCTCTGTACACTAAATTAACTGTATAAGAGATGAAGCAAAAGTGTCTTCATTTTATCTTGAGTTGTGGTTTGCTGGTTGCTTTCACTACACTTATGTATGGAGGCTGGATTGCTATTTTGAAAAGAATTTTTAGACACAATGCAGTGAACTTGTAAAATTCTGCCACTAATGGAAACTATTTATTTAGTTTTTAAACCAGTAAAAAGCCTCTAGCCTAGTATTTTGAATGAGCATAAAGATGTTAGAATAATACTTAACACTCATCATTATTGTCATTGTTATTTTTATGGTTGGGGAAGTATCTAGATACTAATTGAGCTATGAAACCCAAGTGCTATATTGTACACACATATAATGCCATCCCAGAATATTGAACAGGGAACTGTTTCCTGAGCTCATAAGCCATTTAGGTAACCACCAAATAAAATGACACAAAATGAAAAGAAACAGTAATAAGAACCAAAGCTACCCGTTGACTCTTTTATAGCATTAAGATTTTCTTTCCTCACAGTATCCATAACTCCTGAACGTTTTATTGCACAGTATCTTGAATTCAACAGGTTCACAGGACAATATATGTTCCTGAAACTTCATTCCACATCTAAGAGTGCTATGAACTATAAAGCATGCAACTTATTATCAAACTCAAAATCCTAGATTCAGAGAGACTCTATGTGCAGTCCTGAGTCAGGTGCCAAAATCCAAGCAGGAAACAGAGCTCTAATCAGAACACTGGTTGTCACATATTGCAGAGTTTACCTCTAAATTTCTCTCCTTTTCAGAAAATGCAATGTATTAACGTAGAAACCTAAATCATTCTTGGAAATACCTCTTCTAGAGTTTTCACACCTAACTTTTTGGTTCTGCAGGCAACACGAAGTCAACTACTCATTGATATGTTTAACATTTTCAAATATGTCAAAGGCAAAAAATATCTTATGACTATGAACAAATACATGATACCTACTTTTCAAAATACTTTAAGGAAAAAACCATGGACTAGTTTTCCCAAGCATGTTTGAATAGTCACAACAAGATTACCACAGCATACAACATAGATGTAGATATAGATAGGGATAGAGATGCAAATAAACGTAAAACTGAGTTCTATGCAATTAAATTTCAAGCAATTTTTTTACTTAACTTAAAATTTAATTCAGTCAAAATATATGACAGGACGTCATGGCTCACTTTAAATTAAAGTGCTTTCTTTATCCCAGCATGACACCAGAGCAATTCAAAATCGCTTAGAGATATTGCTGTACAATATATCTTTTACTAGGTGCATGCCCTTAAAACACTGGATTCGAATGACAAAACAACCCATACAGGACGGAACATAGATGTGTTACAAAGACAAAAGGAGAAAGGAAGAAAAGGAGAAAAGATAGGAAAGGATGAAGTAGAGAAATAGTTACAAGAGATGAGAGGTACTCACTACGTTAGGAACTCCACATCTTCTTTGCCTGGTGGATCCAGAAGATGGTGGGCGTCCATACACAACACACAAACACAAGACAAAACAAGCAGAGAGTGACACAGACAAACAGAGAGAGACAAGACCAACAGAGAGGGACAAACAGAAATAGTTGTAGGATTCTACAGGGACTTTTATACTCTCTTGCTGCCCCTCACTGGGTCAGTTGGGGAGGCAATTGTCTAGCGGCAATCATCTGCTTTGAGCCATTCAGCTCATGCCAGGCAGGGTCTGTATACAGGGTGAAAGTTAAATAATGAACCCGGTGTCTGTGAGAATGCTAGAATTTTATCAACCATTTTTATACTCAGTAATAAGTGTAGTTTGCTTATAGATTGAACTATGAATAGTCACAGGCAATCAGGCTTTAGTGAGGGACTTGATGCTACTAAGTATTAAAAGTATCAACAGATTATTACTACAATGGAAATTCAAGACTCAGCAAAGAGATTGGTGCTATTCCAATGATTTTGTAAAGGAGAGGAAGATTAACTGGTTTGGATAAAGTACATTTAAAGCTCATTTCATTAGCAAATTCAAACATTTCAATATAAATCATCAAAGTACAGCTTCTGTGTGCTGAGTTGGCATTGGCTGGAAACCAGATGCTTACTAAGCCGCTCTATTACTCCCCTCCTCCTTAGCAGGAGGGGTTTGGGTATGGTAGACTATAAGATGGAAAAAAACCTCATGGATCAAGGAAAAGGCAGTATAATAAAGCAAAAGAAAAGACCGCATGCAGAAGCAAAGGAAAATAAAAGGTGCATTCTCTACTTCCCATCAGCAGACAATGTCCAGTCAATTCCCAGGAAGCTGGGCTTCAGAACATATCACAGTTGCTCTAGAAGAAAAAATATAATAATTTCTCTCCTTTCTCTCCTCCTCCTTTCTTTTAGCTTTCATTGTTGAGCAGCCATTAAATGGTAAAGAATATCCATTTGGTCACTTTGTGTCAACTCTCCTGGCTATGTCCTGTCCCAAGATGTGTGCAATCCCAGTTTATTGGTGAATGAAGAATGTTAGAGACAGCCTTGATGCTCTGCAAATGCTGTTTTGTAGTTGCCAAAATACCAGTGTGTTACCAATAGCTTTCTAGTTACCCTCGGAAAGCACAGAAATATGAAGGCTACTATGGGGAAAATTAACTCCATCTAAGCCAGACCCAAAGCACTACAAAATCTGTGAATTAAATTTATAGTCATTACGCATATTTCAATTTTATAAACAATATTTGAAGATAAGTGGCTTGACCCACTATAATATATCTGCAATAAAATTGATTCAATCGTTCTTTATCAGGATGGAGCTGAAGATTTAGCATTTTTTTCCTCCAGTTTCTTCTTAGTTTTGTAACATTTACAGTGCCTTTTATGAGTTCATCTCTAGTTATCATATGTGGTATTATCTCTGTTTTCATATGATTTCGATTTACAAAGATGAAATGAAAAATCTACCTATGTAAAATTTAAACTGATTTCTCCATTTTCACAAGCAAGTAAGAAATTGTAATTTATGAAAAGCCTAGAACACTTAATTAAAGCCACTAATACCTTTCTAATATAAAGATTGTAGAGACTTCGCCTTCATAAAGCTAATTGATCAGACAGCAGAGAAAAAAAAAGACCTGGGAAAATCTTGCCAATCTACAAAATTACATGAAGGCAGGTAAAATATTTGAAGAATTAGGATGCTATATAAAGAATAGTTGTAAGTTTCTGTTGACTTGTGTCAATTATCCTGACCTTCGTTTCTGTTTAGTTACACAGATTGTAGCATTATACCATCAGATTCCAAGATCTCACAGATTTTCTTATGCAGTATTTTTTAACTACATGTTGAATAATAAACTCAATTTACTAAAGTTAACAAGAACCTGTCAAAACCATTAATCTTCTGTGACTTAATACTTGGACTGGATTTGTTTTCATTGGTTTGTTGTTTTAATCCTGTGTCCATAGACTAAAACTCATGAACTTTCCATTTTATCCTCCAGTGCTGATACAGTAATCTATATCTTCTTTTATGCTATTAAGTGAATTTATACATATACACATACACATATAGTCTTCTTCATATTAAGGACAGTACTTCCTCTAACAAAATACACTCACAAAGGCCAGCACCATACTTGTGCCTGCCACAGTTTCATAAAAATTTGTCCAGACGTAGAAAGAACTTAATATTTGCTGTACTGCATCTTATAACACCTTTTCTTTTTATAACACACTTCTGCTGACGCACCTTTATTCCACTCTCTCCTTCATCTTTTTCATGTTAGGAATTTTTACTTTACAAATATATAAAGTTTAACGAATAAAATGATTAAACATATCTGAAACAGGTGTGAGTAACTGACAACAGGAAATATAGACAAGAAGATTGAAATGTCTGAAGTGTAAAGGTTTACTTTGTAACAAGAATATGTACAACATTGGAGAATGACACACATGGATATCGAGGATTCACAGCCAGGGACACATTGTTCAAGCGAAATACTCTTCCTTACAAAAGATATACATAATGAGATCTTATATCTCCATGACAAATTCAGTTCTTCCATGAAAAACTCTATAAAACTAGGTTTTATTCAACTGCTTTAGACAGGAGAAAATCATGATGACAACCCCAGAGATCATCAAAGTTTCATCCTCATTTATGATATACATAGAGTTCTATCTAACAGGAAAAAAAAAATGTTGTGTGCAGGATTCAAACAGTGGTGATGTTTTGAAGCAGACAGACAATTGCAAGCTTTTCCAAAAAATATCAAGTATGAATTTTATTCTTATTCATCAATATCTACCTTTGTTTAGTTCCTCCACATCTATCTAGCTTACTTTTTAAAACCAATGATGGCTAGAACTTTTTTCTGAACTCGTTGGGAGTTTGAAAGCAGAACAAATTTTTGGCAAGTATGTATAAACCCATGAAAAAGAATTTGGATTTATTATAAAGAATTCCATCAGATGCAAGATTACTCTGTCACTCAAATTAAATCCCTTTCAACCAGTTCTAGGTTTAGGGGTCCATCAATTAGTAGTACAAACCATTATTTTGACAACAGACTTACAAGTTCTTTTTTTTTTTTATTTGGCCCCAAGTTTCTTCTTTTTTATGATTATATCTGGTAAAAAAGACACCACAGCATAATTAAAGTTTTTACAAAATACTACAGCAAAAATCTCCAGTTGATAGGGTGTTCTATGAAAACATTCTCTGTTTTCTAATTCTCTGTGAATCTGTGAAATATATTGTTACAGAAGCAACAAGAATAATTGTAATTCCACTTCAGAATCATGCTAACTGTACCTCTTTAAATTTTTAAACAACCCATATTACATTCAGCTGAAAGATATGCAACAGCTATTATAGTTTCCTTGGAAACTAATGGATCTGAGGAAATAAAAGTCAAAAAAAAGACAAAGTACAAAACATTAGTTTCTAGATCAAAGCCTCTGTTTTTTTTGTTTATTGGCTAATTCTGTAGGCCCCTGAAAATGATCTCAAAAAAGTGATCCCCAAGAAATACCTAGGATGGAAACTTTCTCAGACTTCAATCCTAGCACAAAGATTTGGAAGTGTTTATGGAACCTTTTCCTGCTAATGTATCTATAAAAAATGCACAAGTGTCCCAACCATGCAGAAGTAAAAAAGTAAATATTAAAACCAGCAAGTAAACAAACAGACAAACAAAACATAGATAATAGGAAAAAAATATTTTTAATAAGTGTGGTACAAAGATTCAGAGAAAGAAATGTATGTAGATATCTTCTTAAGTACTTCAGTTTCTATCTATTGCGATATTTTGCCAGAACATGGATTTTTTTCAGCGTGAAGTAGCTTTAGATAATTTGCTTGAATATTTTAAAAAGTATTTCAAAATTAAGCAGTAAATGATTTTTTTCTCACATAGACCCTCATATGAAAATACATTTTAATTTACCACAGGCTTCATTGCAATCTGTCTGAAGTCTTCATTGGCAGTTTCTCACACTGCAGACACAGTGAGAATGGAATAGACATGAATATTGAGAAGGCAGACACCGTATCTGCGTGGGCAGGTGCAGCGTGACATGAACTTGCTGTACCAAAAATCCAGTCTGGCAGGGCATATGCTGGCCATAACCCAGGAGCCACATGGTGGCATTAACGCAGCATTGTACCTCCCGAGAGGAGAGGTTTATTAGCTGAGACAAAATGCTATGACAATAGTACTATGAAGTTTCTAGATTGGCATTGGCGTGTATACAGCCATTTCATATGACAAGCAAAGGAAATGTTTTCCTACACTCATCTGTATCAATGTGTCTTCTGTTTTGTTCTGTGATATTCTAATTTCTTTTACATCTCATCATATTTATGCAATGGTCAGATTTCTGCATTTTATGACTTTTCAGGAAACTTGCTATCAAAATGTGACCAAATTACAAAAAAAAACCAGAAAACACTTGGGAAATCCAGTAGAGAGGTATTGGTAAGAGCTATCAGTGAGCTGCAGAGATCATTACGCAATTTATGTGTGAACATTTTACATATACTTACGTATTCTCATCAAACTTACAGATAATACATGATTTAAAAAATTAAAAACTTTTTCAACAAATAAAAACATAACCAAAAAATGCCCCAACAAACTATCAAACTCACTAGTGTTCTATATTCAGATTTCCTGACTTAGCTGCTGCTGCATTTCTAACAGTGCATTGTCAATGCAACATGTACAGTTTTATATTTTATTTACATGCAGACAGATCCTTTACTGATCATACTATCAGTATGACTTCTCAGTTTCATTTGTAGCCTCAAAATATATGCACACATGTCATCCAGCTTCAGAAGAGCCCTAGGAAAAAGTCAGACTGAGTTTTTTGCTAAGTGACTTAGAATTTTATCAGTAAAACAAAGATCCTAACTGCTAGTAGCAGTTCTAGTCCTCAGGCTAACCGTGACTTTTTCTCAGTTCTATTGTAATGTGGAATCTGTAACCTCTATGCAAAGCAGGATGAATATTTGGGACACAATCCTCAGAGCAGGTACATCTCCGGATAACTCTTTGATTGACCTACATTATGTACTCAGACACCTATCCCATTAAAATTTACACAACGCTCTCTCCATGATCTCCTTCTGGCACATTATATACGATCTACAGAAATACTCATCCTGAAAAGAGACTTTGTGTAATTTTGAGAGATATTGTGAATACGTAGTAATTATTGCCTCTTATTATTATATCTAGACCATTCAGTCTTCAGCAGTCTTTTCTGATTTTTATCCATGTTTGTGTTTGCTTAGGGTATTTGATTACAATGTATGCATTTAGAGAAAATATAATAAAATAAAATAAGATAAAATAAGATAAAATGTACACGTTCTCTGTAAGAATGCACTTTCATTGTAGTATTGCATTTGCTATATCTATATGTTGTTTTTGTTAATTTTTCTGCTACGATCACATTATCAATACAATTACTAGTATGTTTTGTCCATCATGCTGGTGAGGGACTTGAGCAGCATGCACAGACTTGGGTCAAAACTCAGTTTTATTGCTGTTTTATTAAATACACATAATGAATGAATCAAGGATTTTCTGCAGTCTTATTTTCCACACTGCATGATTTAATTTGCATAAATATGTATTTTAATGTACAGTAAAAACATTATATGGGAAGAATTTTGTGATTTTTATATATGTATTACCACATTCACAATCACTGGACATTGAATATCCTTCCAAATAAATCTCTTTTTTTGCAATCTGTCTTCATAGATTTCATTAACTCTGACTTGATAAATTATTTACTTCAGTGTAAACAAATTTATCTACCTGAAATCTTTGAAGTGGAAAGATGAAATGTACAAAATGGCAAAAGCATTCTAAGAAAAAAAAGAAAATTTCTTGAATCTTGGGAAAAGAATTATATTTTACTCAAAAGTACAGCGAGTGTACTTTGCCTAGATATTTCATGAAAATATGCAAGTTAATGTTATGCCACTACGTAAAACTGAATGAAGAATTCCTGTCTGCCTATAGAGCTTATTTAAAATTAGACAAAAAATATTTCATATCAGGGATATGAAAAAAGAGGGGTGTTTTGTTGGGTTTTGTTTGGAAGGGGTCAGTGGACATGTTGGTTTTCATTGTGGTTTTTTGGGGGGTTGGTAGTGTTTAAGGGGTTTTGCTTTTGTTTTTTCTTTTTCTCCACAAAAGACAGCAAACAACTCTTTGGAATTGCATGCAGCCTGAAATAACAACTTTCACTGAGGACAAGCAGGTTCATGTCAAGAAATATTTCTCTCTCACCGTCCTAAAGTCCAAGTGTCTGACTACTGATAAAAATTTTTACCTAGACCATAAATGATACAGTAAAGATCCTAGTTTGTTTACATAAAACAGTTAAATTACCAATTGAATAACTACTGCAGTTATTCCTATTATTCCTACTGCAGTAATTCCTATTATTATTAATGTTTAATAATAAAACTATCTCTGGGTCTGCAAGGTCAAAGTAGACATCCTAAAGATAGTAAATACTGTCTCATCAATGAAAATGAAGGCCCACTCCAAAAGTAACTGCTGAGAAATTTCAAGTGTAATTATTTATTTTTCAGTGCGAAGATATTGAGACAAACAGGATTAATGCATCAGAGCTGAACAGCTTCACATTAGTGATCATTTCCTTCAAAGTACTAGATTCTATCATTGATGACATGAAACCAGATGAATGATCACAACTGACGACAGACTGTCATTCTGAAATTTTTTTCAATAGAATATTTAAGAAATCAAAATACATGTAAGCTTCTCAAAACTTATGGCACTAAAGTACTTTTACATCAATAGAAGTTCCACTGTACAGATCATAAACACTTCAATATGTTTCTTTTACTTAGCTATCCTTTATAGTTTGCACTTCTAGAATTATGTTCTCTTAGGTCTATACTTTTAGAGGCAAATATTGTTCAAATAATTACCATATTTTTAAAGAGTGTAGTCTTGGAAATTAGTGTAGAGATACTCTGGGGTTATGTCAAATATTCTTACTTTTCTTTAAAAGCTTCCAACTTATCTCTGTAATGCAAATGCACTTCATGAAAGAGAAATTCCTGCAGACACTTGGAACAATTAAATGACCATAACTATTCACCTGTCAGTTAAGGATGGCTTTTTAACCTTTGCTCTCATAATTGCTTGGGTAGAATATCTTCATAAAATTTTTTACTGAAAAGATATTTCTTTCCCCTTCATTGCCTCAAGGTTGATTTTCTTAGTATTTCCACTTCAAATTAGAGATTAATGTCATATTAATAGCACAGCTATATCACACACACACACCCCAGAGTGAGGTTTGGATGAAACAAAAATAACGATAAATTAATCTTATGAAACCACTGGACCCTAGTTTGTAGGCTTCCTTACCTCTTTCATGGACAACTTTATTTTAAACAAATCCTTACATTGGCATGCGTGCTTATTGCATGAACCTATTTGAGTGAGTCCAGAAGAGGGTCACAAAGATGGTCAGAAGGCTGGAGTATCTTTCCTATGAAGATAGTTTGGATGAGGCCTTGGGCAACCTGGTGTAGTGGAAGGTATCTCTGCCCATTGCAAGCGGGTTGAAACTAGGTCCTTCAAACCCACGGCATTCTATGATTCTGTGAAGGAGGCTTCTCAGCACCAAAATCAACTGTTAAATACACTGTATTTTCACTATGCAGCTTTATATATACATTTGTATATTTATCATAATCCTTCTACTTTGTTATTTTTTGACTGTCATTGTTGAATTCTGGCTGACATTTTGACTGCGACAGGTAAAACACATTTTACAAGCATGTAAGTGAAAACAGAGTTCTGTAATGTGCCAATGATTATTAAATTATCTGCAGCTGTGATATACAAGATCACAGTTCAGAACAGAAAGGATTTGTGGTTCCTCCCTTACCAGTGTGAGACCAAATAAAATCTTAAACTACTTCATGCTTCATATTGGTATAAAACAGAAACACATAATTTTTCTCCTAAAGTCACTCCTTGTCTCAATAGGCTAAACTTGAGCTCTAGAAAATACTTCATTAATTTATGATTCATGGAATATACTATTTTGCTTCTCAGACTTCTGTCTTACAAGAACTTATGATTGAAAAATTATAGCTTGTTTAGAAATGATGTATAGATGGAGTAGAAAGCAAAATACGAAGCATGAAATGGAAATGTCATCTAGAAACTACAAACAAACTTTTAGCATTGCATGTGTTCAAATAGAAAGAGAGATTTGGCAATTAGTTTGTCGCAGACTGCCATTGTGTTTGTGGTTCCATAACTACACTTTCTGTCTTCAGAGGAGAAGTTGTTCATTGTCTTTTGTTTTATATGCCATAGCAGTAAGGATACATCACTGCCTAGAACTCTGTTTGTCTTGGATATAGTTCACTATTCTGTTAAAGTATTGGCATGCAGATTGTGTGAGAAATTACGTGTGATCATTTCAAACTGATTACAAAACATATCACACTAATTTCACTTTAAAAAAATGACAGAAATAAGAGTTCAAATCCATGCTAATCACTTTTATCCACACGACTGTCTGTCTGTGAATATTAAAGGTTTCTGCAAAACCAGTGTAATTATGTACAGAATTTTCCAGAAAATAATAAGTTATGGTCAGATATGTTCTGTTAATAATTCAAGTGGTGCACATGTACCACTTCTAGAGCCATTATACTTCATGAAAGTATCATAAACTCCACATAAGTGGAAGACAAGGTTTATTCTGAAAATAGGACAGAATACACTTAATCATCATAGTTATTTGCTTCAGGAACTCCTGACATGGCTGTTCTGCCATTTGTATTTGTTAAAAAGGGTGGAAGAATGTACTTGTCAACTGTGATAGTAAATCAATACTGTTATTGAAATAAATACCAGGAGAAAAACTGTCAGCAAATAGATAAAATAAGGAAAACATTGTGGGAATCTGTCTACCAGTTAATAACTTTGAGCAAACATACATACGAAAGATAACAATAAGTCTGTCAAATTTCAGATCCCACTTGGTTCTTCTGGATATAGATGTGTAACAATAATCCAACAGCAGAATTTATACGGAGGTGTACAATGACCTATCCACAAACTACTTTATACTTGTATAATCCAGCATCTGAAATACTTTTCTATGACTAGCCAAGCAAAAGAATTAGCAGGGGCTTGTTTGTATTAAGGTGCATATAAAATAGGAACCTGTGCTCAACTGTGCTTAGACAACTTGCCCATGATCTATTAAAAAATATTCATTTCCTGTAGTTCACAAGAAAGCTCTTTAGCCTCCAGACTATAGGGGGGAGAGAATGAAGAATGAGAAGCAACACATTCCACCTGACTGCTATATAGATTGTCAAAGAATAGAGATTGAATAAAATTAATGACTGCTGAATAAAATTGAGAAAAAGTTCTGTCTTAGAGGTCATCAACTTACAGTAAAGAATTTGAGACTTCTATTACTTTTTCTCAGTTTAATTTTGGCAGAAAACAAAAAGAAACACCCCCCCAAATTTTTGCAGTTAGACATTTTATTTAATCTTAAATGTGATCTTATGAATTTATCTCCCAGGTCCCACCACCTCTGCAACCTTAAGTTACATTAATGTTACTATCAAGTTCTCTATTCTTACATTAAACGTGCAGGGGCAAGATCAGTGTTGCAGCAGAAATTAATGTTATGGAGCACTGGATCAGATACACAAATTTTAAAACTGAGTATTAAATTGTTTGAAATCATGATAATTTAGATTTGTGCAGGACAGTACTTCAACCTACTTCATGTTTCAATGTCATTCTAAACCTTAGAAAATCAATAGTTTTTTAGGTGAATTCAAATACATTAAGATTTAATCTTCTTCAGTAGTATCTACAGTATTAAGTGTCATAGTCCTAGGCAAAGACATATTCCTAAGAAATATTAATAATGTGACTACATATATATATAAAATACCATGTCATGTCAGTATACTTAAAGCTGCTGTTACTTCACCTGTGTTGTAAGCTAGGTAACAAGGAACATTTTATTTGGATCAGAAAAATCACCAGAAAACTGACCAGCTTTTGAATTATTACCCACTTTTACTTCTTCAGATGGGGGCCAACAATGTTGCAACAACAAGTCCAAGGTCAGTCAAAAAATTACAGGGCCCTGGGAAGAATGCAAAAGGATTCAGGAGCCCAAATAGTATATTCCTCTGTTCTTTCAGTAATTAAAATAGACTTTGGAAGAAACAGGTTGGTCCAGGACATAAACATCTGGCTCCAAGACTAGTGCCTCCACAAGAATTTAAGGATTTATAATCATAGAACAGACACAAGGTACATTTGCACCTGACAAGATCTACCTGTTCCTAAGAGGAAAAATACTTCCTTGCTCATCAGCTGGCAGGACTGATGTGAGAAGGCTTTAAACTAGGATTAATTGTGAGAAGAGGAAAACATCAGGAGAGCTAAAGGAAAGCCAAGGGTTGTCATGGCACCACTTGAATCTTAATGGGAGCACCTAAACTGCTCCAGGGAGCAAATAAAGCTCAGGAGAATATCTGTGACTTGGTGAAATGAGTTCCACAATTGAAGTGCTAGAATGCAGGGCTAAAGGCTGCTCAGGAGAGTAAAGCAGGAAAGGCAAAGTGGAGGAGTTGCACTGCGTATAAGTTGTCATTGTGTGGGTCTACTATCGATCACCCAGCCAGGATTTAAGCCCGGCTGAGTTATCTTGTAGGCAATTGGGAGAAATCTCTGGATCTGTAGTGCCTGTCCTTAGGTGAATTTTGAACTTTGCAGACATTAACTGGGAGTACCATACTGCTGTGATAAGCAGCTTCTGAAAATTCCTGAACCTTATTGAAGATAATTTCTTCTCACAAGAACTCAGAGAGCCAATTAGGAAAAGTGTACTCCCAGGTCTATTGATTGTGAATAGAGAAAGACTCATGGGATATGTGATGGCAGGTTACTGTCTTAGTCACAGTGATCATGAAACAGAATAGAAAATTTTCCATGTAATGACAAAAAAGGTCAGCAGACTTGCTAACATGGTTTTTAAATGCACTACCTTGGAGTACATTTTAAGCTATTCAGGGAGATACTGAGCAGTGTTTCCTGGGAATTTGCTTTTTTTGGGCTTAGGAGTCCATAAGTAGTGGTCAGTTTTTAAGACCTACCATTTAAAAGAGCAAGAAATCCCATTGCATCAAAAGTCAAGCCAGCAGGCCGAAAAGGGAACTCCTTGGGGAGCTCATGAAGAAAAAGAAATTAAATGATCTCTGGAAGTAAGGACAGGCTTTTTAAGAAGATTATAGAGCAGTGGTTTACATGTGTAGAATGAAAACATAAAAGGACAAAGCTCAATTAGAATTGAAACTGTCCAGCTTTGTGTCAGATAACATAGAGATTTTTTTAAAGTATGTTAATAACAAGAGGAATTCTATCAAAAATATTGGACTGATATTTTTCAAAGATGGTCACTTGATAAGTACAGAAGAAAATAGATAGCAGCATTTAATGCTTTTTTTGCCTCGGTCTTTGATATTAGTTATAGACCTTGGGCTGCCTGCTCCAGTAATCTGAAGAGCATGGCTGCAGGAAAAGTAGCTTTCTGTTTGTGGATGCTAAGATTACAAGGGAGCAGATGTATCAGTTTAACATTCACAAGCCCATGGGGCCTGATAAGATTCATCCCAGAACCCTAAATTATACTGAAGGAGCTGGCAGAACTGCTAACCAAGCCACTTATCATTTATCAGCAGTCCTGGCTCATACGGGAGGTTCTACTTCTCTGGAGGTTAGCAAATGTGTTGTCCATCTACAAGAAACGCTGGAAAGAGGATCCAGAGAGCTACAACCCTATCAGCCTGACCTCTGTGCTGGTAAAGTTTATGGAGTACATCACCTTGAGTGATATCTCATGCATGTACTAAGCAATCAGGAGATCAGTCCCAGTCAGCATGGGTTTAGGAAAGGCAGGTCCTGCTTGACTAACCCGATCTTCTATAGTAAGACGACTCACTTAGTGGATGAAGGAATGGTTGTGGATGTTGTTTACCTAGATTTTTAGTAAAACCTTTGACACTGTTTCCCACAGCATTCTCCTGGAGAAACTGGATGTTCGTAGCTTGGACGGGCCATACTCTTCCCTGGGTAAAAAAGGGGCTGGGCCCAAAGTGTTGTAGTGAATGAAGTTAAATGTAGTTGGCAGCTGGCCAAAAGTTGTGTTCCCCCAGGGTTTCATCAGAGTGGAGTAAAGTGGCAGAATCACTTCTAGCCACGTCACTTTTGATGCAGTCCAGAATATGGTTGGCCTTCTGGCCTATGAGTGCACATTGTTGAATCATCTCCCACCTTTCATCTATCAGTATCCCTAGGTCCTTCTCAGCAGGGCTGCTCTCAATCCTTTGATCTCCAACCTGTGTTTGTAGCAAGGGTTTCCCTGATCCGTGATACCAAACTGGGATGTGCTGTTAATTCTCTCAAGGGACAGAAGGAGTTCCAGAAGGCTCTGGATAGATTTGAGCACTGGGCTACGATTAATGGCATGAAATATAACAAGTCCAAATTCCAGATTCTGAACCTGGAGTGGAGTAATGCCAGGCACTAGTACAGATGCAGAAAGGGATCAGGGGGTAATTGTCAACAGCAGGCTCAAATGGAGCTAATCTGTTTCTGGAAGACTTCCACATGTTATCCCTCAGCATATATTTCTTCTCTTGTCAGCCTGCTCTCTTTTGGTAAGTGTTTCTCCATGAACACCTGTAAGCACATATAAACACACCCATAAACACTTTCAAATACAGAAAACAAACAGATTTTCATCTAATGTACCTAGATAACAAAAGATTTCTCTAGCACGTGGACAAGTGATTATACTGTCTGTGCAACAGACACTCAACATTGTGAAAAAAATAGGAAATTAAAACAGAAGGAAATCAGCCTTATTTTGGACATGTCTGATGACCAAAGAAATTATCTCTGTATGTAATATACTGTAAATTTCTCTCAGGCACTGGAATTTTTTAAAGCTAGTAAGGTCAGAGAGAAATCTGCTGCTTGAATATTACCCTGACAAATATAACCTCCTCAGGGCATGAGTTTAACTTTTGGAAAATACTGGCATTCTTTTATTTGTAATATCATCATTCTTTGTACAGTATGTTTGTGGTACATCCCTTTTATCTCGCTGTTGGTGGACCTTTTTTGCTAAGCTGCTCTGCTAATCCCCATTTTCTGCCCAGCCATGAGAAATAATAGATTAGACAAAGCTTTCAATGTAGGAAATTGAATATTATTTTTATTCACAACTTCTTTGTCTTGCTTAGCTAAGCTAGTGTTTTGACTTCATCATCACTGAATGTAGATGGATATATGATACTGTAAATAATAAATGAACAAGTTTCTTCTTGTGAGATGTTAAACTGTGTCATATATATTTTAAAAGCACTTGCATTACTTAGGAAATGCTCTTCTTTGGAACATTTATAGATGTAGAATTTATTGAAGAAGGAGTATCTGCAGGATCTGAATCAAAATGAAATCAACTCCTTCAAAAATGATTAAAAAGACTGTGCAAATGTTCCTCCAGCCCCTGAAAAGGAAGGGGTTTTTTGTTATTATAATTTTTCCTCTTAGTGTTCACATTATTACCATTCTCTTCTCTTGTGTATATCACAAGAAAGAGGACCATATGAATAAGGTAAAAGCTGTGTCCTACATACTTCAGAAACCTTATTTTCTTCATACGTTATCCAATAACAAATTCACTGTTAAACCACAAATACAATGTGAAGAAAACAGAGCTACTTTTAATAATCCTGTTCCATGAATATCAGTTTATTAGTTCTTTACCTTGATTATCTCCATAGGTCAGAGACAGCCCTGATCTATTACTTTGAAACATCCACTAATGATACTTCTATTACAACATGTTTCCTGATAGATGTAGTTGAACATTTTCCATACTATTTTTCATCCTGGATAATTTGATCACTGTAGGGCATATCTAAGTCGTGCATAATTTTACAAGCTTTGAACAAGGAAATTTACACAACAGAAAGCAGTTTTGCCTTAAAAAACTATTAAGAAGAAATAAGACACAGTAACAAAACATTCCAAGTTTGTTTATTAAAAGATGGGGAAGCAAATTGAAAAAGGAAACATTGATGTGCTTTGTTGTGCATTCCTTCCTCAGATATTTTTGGTCACACTGAAGTGAGACTGAATCAGTGCCCACTGCTTATTTAGTTCCATGTGTCAGGTAGTACATAGCAGGGGGTGAAATGAATTCATCTTTCTGTCTTCAAGTGAACTAAAAGCAATTTTAGTCTTCCCATGTGGTCACTTGAGGTGCTTGTCATGTTCAAGCTAATGATATCAGGCACCCTCAGGTTGTTTAAGTATTCATGAAGTAATTAAATTCTCATTAACATATAAATAAAAGAAAACTGAAAACAAGTTTAGGAGGCACATAACATCTGTTCTAATGCTTTTAAGTATTAAAATGTGCCACATACAGAAGGAAAAGTGCATTCTGTACAGGGAAGTATTTTGCATAGATTATTTATAGAAACTGTAATTAAACTGATTTGGCATATTAAGTAAAGTTAACAGCAAAGCATTATTTAGGTAATTTGTGTGTCTCTGTTACCTAAATAAGGAATTAGAAATAGGCAAAGGAGAAGTAAAATTAATTTTTGGGTACTTTTTTTCTGAGAACCAACTAAAATTACAAGAACATTTGAAAAATTACTCCTTTAGAATTAGAGAAATGCAAAATATCAAAGTACAGGTATACTTCCAGCTTCTCACTCAAAATACACACTGATTTTTTTTAATAATAACATGTTACTGACAACAACTCTACACAGTAGAACTTCATTCAAAACTGAAGAGTGGTGGCTCCAGAGTTGAGTTTTGATGGAGAAAGCATGGTAGATTAAATACTTGTTGGTCACAATGGTTATGTTTTATAAAAATGCTACCATACAGGTATATGTAGAAAAAAATGTTTAGCCATAATACTGTCTGGAAACAAAGCAGAGTAGAGAATTTACAATTAACTCTGGTAAAAAAATGGTCCCATTTGTTAATGAGATGCACCCTTGGACTAATTTTAAGGACATTACATTCACATAAACAACAGTTGTTACTATTTCAAGCAGAAAACTTGCAGACATCAAATGTTTAATTTAAATTTTACTGTGGTTTAGATGATCGGTCTAACTTTAGATTTAAAGTGTATTTGATTTCCATGAGCTCTGTCTCATGAAGCAAAGAATAAAAAGATTATTCGTTGTATAACTGAACAGTAGAAACACAGTTTTGTAAATATTTGTAGTTCTTAATCTTAAAAAAGTGAAAGGGAAGGAGAATTAGGTTATGACTTTTGAACCATGATATCAATTATTGATGAAAAAAACATTGGTTTTGAGATATTCAGTGGCAGTATGCTAATTTGCTTTCCTGTCTAATGGAGCTACAGTGTAAATTAGAAAAAGGAGGAAAAAAATGAAGGTAGTGACGGATGACATATGCATTATGATCAAGCATGGGATCTATTCAGATACTAGTAATGACAATAATTTTATTCTGAAAACTTTCACAGAATTCCCCTGGCCCTGTGAAATACAGAATAAGACAATACAATAAAAAGTAAATTTTCCCAACTTCAGCATTAATATTTTCTAAGGATAACAGGGAATATGTTAGAGACATAGCTTGCATGGGTTTTATTCCCAAGTGTCTTAGTTATTAACCAGATGTCAAGCTAGCATTTATTTAGTATTCACAAATAGTACAACAGAATTAACAATTTTAGGAAGGTTATTGAACCATCACCAGGTTTTTCTTTAATAAAGGACTGGAAGTGATTAGATGTACTTATGTTCCTTGTGAGAAAAAAAAACAGTAACAATGACTTGTCCACTTATTATTAAAACAGAACATATAGCTTTATTCTTTTTGTCACATTATTCTTTTCTGAACTTAAATAGATCACTAAGGGAAAAACATTCAATGTCCTTAAAATTAAGCACCTGTATTCACATTTGATGCAATGTAAGACTGTTCTTTCTGCAGTGTATGATTTGTTTCAAATGTCTGATGCAGAGAATGGGGCAGTCCATCTTCTCCTCTGTACTTGAAAAAGGTTGTTACCTGAAATACTAACCATACCAGTCCTGTATGATTTATATTTCTTTCACAGTTATCTCCTACATGTTCATATGTTGATACGGGATGAGGGATAAAGAGATTAATAACAGCCCTGCAGGGAAGAACCTGGGGGTCCAGGTGAATTAGACACTGGACATGAGCTGGCAGTGTGCACTTGCAGCCCAGAAACCTAATCGTATCCTGGGCTGCATCGAAAGAAACAGGACCAGCAGGTTGAGGGAGGTGATTCTGCCCTTCTACTCTGCTCTGGTGACACCAAACCTGCAGCATTGCACCCAGCTCTGGAGCCTTCAGCACAGGAAAAACATGAACCTGGTGGAGTGGATCCAGAGGAGAGCCACCAAAATGATCAAAAGCCTGGAACATCTGCCCTATGAAGAGTGGCTGAAAGAGTTAGGGTTGGTCAGTTGAAGAAGAAAAGACTATGAGGAGACCTTATAGTGGCCTTTCAGTATTTAAACGGGTCTTATAAGAAAGGCAGGGAAAACCTTTATTAGCAGTGCATGTAGCAATAGGACAAAGGGTAATGGTTTTAAACTAAAGGAGAAGAGGTTTAGACTAGATATTAGGAAGAAATTTTTTTCACTGAGGGTAGTGAAATACTGGAACAGGTCACCCAGAGAGGCGACCATCCCTGTAAACATCCAAGGTCAGGTTGGATGTGGCTCTGATCAAACTGATCTTGTTGAAGATATTCCTGCTCACTGCAGAGAGATTGGACTAGATGATCTTCATGGTCCCTTCCAAACCAAATCATTCTGTGATATTATGGTTCTGCAATTCTATGATACCACATAGTCTTAGTGGAAGACAAAAAGGACGGAGGGAGGGGAATGTCTAGATAAAGTTATTCTTCTGCTTGCCTATTTTTTTAGTTTGGATGATGATTTTTTTAAGCTATTTGTGTTAACGTTCCTATTAAATAACCAGCCTGTGCTGGCTACATGCTTGATCACATCTTGGTTTTTCATAGCTAGCTATTGTTCCAGTTGAAATAAAAGGTTTATAATCTATTTATGCCACTTGTGCACCACTGTTTGTCTTCACATGCTAAAAGAACTTTGAGAGCAGGAGTTCAACTCAATGAGTTAAGATGCCAGAAAAAGAGGCAGAGGTGTAGCTCAATAATCTGGCTTGCTGCTTACGACCCTGGTGAAATGAAATTTCTGAGTCAAAATTTGACTGTAATTTAAGAGCACTTGTCCTGAGTACACACCATCCTTCTGGGTGTTTGACTGGCTGAGCCCAGACATTTTTCTTTCATTACATCAGAGATTCTTTTATTCTCTTATTTCTTATCAAAAGCTTAATAGTTCCTTGAAACCAATGGAAAATTGCCAAAACTAAGCCCTGACTATGATTATATCGATTTAGACCACAAAGTTCTCAACTTCTCTGAAGCACCTTCACTTGATTAGTGTCCATATGTAAAAGTCGCTCTTCCAAGTAAATTTCAGTTTTGGAGTAATTGCCTCAGGCTCTCAGGAGATCCCTGGCTAACTGGGGCATATGTGAGAGGCGAGTTGCACATCACCTCTTCCTCCAAACCTACCTTCAGTTTCAAATCCAGTGTTGGAATCCATGTTGGGATCAAATGAATAGAAACCTACAGAAAAAGAAAAAAAAAAGTCATATAAATTCCTTAGAGTTTTAGAGTGATAGGATTTTAAAAACAAAACTGCAAGCAAGGTAATTCTTCCCTAAAAGTTACTTTTTGGTTATAGAATACTTAAGTTAATAATTTAAAAACAAATACATGTAGGTCAGTTGTCCACATTAATGACACCAATGTGACTAACATAAAAAAAAAAAAAAAGTGAAATAATAGACCACCAGTAAAACAGATTCACGAAAATAGCTTTATTCTATTTTAAATGATGTACGTATTTTTAACCAATTATCAAGCTGAGGTTCCATACTGAATTCTTCAAGTCAAGACTGGATGTGTTCTTGAAAGGGATTTTAAGCTTAAACTCATAGCGTGGGGATAAATATTGGAGTACACTCTATAAGCAGTCAGAATAAATTATTTAATATTTCCTCCTGGCCATAGAAGTAGTTTGTCTCTCATAATCTGTACAAAATAAAATCACTTTATGTCAAATCTTTAAGAAAGTGATAGATAATAGTATAACTGCATGGGGTAATTAAACAGTATCATGTAACGTGATGAGGTCTTTTCTCCATTCCACTGAGAAAGATTTAGGACATTAGACTTTCTCACATTTTCATATACAGTGCAAAACATTTTGCAAATTATTAATGGATTCTACTACCAGATGTCTTCTTATCTTAAATGTCTTTTTCATTAAGGTAACAAGTCATTACAGAAAAAAAAACCTGAATTTTAAAAAATTGTTTATTCTTAGAGAAGCTTATTTAATTTCCCTCTGTTTCTCTGAGGCTTTAGATAATATTACTATATTTTGGCAGTTACAGAGTTATTGCATGTTAGGTGATGCTGGAAAGATTTAAACCCAACATAGCCAGAGAAGTGTATCATGAAATCAGAGAGAAACTTAAAGATAAAGTTATATAAATGATGAGCAATAGGATCTTTACACTTTATCAAAGAAGTGGAAGGAATACATAAAATAGAATCAGTGAGGAAAAATAAATCTGTATGTATAATGTGTTTACAGTTCTTTTAGGTGCTCTATGAAAAGTTTAATTGACCTTCATCTCCAAGTCTCTAGGAGGAGGCTATGCCTGAGCAGTGAGGTAAGTAAAGGTAGGACAGTCATGAGAAGAGCACAAATTTCTTTGTGATGCATATTATTCTCAAAATGATAAACCAAAAAATGCCTTAAGTGTACTGAACTGGACAGAAATTCATATATTCAGTTCACTCTTACTAATGGAATTAGTAGAAATAATTGTTCTACAACTTATGCACATAGATAAAGGGAAAAGATTAAATATAAAACTATATTTAAGTAAGAACATTGAAGAAAATTCATTCTTAAAGCATAATTTCTCTTACTGTTTATTTCTTCCAGTATGGCAAAAGAATGTTCAAGAACTTTTCTACCAGAAATTCGACAATTTTTAATTTTTATTGTAAGTCAATAGAGGTGGTCTTTACTGTTCATTTTTCTGTTGGAGTTCAGAAATGTGGGGTTTTTTCCCCTTACTTTTTTTGATAGTTTTTCTAATAAGACTTAGCTGCAGATTTGCTAGAAATATTCTTTTTAACTTTTGAAGAAATATTTTCTTGATTTAATTAGTAATTAGATGACATTAAATGTATCTCTTGAGTATTAAAATTGTGTTCACATATGCGAAGTACAACAGTATTCTAAATTAATCCATGATTTTCATACAATTATTTGATTTATATAAATGAAGTAAAATTTAAAATAAACAGAATTTAATTAGAATCATAGAATCATAGAATAACCAGGTTGGAAGAGACCTACTGGATCATCGAGTCCAACCATTCCTATCAAACACTAAACTATGCCCCTTAGCACCTCATCCACCCGTGCCTTAAACACCTCCAGGAAAGTTGAATCAACCACCTCCCTGGGCAGCCTGTTCCAGTGCCCAATGACCCTTTCTGTAAAAAATTTTTTCCTAATGTCCAGCCTAAACCTCCCCTGGCGAAGCTTGAGGCCATTCCCTCTTGTCCTGTCCCCTGTCACTTGGGAGAAGAGGCCAGCTCCTTCCTCTCCACAACCTCCTTTCAGGTAGTTGTAGAGAGCAATGAGGTCTCCCCTCAACCTCCTCTTCTCCAGGCTAAACAACCCCAGCTCTCTCAGCCGTTCCTCATAAGGCCTGTTCTCCAGACCCTTCACCAGCTTTGTTGCTCTTCTCTGGACTCGTTCCAGAGCCTCAACATCCTTCTTGTGGTGAGGGGCCCAGAAATGAACACAGTATTCGACAAGAGGTCTCACCAATGCCGAGTACAGAGGGAGAATAACCTCCCTGGACCTGCTGGTCACGTCGTTTCTGATCCAAGCCAAGATGCCATTGGCCTTCTTGGCCACCTGGGCGCACTGCTGGCTCATGTTCAGTCGGCTGTCAACCAACACGCCCAGGTCCCTCTCCTCCAGGCAGCTTTCTAGACAGACTTCTCCTAGTCTGTAGCACTGCATAGGGTTGTTGTGCCCCAAATGCAGGACCTGGCATTTGGCCTTGTTAAACCTCATGCCATGGGTGTCAGCCCAGCGGTCCAGACTGTTCAGATCCCTTTGCAGAGCCTCCCTACCCTCCGGCAGATCAACACTTCCACCCAGCTTAGTGTCATCTGCAAACTTGCTATGGGTGCACTCAATGCCTTCATCCAGGTCATTGATAAAGACATTGAACAGGGCTGGACCCAGCACTGAGCCCTGGGGAACCCCACTTGTCGCTGGCCTTCAGCTGGATTTTGCACCATTTACCACCACTCTCTGGACCAGGCCATCCAACCGGTTTTCCACCCAGGAGAGTGTGCGCCTGTCCAGGCCAGAGGCTGACAGTTTCCGAAGCAGAATGCTGTGAGAAACTGTGTCAAAGGCTTTACTGAAGTCGAAGAAGACCACATCGACAGCCTTTCCTTCGTCCAGTATGTGGGTGACTTTGTCATAGAAGGTGATGAGGTTAGTTTGGCAAGACCTGCCTTTTGTGAACCCATGTTGACTGGGCCTGATCACCTGGTTCTCTTGCATGTGCTTCATGATAGCACTCAAGATCACCTGTTCCATGACTTTCCCTGGCACTGATGTCAGACTGACAGGCCTGTAGTTCCCTGGATCCTCCCTGCAACCCTTGTTGTAGATGGGCACAACATCAGCCAGCCTCCAGTCCAGTGGGACTTCCCCAGCCTTCCAGGACTGTTGGAAGATGATGGAAAGGGGTTTGGCCAGCACATCCACCAGCTCCTTCAATACCCTTGGATGAATCCCATCCGGCCCCATAGACTTGTGGGTGTCTAGTCAGGCTAGCAAGGCTCTAACCACCTCCTCTTGGATCATGGGAGCCTCATTTTGCTCCTCTAGCTCCTGGGTTTGTACACAGAGGGAACAACTTTCTTTACAATTAAAGACTGAGGCAAAGAAGGCATTAAGTACCTCGGCCTTTTCCTCATCCCCTGTCACTGTTGTTCCTTCTGTATCCAATAGGGACTGGTCTCCCTAGTCCTCCTTTTATTATTTGTATATTTATAGAAAGATTTTTTGTAATCTTTCACAGACTTTGCTAATCTGATTTCTAGTTGAGCCTTAGCCCTTCTGATTTTTTCCCTACACAATCTCACTCCCCTCCTGTAGTCCACCCAAGAGGCCTGTCCCCTCTTCCAGAGCCCATAAACATTTCTCTTCTTCTTGATATCACTCAAGATCTCTCTATTCAACCAAGCTGGTTTTCTCCCCTGCCGGCTTTTTTTCTGGAACATGGGGATGGCTTTCTCCTGAGTTGCTAGGATTTCCTTTTTGAAGAGCTCCCAGCCCTCATGGGCTCCCTTGCCCTTAAGTCTCCCATGAGACTTTGCCAACCAGTCTTCTGAAGGGTTCAAAGTCTGCTCTCTGGAAATTTAATGCTACTGTCCTACTAACCACCCTCTTCACTTCACCTAGAACAAAAAACCCTATCATCTCATGATCACTTTCTCCTAGGCGTCCACCTACTGCCACATCTCCCACAAGGCCTTCTCTGTTCACAAACAGCAGGTCCAGGAGGGCACCTTCCCTTGTTGGTTCATTCACCAACTGTGCAAGGAAGTTGTCTTCCATGCACTCCAGGAACCTCCTAGACTGCTTCCTTTCTGCTCTATTGTACTTCCAGCAGATATCAGGAAGAATGAAGTCTCCCACAAGAACAAGATGCATTGATCTAGAGATTAACCCCAGCTGTTTATAGCAGAGCTCATCAGCTGCTTCTCCTTGGCTGGGTGGTCTGTAACAGACTCCCATCACAAAATCTACCTTCTGGTGGGCTCCTCTGATTTTAACCCACAGGCACTCAATCTCCTCATCACCACAATCCATCTCAACAGTGTCCAAGTCCTCCCTTACAAAGAGGGCTACCCCGTCTCCTCTCCTACCCTTCCTATCCCGCTTGAAGAGTTTGTACCCCACCATAGCTGCACTCCAGTTATATGAGTCATCCCACCACATTTCCGTGATGGCAACGACATCATAGGCTCCTTGCCCTATGACAGCTTCCAGCTCTTCCTTCTTATTCCCCATGCTGCGTGCATTGATGTAAATGCGCTTCAGCTGAGCTGCCGAGCCTTCAGCCCTCCTAGAGGGAACAGGGTTCGTTCCCAATTGCCTGGTAACTGGAGTAGCTAGCTCCAGAGTGCCCATATCTCCCTTAGCACCCCCAAGTGTGTTCTCCCCCACTTTCTGTGTAGTGAGGTAGTGGTGGTCCTCACCAGCACACCCTCTCCAAACCACCATTGCCCCACGTCCAGGATCGTTCCTGTCTAGCCTGGTCTCATCCCCCTCCCCCTTCACTAGTAGTTTAAAGCTCAATTTATGAGCTTAGCTAGGTTTTTAGCAAGGGCTTTAGTCCCCCTAGGAGACACACGTGTCCCATCCTTAGCGCGAAAGCCTGGGGGTGCATGAGCCACCCCATGATCAAAGAAGCCAAAGCCCCTCTCCTCACACCAGGCTCGTAGCCAGACATTAATAGAATTCTTCTTCCTGACTTCCATCTCCTCTCTGTTTAGCCATGGTATGGAGCAGAATACTATTTGTGCCCCAGAGCCCTCCATCATTTTCCCAATGGCCCTGAAGTCTTTCTTGATGGTTTTGGTCTTTTTGTTTACTAGATCAGAATTACCTCTTTTTAGTGGATTAATGAAGAAAAAAAATCATTATTGATTCTTTATAGCACTAGCTGAACCTATAACACATACAAAATTATTGTAGAACCACAGCTGGAAATGACTTTGCAATGTCATCTATACTGTAACTATAGCTAAATACTTGTTTGTGTGGTTGATTAGTTGGTTAGTTTCACCTATAGTCTCTTTTATTGTATCAATTAAAATCAAGTTAGGTATAAAACTTACCACGGATTTGAATTATTTAAAAAAGAGATTTAGAGACACATTTTCCTAAGTATGTGTATAAATGAATGTAGACCTTAGAATTTTTTTCAAGTGGCTGAGAATATAAGTTATATTTGTTAGACTAAGGAGCAAACATCAGTTTCCTCACCTTTCTTAGGATGAATAGGATGATCATCCCTATTTAATTTAAGTCCTTTTATATTACACATACAGTTAAAAGGAAAAATACTGCCATTGCAGTTTGCTCAGTTTATGAATTTATAAAGGCACAAAGAATTTGCTAGAAGCAAACAAAACTGTTCTTGGACTTTTCACTGATGTGTAGCTTCTAGATAATTCTTGGAGGGAGTTTAGGTTTTATGCTATAAAAGAGAGCTAGTGGATAATGTATAAAAACTAAAATGGCTTTTAGAGACAATTGAATTGATCTTCTTTATTAAGAATGAGTTTGATATATTACAGTATTTTATTTAGACATTATATTATCATTTCCATATGAATAGTTAGCTATATTGGATCTATGTTACAGGGATATACATTATCTTCTAACAGTCCACTGGCCTATGTCAATGATTCTTGCAAAGACATTTCTTGCTCTCAAATGCAAGAAGAGTAACTTCACATTTTGCCTGTATTATCAGCCAGACCACTACCTAAAGTTAAGAACCCCTCATTTAATTGTCACAAGAAATTTCTTTTCTATAGACACTTACTTTCTAGAACTTACTGCCAAATCTGCTCTTCAGAATTCTGAAATTATTAGTTGAGTTTACTGACACATAGATTCAACTTCCTAGCAAAAAAAAGCTTCCTTGAAAACAGCCCCACAAATAGCTGCTGAGAGCTCTGACAGTAACAGAAGAGGAAATATAAAACTAATTTTCTCATTCTCCTGGAGGATGATTTTAGTTGCACAAGAAACAGCTTTACTGTCTAGTCTCTTCTATAGTTAGAACAAAATGTTAGAATATATTTATCAAACATACAATAAATACATTTCTAGTGGTCCAAAGGAAGAATTAAAAGGGAGCTGAAAGGTAATAATACACATAAAGGAAAATGAGGTCATTTTCTCTACAGAGTGTCAAAAAAAATGTGCCAAGATAAACTACACTGCACTCGTAACCGGTATGTTTATTTTAGCAATTGTGAATGGTGAAGACCACAATATTCCTTCAGTTCCTAAAAAAAAAAAATAATGAGAAAATATCACTCTCAACTCACACCTCTGTTCACATCTTTGCCAGGATTTCGTTCTACCAGGATCTCAAAAGCAGACAACATTTTAAGTGTTGCTAGATTTCTAAGTTCAGTATATCAGACATATTGTGGATGCCTGATTATTTTTTTTCTTACTCCTTATATATCCTGGGTGGATCAACATGAACCCAAATTACTTATTCCTAATCAGATTTTAGCAATTTATTTCAGTTTCACTTCACCCATTTTATGACACCAATTTCAGCAAACTTACAACTGTCAGAAAACCCACTGGATAGATTCTTCATTTTATTTTCATTATTTCTCCATGTAAATACATATTTTTAAAGGGGAAAAATCAATTAATCTTCTTCCTAGCAACAACTATGTTTTAGAGCTAGTATGGAAAAACGTTGACTATATACTGATGTTTTTATTTATTACTAAGAAATCAAGCAATTTTTCAGTTTGCCATGCTCTGCTAGTGAGCAGATGCACAAAAAGTTGGGAGGAAGCATAGCCAGGCAGCTACCCCAAGCTAGCTAAACACTTATTCAGCACCATATAATGTCATACTCAAGATACAAACAGGAAGGACCATGGTTTGCTGTTTGGGGATTTTTGCCTGAGGATGTGCTGGGTCTTGGTCATTGGGTGGCAAGAAGTTTGTAGCACTTTATTTGGTTTCTGTATATTATTATCATTATTATCATTGTTGTTGTTAATTTTTTCAATGTCCTACTAAACTGTCTTTATCTCAGCCCATGAGTTTTCCTTTTTCCAGATTCTCCTCCATGTCTCACTGGTAGTGAGGGACTGGTGTGGTTAGAGACCATCTGCATGGTCTTAGTTGCTAGTTGGGGTTAAACTATGACACAGATAGAATTCTTAAGACTTGGCATGCGAAATATAAGGCAATAGTCACATACAAGATCAATATGCATGAGTAATGGAAAAAAACCACTATTTTCCAGGCTGAAATTACCATGGATATGCTGAAGGTAACAAAAAAAACCCCAAACCATCCCAAATCAAAGCTATCACCTTTGGGCTTCTTCCAAATAAGTGTTTAAGTACTTAGGTGTTGCAGAGTTGCAATTTTGAACTCCAGTTTCCAAAAAAAATCACAGCTGAAATTCAAGATATATTTATTTTTTTATTTGCTTGTTTGGGTTTTTTTTTGTCATTTTGGCTTTGCTTTTTGTGATTTTATTTGTTTGTTTGTTTTCAAATTGATAGTGATTAGAAACAATTGTTCCTCAAGTTTTTTCTGGAATTTTTACTTGGGAATTTTTTAGCAGGGTGGTGTGTTGGTTGACTGTTGCTTTTTATTTGTTTGCTTGGTTTGTTGGGGGGTTTTGTTTGGTTTTTCTTTTAAGATGCAAAGAAAAAGGAGGAAATATAGAAAGGAGATTTATTTGTTTCCTTGTTTTGTTTCTTTCCTTTTAAAAATTTGAAAGAAAAGAGAGGAAGAGGAAGGCATGAAATGAGGGAGACAGGGAGGGAGAGAATTTGGCATGTAAGCAGGGAAGAAAGAAAATATAATCAGAAATCAGTGATGGATTGGACAAATGTTATACTTATCTCAGTGTCCTACCACCTGTATTTACCATAAGGATTTTCTGAAAAGTATGTAAGCAGTGTGGAGTTATCTGTTTATACATTTGTCAACAATTTTTTTTTTTTGCATTTTGTTTTATTTAAGGGAAAATAGTTTTAAAGGTTTATATATATTTGGAGAAAAGAGGATTAAAGCTGATATAAACTGTTATAATTGCAGATGCTTCTGCTGTCACACAAACAAGAGCCTTCCAGACTTTTCCATTTAAAATACATAGGAAGTCAGCATATGATTAACTTTGCATGTGTTGTAAGAATTTTACATTATCTCCCTTCCTCTTCTCTGGGAAATGCCCAAGACATGGGAAAAAATCTAAACTAGTAGTTTCAACAGAATCCTAAAACAAGATTGTAATATAACTTGTTTTATAATTTCTAAAATGTTTCATTTGATAATTACTAACATTTTTTTTGTTTACATCCATCTATTCCCACAGGACACAGTGAGATACATTGTACAAAAATGAAAGCCACGAAGAACTAGCAGCTAAGTACATAGAGGCCAAAGAGTCATTTCCCTGGCAAGGGAGATCGTGCAAGAACATTTAGAAAAGATCCTCCTTCCTGCTCATGTTTCTTTTTATTGTTTAATGGTTTTCCAGTCAAAGAACTGAATGATAAGTAGCTGGCTTGAATTTTAATAAGAACTCTATGACAGCAACACTGAATGCTTCATTGCTGTGTGACCATAATCACAAAAAGCTGTTCAGTATTTGCACTGTCATAGAAATAATTATTGCTGCAAGATATAAACCAGCATTATTAAGTAAAATGTTTAAAATTTTTATTAGAAGAAGTAGCACAGAAGTGAACTGTTCTGGCATTGAAACAAACTGGCAGGGGCTGTGTCACTCTAGTTTCATACTGTTTTCAGCAAAGTGTTCTGAGTATTTTGTATGTCTTTGCAAATTGCATTAATACAAATGGCCAAATCCAGTAAAGGATTCAAAAAAAATTCTTGTTTCTGGGTCTCATATTGTGATCTAAAGTCTCCTGGACAGTCATTACCTAACCCTAGGGATTCTTACAATCCTTTGTATTTACTTTTGCTGGAATTACACTTCTGCAAGCCCACAGTAGATTTTAGTTATTATAGGTATCAAAGTGCTCAGGTTCTGTCATGCAGCTGAACCTGAGAAAGGCCAAAATTATCAAAAAGGTCCATTTTAAAAAAAAATGAGTCACAGAATACGGAATGGTTTGCTTTGGAAAGGACCTTTAAAGATCATCTTGTTCCACGATGCTGCCATGGGCTGGTGAAGGGGCTGGAGAACAGGCCTTATGAGGAACGGCTGAGAGAGCTGGGGTTGTTTAGCCTGGAGAAGAGGAGGCTGAGGGGAGACCTCATTGCTCTCTATAACTACCTGAAAGGAGGTTGTGGAGAGGAAGGAGCTGGCCTCTTCTCCAAAGTGACGGGGGACAGGACAAGAGGGAATGGCCTCAAGCTCCCCCAGGGGAGGTTTAGGCTGGACATTAGGAAAAAAATTTTCACAGAAAGGGTCATTGGGCACTGGAACAGGCTGCCCAGGGAAGTGGTTGAGTCACCTTCCCTGGAGGTGTTTAAGGCACAGGTGGACGAGGTGCTAAGGGGCACGGTTTAGTGTTTGATAGGAATGGTTGGACTTGATGATCCAGTGGGTCTCTTCCAACCTGGTTATTCTATGATTCTATGATTCTATGATTCTATGATTCTATGATTCTATGATTCTATGATTCACTTCATCATGTTACTCAAAACCCTGTCCAGTGCGACCTTCCAATGATAGGACATGCACAATTTCTCTGCGTAAAGTTTTGCAGTGTCTCACCAGCCTGATTGTAATTTTTTTTTCCCTTTCATCCAATCTAAATGTACTCAGTTCTGGGCCCCTCATCACAAGAAGGATGTTGAGGCTCTGGAGTAAGCCCAGAGAAGAGTGATGAAGCTGATGACGGGGCTGGAGAACAGGCCTTATGAGGAACGACTGAGAGAGCTGGGGTTGTTCAGCCTGGAGAAGAGGAGGTTGAGGGGAGACCTCATAGCTCCCTACAACTATCTAAAAGGAAGTTATGGAGAGGAGGCTGCTGGCCTCTTCTACCAAGTGATAGGGGACAGGATGAGAAGGAATGGCCTCAAGCTCTGCCAGGGGAGGTTTAGGCTGGACATTAGGAAAAAAATCAGAGAAAGGGTCATTGGGCACTGGAACAGGCTGCCCAGGGAGGTGGTTGAGTTACCTTCCCTGGACGTGTTTAAGGCATGGGTGGAAGAGGTGCTGAGGGGCATGGTTTAGTGATTGATAGGAATGGTTGGACTCGATGATCCGGTGGGTCTTTTCCAACCTGGTGATTATATGATTCTATGATTCTATGAAAATTGTTGCCCCTTGTTCTTTAGCTACCGTGCCTACTGAAAAGTCTCTCTCCACCCTTCCTATAAACCCCTTTTTATGCTGAAAATTTGCAATTAGGTTTCTCTGGAGCTTTCTCCTCTCTGGATTGAACAGCTTAAACTCTCTCAGTGTTTCTTCATATGAAAGTAGTACCAACCCTCCGATCATTTTTGTGGCCCTTCTCTGAACCCATTCCAACAGGTCCCTGTCTTTCTTACACTTGAGACCCCAGAACTGGAGACAAGATGGAGTCTCACCAGAGCTGAGTAGAGGGAGAAAATCACCTCCCTCAAACTCCTGGCCATATTCTTTTTTGTGCAGCCCATGATACAATTGGCTTTCTAGGCTGCATGCATATATTGCTAGTTTATGTGCAATTTATTCTTCCACCAGTATCCACAAGTCTTTCTCCCCAGGGCTACCTTCAATGTGTTCATCCCCAACAGTGTTGATATTGGGGATTGCCCTGACCCAGATGCAGGACCTTACGCTTGACCTTGTTGAACTTCAAATGGCACCCATGGGCCCATTTCTGAAGTCTGTCAGTGTCCCTCTGGATAGCATCCCTTCTCTCTAGTGTATCACCTGCACCATTCATCTTCATGTCATCCACAAACTCTATCCCACTATCTATGTCACTGTTTAAGATATTAAACAGCATTTGTCCCAGTGTGGACTCTTAAGGGACACACTTGCTACTGGTTTTTATGTGGACAGTGAGTCATTGACTGTAACTTCATGGACATTGCCATCCAGCCAATTCCTTATCTGTCTACTAATCTATCCAGCTTCCAATTTAGAGGCAAGAATATTGAGGGGAGACATCATGAAAGGCTCTTCAGCAGCCAAAGTAGATGACAACTGTAACTATACCCTCATCCACTGATGTAGACACTCCATTGTAGAAGGCCATTAGATTATTCAGGCATAATTTGTCCTTGGTGAAGCTATGTTGACTATCTCTAATCAACTCCCTGTCTTCCATGTGCCTTGACAAAACTTCCAGGAGGATCAATGCCATGATCTCACTGGGCACTGAAGTGAGGCTGCCTGGTTTAGTAGTTCCCAGGGACCTTCCTTTTTAAATATGAGTATGATACTCCCATTTCTTCAGTCACTGAGGGCTTCTCCATGAGTTTTCAAATATGATGGAGAGTGGGTTAACATCTATATCAAACCAGTTCCTTCAGAATTCCAGGACACATCTCATAACCTTGGGATGAACTCATGAACACCTTGTCCAAGAGCTAACTCAAATAATGGATTTAGGATTTGCTTAGGTTGATGGGTAAAGCTTCTAAAAGTATAGGAAATATGCTTATTTGGGGAGAAAAAGTCATGTTCTGCTTCTTCTGGTTGTTGTTTATAGAGTTTTTTTAAAGAAATAAACAGTAATTGCAATTTATTTTAAAACATCTCTGGAGGAAATGCTCCATTTCTGTAACCAGGAAATGTTCACAATCAACATATACAGCATATTATCACTGCTTCATTCTGGTCCAGAGTAACCCCTGACTGAGAGCTGGGATGAGGACACTGTTAATATACCCTATTGAAACTATGCCACCAAAGAGAACAAAGAATTCATCTTCATCAGATATATAAGAAGGAAATACTTGAAAATTTGAATTTAGATCTTCCAAAGTAGTGAACCTAAAATCTTTAAGTCTTGCAGTTAGTAGACTATGTTTCCAGAGCAGTTGTAATAAGTAGATGATGTATAATTTCAGAAACAACTACTTTCATATCCTGAAACAGTATTCTAAAAAAAGACAGGTGCTGCAGCTGAATTTTATGAGGACTTGATTCTGTTCATGAATATGGAACATGCTTTGCATCTAATAGAATTTATACCCCAGAGACAGTTAGCGCTACACCATTTAATTTCTCAGTCTTTGCAGAGCTTGGGCATAAGATTCTGGGCTGTTTGTACTTAGGAAAAAGAGGTGTAAGCAGATTTTCTTGAATTTATGGAAAATACATGTACTTTTATCAATCCAATGAATTTTAGTGCCTTCTGGTAAGCAAAACTTGGACATAGTTTCTGGGTTTTAATTCTGTTATTTCTATATTACACTTAAAAAAAAAAAAGAGCATGTAAAATAGGATGTCAGCAGAGAAGGGGGTATAGCATCAGAGAGACTGACTTTAGTGAGGCTTTTAACATTGTTTTCCATAGCATCTTCATTGATAAACTGATGAAGTATGGATCATATAAATAGACAGTAAGGTGGACATAACTCTGGTTGAACTGCCAAGCTTTAAGAATTATAATCACTACCACAAAGTTCAGCTGGAGAACAGTCACCAGTAGTGTGCCCTAGGGGTCAATACCAGGTCCAAAACTGTTTAGCAGCTTTGTTAACGTTCTCAGTGGTTGAGCAGAGTGCAGCCTCAGCAGGTTGGCTGACAGTATTACTCTAGAAGGAGTTATTGACAGACAAGATGATTGTTTTACCATTCAGAGGGATGTTGACAGGCTGGAGAAATGGACAGGAATAACGTCATCAATTTCAACAAAGGGAAATCAAAGAAAAAGATACAAAAGCAAAGGGAAGGGGTCTTTATCTGGGATTGTAGTGATAGGATGAAGTGTAATGGCTTTAAGCTGAAAGAGGGGAGATTCAAATTAGATATTAGGAAGCAATTTTTTCTATGAGGATAGTGAGACACTGGAACAAGTTGTCCAGAGAAGCTGTAGAAGTCCCATCCTTGGAGGCATTCAAGGTCTGGTTGGATGAGGTTTTGGGTAACCTGATTCAGTGGAAGGTGTCCTTGCCCATGGGAAGGTGTTTGGACCTAGATGATCTTCAAGGTCCCTTCCAACCCAATTCTAAATCATTGGAGGTTTTCAAGAAGCCATTGAACTAGATGTTAGAAAATTTCATCTAGGCTCTCTTTCCCACAAATTGTTGGACCAAATAAACATTCAAGGTACCTTTCAGTACAGACCATTCTCTGATTCTGTGACATGCAGTTTTCTGCATCTGATCAGGAATACTGCCTTTCACACATGCTCTGTTACACTCTGAGTTAACAATAAAGCACCTAAGTGACTTGTATTGGAGGAGACATTAGCAGAAATGTTGCTAGCTCCTCAAGGGATGTGATCCTTCCTCTGTGCTTAGGACTTGTGAGATGCACCTGGACTGCTGGGTGCAGTTCTTGATTTCCCAAACCAAAACAAAGGTGGACCTCCTGAAGCAAGTAAACAATAGGCCATAAAGAAAATTAATATTTTGGATCATGGGATATATAAGAACAGGCTGAGAAATCTGAGAGTATGCCTCCTGGGGAAGAGAAAGTTTAGGAGGATCTTATCAGTGTTTATAAGTACCCAATGGTTAGGAATAAGGATGAGGAGGTCAAACCCTTTTGAGTGGTACCCAGTGAAAAAGACAAAGGCAAGGAGTACAAATGGAAATACAGGAAATTACATTTAAGCATGCGGAAAAAAAAATACTGTGAAAATGATGGCATACTGGAACAGGTTGCTTAGAGAAGTCTCCATTCCTGGGGGTATGCAAAACCCAACTGGACAGAGACAAAAGCCATCTACTTTAGCTGATACTGATTTCATTAGTGGTGTTGGACTAGATGATCTCCAGAGATGCCTTCCAACCTCAAAGATTCTGTGACTCTGTGGATGTATAACATTCTGACATTAGTTTTAACATTAACTAAACCAACAACCTCCCTAGTTTCAGTAATTATTATTTTGTTCTAGGAGAGCAACGAAGCTGGTGAAGCAGCTGGAGAACAAGTCTTATGAGGAGAGGCTGAGGGAATTGGGGTTTGTTTAGCCTGGAGAAAAGGAGGTTGAGGGGAGACCTTATCACTGCCTATAGCTACCTGAAAGGAGGTTGTAGAAAGGTGAGTGTTGGTCTCTTCTCCCAAGAGACAGGTGATAGGATGAGAGGGAATGGCCACAAGTTGCACTAGGGGAGGTCAGATCGGACATTAGGAATAAATTCTTCACTAGAAGCGTTATCAGTCACTGAAACAGGCTGCCCAGGGAGATGGTTGAGTCGTCATCTCTGGAGGTATTTGAAGATGGGTTGATGAAGTGCTCAGATATATGGTTTAGTAGTACAGTGCGGTTGGCCTTGATGATTTCAGAGGTCTTTTCCAACCTAGTGATTCTATGATAAAATATTTTTCTGTGATTTGCAAGCAGGCAACTGTCTATAAGAAATGGGATGACTACTCCTTTTTTCCTCATGAAAATTAATTTTGCAGATGGCTTACTTTTCCATGTTGTTTTTCCAGCAATGTTCTCTATCTCATGACCTGCTTCTATCACTAGACATCAAATACTGTAAAGTAAGAATTCATCATGGATTTTGACTGTGTCATCTTCTGATTACATTGTAATAAATGAAGAAGTCTATTGAAAGGGTAGGAAAATGCAGAGTGTAAAAATTCTTTTCATTATGAACGAAAAATGCAGTCTGTCTCGACCACCCAAAACTATGCTTTTGCTACATTTGTTCAAGTGATGTGGCAAAATCCAAATGGTTAAATGAAATTTTACACTCATAAAGTATTGTAACAGAGAATATAGTGTATATAAATACTCATGTGTATCCTATGTGCATTCTGATGGTTTATTCTTGTAACGTGTACAGGAGGAATTTGAAGTACATGTAATGGCTTAGTATTTTCTGTTTTCTGCACATAATAGAAACTTGTTTAATGTGGTGTGACAGCTGAGCTTTCTTTCAAGTGTATATTTTGAAGAATGAGATATGCTCTCTGCTTCTTTGCCCTTCACTTTGAATTGGTCCCAAATTCAACTTTTATTCAGGAGAAAGAACTAATTACTATGATGGTATGTTTTCAGTTTCCTGAGCATCTGTCTGGTTCTCTTAAAATATCCCAAAGGTATTTACCACTTCCAGATCTTGCATCATTTCCTCTATTCCTGGCAGGACTTTCTTAAAAAGTTAGCCCCTAACCACTACTTGGTAATGTTTTGTGAGTTTTTCATTCACTCTTTGGCATGTGAAGACCTTAATTATATCCCTATGAACTTCTGGCATAGGTCCAGATGCTGAGAAAAGAAACAGCAGCAAGTTCACTTAAACAACAGCTCTAATTGAGAAGCAGCAGTATGAAAAGTGGTAACTGCCTTTCACCTAGTAATTCTTTATTAGGAAATCATAGTGAGATGAATTCTGTTCCCAGTATGGCATTGCAGCCCTAATGAGAAGTGAATTTGATCTAACAAGGTTTGGATCACAGACAGTATGTTTACAATCTTCTCAACTTATGCATATGATAATAAAGGAATAGTTACATAAAGAATGTAATGGTGAGCTTAAAATATATTGTACAAGAGTCTGATAATACATACATTCTGCACATACATCCGAACAACTGAATTTTGCCTGGCTCCTGTGTGCGTATGCAGGAAAAATGAAATGAGTTTGTGACACCAGGATTTAAGGATAATAATATATTGCTTGTGCACATGAGGTCCTGTTCAGTCTTAATTTATACAAGTATATGCAAAAATGGAAGACTTGAGGAAGATGTAAAAACATAGTTCCTTTCTTGGCTCTGTGAAGCAGTGCTCACTTTGAAGGAAGAAAATGCTACAGATTTTTAACAAACATGGACTACAATAATTCTGTTTATGTGACTTCAGCCAGGTGCACCTACCTACTGTGGATCTCGTTGCACAAAAGGGGGACAACCTATGTCACCATGGTCTTCACCGTGGGCTGCAGGCCAATCTCTGCTCCAGAGCCTGGAGTAACTTCTCCCACTCCTTCTTCACAGACCTTTTCACAACTGCTGTGCAGCAGTTTTTATCCTTCTTAAATATATTATCACAGAGATGCTACTAATGTTACTGATAGGCTCAGCTGTGGCCAGTGCTGGGTCCTTAGAGCTGCCTGGAACTGCCTCTATCTGACATGGGGCAGTGTCTGGTGTCTTCTCTGCAGTTCCCCCAATACCAAAACCTTGGCAAGTGAACCCTATAAGTTATATTTGAATTATGCAGTTTTCAGAAAACCAGAAACAGAGAGATGACTTTGCTGATGACAGTTATGATGTGTGAATTCTCTGTGATAATAAACTGATGTAGAAATCCATTTCCACGTCATTATATTCCATCTGTAAGTCTACTTTCAGTTTGATAAGAAGCACTAGAAGCACACAAGTAATTATCACAGCACCATACTGTGACTTCTTGTTTTTCACATGTGCTAGTATGGAAGAAGTTTCAGGTAAGGACTTCTGAGAAAATTTGATGAGCTTTTGACATAAACTTTGCTTTTTATTTATTTTTTTTTCTTATTTTAAGCATAGATCACCTCAGGAACTGAAATAGTGCATACATTCATACTTGATGCTAATGTGCAAAGCAGAAATACATGTATTTATTTTTGATTAAATAGAAAACTATTTAAAAAATGGTTCCAATGTTCATTGCAGTATCCGAAAACCATCCCCAAAGTTTTTCTGTCACACTTTGAAGAAGAATATTACAGCTGTTATCTCCAATAGTAATTATATGGATGTTACATATCATGCATTTTCACAAAATTATATGAAAAAATGACCTAGATAAAAATCACACAGGAATTGGTGTAAGGTTATTCCAAGCACCTATACAGACTAAATAAAAACATTAATAAAAACATGTGTAAAAACAATCATTATATCCACCCTTACATCTAGCCCCCTCTCCAATATTTAATTTGTACAATTTTAATTATATTTTATAGTATATTTGAAAACGTATTTTCTTTGTAAAACAGAGTATAATCTCAGCACTCAGATCACCTCATAACAATAAACAAATTAGTAGAAAGTGAGACTCATCACTGTTGAAGGAAAAGTATGGCAACATTCAGTATACTTGCTTCCTAGATCCCTTTCATGTCTGACTGCTGTGTGAATAGCATGCAGAAGAAAATCAAATTCCTACAGATGCATATTAGTTATAACTTATAATCATAGATAAATACAGAAAATAAACCAAACTATACTATATTTTAGTACTAAAATTAAACTGGAGAGAATGTATTACTGAAGATGATATACCAAATAAATACCCCAAAATTTCTGTTTACTAAATAATTTCTGAAAACCTATTTTATCCTAGACATTTTATTGTGCCAGTCTATCAGCAGTTGGATTGGACAAATTGACATTTCTAAATCTGCAAAAAAAGATGCTTCTACCTGAGACTTTATTTAAAGTCTGCTCACAGTCTATTAAGAAAAAAAACCACAACAGAGTTTTAAGGCAAATACAACATATTTTAGACTTTTAACTTCGAAAAAGGCATTAAAAAAATCCAGGTATTGCAAAGTATTTCAGACAAAAGATATTTCATCTATGACAGTATTTAATTGATAGTTCCTCATACCCATAATTTCAAATATATGCTTGTACTTAACTTTAAAAAAACCCCAAAAAGCAACCAAATCATGAAAGAAAAAAATCAAATTAAACAGTTATTTTTCCCTAAAAACAGATAAACCAGACAGTTAATGATAATCAATGATATCTTAAAGCATGTTGGAACCGTATCTCTCTGACATGGAATGTCTATTTCAAACAAAAGTATTCAGTCATTAACTTAATAAGCAGAAGAGTTAAGTGTTTGTTGGATATGGAAGCGACCTTTAGTGTGAAAAGAATTTACATTAATAATTATGTGGTTTTCTCTAATTAGAATTTGTTAGTTCATGTGGACATTTGGAATGACTTGGGTATCTAAGGACAACTAAAACTGAAGCCAGTAAAGCTGCCGGTGCTCTTAAAATAGAAATTAAAACTAGATAATTAAGATTTCATATAAAGGTACCTATCATGATTCCAATTTGCTGCTGTTCAATCTCATCAGGTAATACCTTTCACTCTCTTAAGCTATCAACTGCTGCACTTTTTAGCTGGAAGTACAGTATTTAACACGCTGATGCATTTTAATCTAAGGAATGAGTAGGTTTCATTTTATTGTTTTTTTTTTTTAAAAACTGTATTCTAAATTACACATGAACCTAGATGTATCCTATACCACAGTAAAACCAATGGATCATGACTGAGAGATTTAATTTTTGAGACATTTAATACATAGGATTAGTTCTGAGATCTGGAGGGGAGTGGTCAAGACATTGAAAATTTATTTGAAGATTTGGGTTCTAGACCCTGAGAGAGGGAGCCACAGGAATGAGGCTGCTCCAAAAAAATGACTGTGAACACAGCATAGGTCATGCCATAACCAACAGGATGCAGACTCAAAAGGTCTCTGCAGGGCAACAGTTGTGAGAGCAAAATGCCTATGAATAGTGTCTACACAAGGAAAAGTACTGAGTCAAGTCTTGTGTCCATGCAGGATGACCATTTAACAAACGAGGATAGCAACAGACAGACAAAGAAGCAGGGCAGCCTGTGGTGTGTATGTAAAACTCATCCAGAAAGCAGGACTCGAGACAGGGCTACCAGTGAAGTCAGTCCCAAGGGCCATTCTGGTGACAGGGCTGAATACAAGGTAATGCACAATGTAGGCTTAGCTATCCAAGAATACCATTCAGGACAGCAGAAGACAGGGCACAGTACCCCTAAAGCATAGCTCAGATCAGACTCAAGGACTTGTTCCTCAGCTTAAAAGACACTTCTGGGCCCACAGGTAAGAAAGTGGGGGCAGGGGACCAGCTAAGACTTGTCAGGACACAGGTTTATCTCAGAATATGTGTAAGAGAAGCAATATTTTCCCTTTTATTCAGATGCTTAGGTCATAAAAATGTGTGTAGAACAACTTCATTTGCAACCTGCTTATACCATAGACATCTTAAAACTACGTTTCTTCTACAATAAGAAATCTCCCAATCACAAAGATATGGTCAGCTCTGAAGGAGCTTTGGAGGATATAAATTAGTGTATACTATATATTTTGCAAAATTGCTTTGTATTATTTACTCATACATTCTTCTGAGCAAAACCTAGACTTATCTATGAATGCATTCTACAAATAAGGTAGAAGCATTCTTTTATTTTTTCTCTCTCCTTTATGTCTCTCTGCCTAGTTAGAACTTAATTATTCATGCAAATAGAAAGAAAGAATATTTTCCACTATATGTTTATAGTTGTTTTCACTGCAAAATTTTCTGAGAGCATTTTTGGTGTGCATTGCAAGAAATGAAACAGTGGAGTCTAAATGCATGCTAAGTGTACTTCCTTAAAAATTTAGATGAACATTCATAAAGATTGCTTTTCAAGAGATTCTATAGAGAAGGTGATTTCAAAGAACTTTGAACTCAATAGAAAAAAAAAGTGGCTTGAATCAGGCCCTACATTCTATATTTGTTCAAAAACCATTGGTTTTGGTTCTGCAAGAAAGTCACAGAACAGACAAAACTGGGAACTTAGAAGTCTGTTGTTCACCGACAAGGTTTATATTAACAGGTATTACCAGTGAGCAGAAACTACAAGTGGAATTTGCAGCAGGTTAGCATTTAATGCTCTGAAACAGTATAACAAGCCAAGGAAGATTTTGCTTTATATTCTCTCCTATTTTATTAATATATGCAAGTAAAGTGTCAATAGAGTCCTAAAAAAACTTATGCTTAATTGTATGAATATGCACTCTTGCTTGGAAAAGTGTCACACTCATTTTTCTCGGCTGTCCATCCTAAAAACACATGACCACATGCTCTTAAAATCTTAGATTGAGATTTGAAATACGAGCTTTGAAATATGAGCTCAGATTGTTACTTGAAATCTTCACTTTTTCCTTTTATCTTCCAAGTCTTAATTAAAAAGCAATTTCAAAAGAGAAGGTCCAGAGTCTAGTGATGTCCTGGCATTCAAAAATTACTTCCCTGTTTCCATGTCTCATTCTGAATTCTTATACTGAAGACTAAATAGAAGAGATGTTCCTCTTAGCATCACTGGGATTTAATGGAAGTGCATATATTGATTTTGCCTTGTACTTGGTACCAAAATACCTTGTAAAGTTATGTGAGATCCCAAAAATGAGATCTAGCTGTCATTATAAGATTTGTCCTTTGTTTTCTTAAAAAAAGAAAAATCTATATATTTTTGCAATATTCTGTTTGTTTTCAAGAGCATGAAACAAAGTATTCCTTTTCTACTAAAACTATGTTAGAACAATTCTTGAAGAATTCAGTGTGGATTACTAGAAAGACATGCAAATGCTAATGTACAGTATTTTCCAGAAGATATGTTATTGCTATGACAACTCTGGGAAAGAATTACTCAATTATGCATATTAAATTACGTATGGCCACTTTGAAATAGTAATGGCCATAGTAATTTCTTCCTCTTCTAGTGGTAATTTCACCATATGTGGAAGTAGGAACATTCCTTGGCTGACTGGACTGCAAGAAGGTTACAAATAAAACTATTCTTTCTTGTGACTTAAAAAGGATCCATAATCCTCCACATCTTGTGCATGCAATAGGTTTCTCCTTTCATTTTTTATCAGTTTTGGACTGGATTCTTAGGACCATATGTTAGAGCCGTTACTTTTTTTTTTTTTAAATTCATGATTGAAATGAGCACTACTTTTGTTTTTGTCTACCTCTTTCTCAGAAGCTCATATTGGAGAGCTTACAGAGTTGAAATTGTTCTTAACAACATACTATTCCTGTTGTCACATGTTACTTGGATAAAGATATGTCTAGTTTTCTAATGCGCTATATTTGAAAGCAGGCTAGATTTCTTTTTGTACTGAAGAACATGGACAACAGGTCTGGTGACCCAAAAAATTGAGGCAGCAAAGAAAAGAATTATACTATCCATACCCATTAGCTTTTCATACTAATGAGCGCTGGAAAAGGTGGCAAAGGACCAAGAGCAGCCAGACAACTGGAATCACCTACCAGCAAAGAGAACCTACAGTAGATGAACTCTTGTGAGGTAGTTTTCATCTGTGGTGCCTTATAAAGGTACATAGCAGTCAAGAGTCATCCTTGTACTGTTTTCACTTATTATCTGGAATATGATGACCAGAATATGGATTCAAGTATAGAAATATAAGATATATTCGTATTGTTAAACATTTCTTTCTTATTCTTTGTCTTATTTCCTTTTTCAATATTGTGTGTTAGTCAAGAGCATTCTATTAATAGCTTTGAACATGGCAATATTTCTCCATTGATTTCTTTAGTCAAATTACTATGTCTGGGTACCTATAAATATTCTTTGGATTCAGGTTATGTGATACCAACAGAAATGTGTAGTACTGGCTCTGAAGCTTTATATAAGGAATTACTATAAGGTAGTCAATGACTGTTGACTTAAATATCAGTCCAATTTCACTGGAAAAAAAAAAAAATCACTCCTTATCAAAAAACACATTTTCCAAACTCTTTTTTTCTTTTAGTTACAGGTGTAAAGATTTTAAACCCTCATGTATTACCTATCCATGAAGGAACTCACAGAGTTTGCAGTTGAGCACAAATGAATGTGTTATTTCAAGCTGCTTTAATTAAAAGCCAGGAAAAGGAATACATATGCATGGAAAGAATAGTGGATATAATACTACACAGAACCACTATAGGACTGAGTGAAAAAAGAGTTTCTCCAGTTTACTTCTGACAAGGAATTAGCCCAACATTTTCTACAAAAATGTGGGTTGTATTTCTATGGTACTTGTTTGTGATTCCTACTTAATACAGCACAGGATTAACTTTCTCATGAGCATTATCACCTGGCAACATATGCTTCATGGCCTGCAGCAAAAGCAGAAAAATCTTTTATACAATAATTTGTATGGTTCTAGTTGTTTTGTCTTACTTAGGATTTGTATAATATTATATTGAAATCACACTTCTTCACCCAACAGAGGTACATATAGCACCATCTAGAGATATAAAAGCAAATTTTTTTAAAATAAGCCCAATCTGTCAAAGATGACTTTGCAGTTTACAATTATTGTTCTAACTATATTTTCAACTGATAGACTGTAAGAGAATCACACATTCCTAATTGAAAGCAAATACTCGTTTAATGTTGATTCCCTGCATGACTTTTCCGGAAATACACTGCTTGAGCAACTTCTGACTATAATTTCCATTCTATGGCAAATTATTAAGATAATGAGTAGATTATGCCGCATTTAAGTACATTCTTAAAAGCCCTTCATGTTGAGTGGAAATATTAAGTGTCCCTTAAATAATATGTAGGATAAACACAGAAAATCAGGCTCATAAGAATTAGTATTTAGTGTTATTCCACTTAAGAAAGCCTTCATTTAAACACTGCTACTAACATCCATTAACATGCACTCAGGCACAGCGATATTAAAAGTATTTAAAATTCCTGGAAGATTTTGATGTTTCCAGCTTTTATCAAAAAATGCTATAGTTGAAGATAGCGAACTCTACATTGCAAGCAAAATTCAAAGCCTTCTAATTATGGTCAGTAAAGAAATCAATCATTTACATCTTTATAAATCACGTCTATAGCTACTGTACAGTAATAGTAATTTTGACTATGTAAGAATGCTGTTTGCTTTAACGTTCGCTATAGTCAAAGGATTACAAGAAAAGGTAAAGATGAGAAGACAGATTTTCAAGATTTTTTAATCTGTCAGTTAAGGAGTGAGTACAGATGAAGAGTCTATTAAAATCTTTTCCTCCCTTTAACTGTTAATTTCCTTCCATGATGAACTAGTTCAACCGGAAACTACTCTTCAGCCAAAAGAAAAGTAAAACAGCTAATAAAAAAAAAAAAAAAGGCAAAAAGTATATACAGCTATAAAATGTTGCCTTTAGGCTAAGATGATGTTTAAAATCCTACCAGTGTGTCGACACATTTTTAGCTGCATTAAATCAGAAAGCAAATCTCACATAAACTCATTTTTCATATTGTAGCACAATAGTCTCCAAGTCCTTTCCTACTGGTATACAAACAAAACTAACGATATTGAAATTAGTGACATTATATGAGTGTAAATCTAGGCCATTGAAAGTAGTATCAGACACTAAGTATTTACAGAGAGAAAACCTATATTAAAATTTGAATGATTCAATATATTGTAAGAATAGTGATAAGAGATAATGACCATATTTCTTCAAGTCTACAGCTATTCCTGTAAGCAGTAGATAAAAAAAAAAAAGAAGAAATTTGCCAGAAGAATTGGAAAGTGATAGTTTAAATGTATATGAAGGTCAGATACAAATTACTGATTTTTTAAAAGGTATTACTTCAAGACTCTTCTTTTTCTAAAGTACTATGATCTCAGTAATATGGTTTTGCACAGAAACACACAGCACAGCACTGGCAATAAGTGCAGAACAGTGTTTTGGAAAGAAAGTTGTTATCATATTTGCTTGATTATAACCAATATTACTTCGGGCTATATATTTGAAAGCAATTTGCTTTCTAATATTTTAATCTCTCCCCTAATTTAATGAGATTACTGGGATTCTCAGGGATAGCTTGCAATCATTAATAGGATAATGGAACTGTTTTACAAAAACTTGTGAAACATTAAAGGTAAAATTTTACTTGTCTGGAACTGGATCTTTCATTTTTCATCTTTCTCTCTGTCATGGAATGCAGGTCATACAGCCTCACTGAGGTAAAGTCAATTGCACTTGTTATCAGAATCACGATTCGTCATGACTCTCTTACTTTGTTTTTCACGAAGTCACTAAAACATTACTTTGTATTAGATCAGCCTCTGCTTGATTTAAGGAAAATTATCTGTTATCTGCACTAAGAAAAAAACCCCAGAATCCTGAGGGTTGGTGGCAGGGGGATATTCATTAGCACCCTGAAGAAAAGAAATTATATAGAATTCTAACCATGCTCCTGTCTTTAATATCTAAAAGCTAATAGAAGTAAAATACTAGCTTAACTAAAAGTACTTGAAGACATACATAGCAAAGACATCTTTAGCTTTGATTCTAAAGTGAATTTTAAATAAAAGATAAAAAACATCTTGGAACATTACCTTTTCTTTTAAAAAATGCAAGCTAAAGAACACTGAAATGTGGATGTTTTTGAACTCTGTAGGTTGATAACATGCAGTAAACATTAGTAAATCTAATTAAAAGGTGCAAAAAAGTGGTTTTTTTTCCTAATAATCTCTCTTGTGATTTTCAACAATCAAATACAAAAAAGAATATAAATAAAAGTTACTCTTTGACCTCCCTTTGGAGCACAGAAGTGTTGTGTAAAGAACATATCAGTATGCAGCTACAGCAGGCCTCATTAGTGTGCCATCTGCCATGGTGGATAGATGCTAAAATGTTGTTATTGCAAGGTTCATTGAGCAGTAAAATTATAATATTTAAAAAATGTATTTTAAGTAAAAATCCCTTCAAAGGAAACAGCTGCCAAATGGTGACTGAGGCTGTGATCCCATTAAACAGAAAAGACATCAAACAAATAGAAGAAATTTTAAACCAATCATGTCAGCCTTAGCTCCTCACTCTTGTAAGAAAGCTAACTGAATACTGAGATGAATGAGGTAACCTTTTCAATGAGGTGATTTCTGCAAGGCAATATTTAAATGACACACAAGATAGTGCATTTTATGCCAATTCTTTCTATTCTAGCACATCTTCTTTGACTAAGAGGTAAATTATTTGAACTTTCAGAGAAGATGTCATTGTGTTTCACTAAAGAAACTTTTCTGGGCTACTTTAATTTATCGTCTGTTCCAGGAGTTTCTACATGAAGAAAGGAAAACTAATAACTGTAGGGAGGTTTATGAGTTTGGATAGTTGTCCTAAAACTGTAAGAATTAAACTTTAAAGGTAGTTTTGGAAGCATTTTTTAATATAAGAATATAAAATAATTTTTTCACTAATACACTCTATCTTTAACCATATGTATATAATTTGTACCCTCTGAAATTATCTTATCTTTCAAACCAATGATAAAATACTTTCCTTCCTCTAAATGGAAGTCCCAACTAAACCACTGTGGTTTGTTGATTTGTCAGAAAAGAACAAATGATACACTGCAGCCACTGAACTTCTCTAAATTTTGACATATGAACATTGCATTGTTTCAGGCAGTCTATCATTAGCATAGATAGGGATAACCCTCAGAAATTTTAGAAGCAGGTTGAAGAGGAAATTTCTTAGTATGTTTCTGGGAAACTCTCCTGAACACCTATCAAAGAGATGATGCAAGGAAGAAAATAGAAATACCTTTCTCCTGTGCCCTTAAAAATATAGCTAGAAAAATTATTCTGAGTAACAAGTAGGCTTCATGGTGCAGAATGGAAAATAGACTCTGCTCTTTCCCAGCTCGAAGATCTGTAGCTGGTTTGTGTTTGGTTTTTGTTTGGGTTTTTTTTCCCTTCCAGAGGAAAGGGTATAGATTTATTTTGAGTCTGTGTTAAGAGAAACAACATTTTGTGTTGTGATTATTTCTATACTACTTTGAGAAAAAAAAAAATTATCTTCTGCCTGACCCTATGCCCAAAGAAAATCAGCCTCCATAAAAAATATTTTTAAAAGGTTAAAAATTAGAGTCTAAGAATTACAAGTGATACACTTGGATAGAAAATTATTTAGGATAAGTAATGTTCACCACATAAGTGCCACAGTATTAATATTTTCCTTCTGCTTCTGCTTGTTGATTACGTACCTGCAGAACCCCTTCTTATAGTTTTTGACATCTGTGGCTAATTTCAATTCATGATTAGCTTTTACTTTTCTAGCTTCCCACAGAATCCCTCTCAACTGAGCTCTGAGCAAGCTGAAATTTCCTGTTCTGTCTTGGTACTAACATTCAGTGTGCTTAATAGTATGCTGAACTCCACAATATTGTGATCGCTGCAGCCAAGTCTATCACTAACCAAGATATTACGAAATAGGAGTTTGTGGCTTGTGAGCAGAAGGTCCAGCAGTGCCTCATTCCTGTTTGGGATGTCTAACATTTGTATGAAGAAGCAGTCCCAGAGGACTGCATTTGATAGACAATATGAGCTGCTGTATTGTTCTTCCAACAAATGTCTGGGTAGTTGAAATCACCCACAAGAATGAGGTTCTGTTAACATGAAGCTTTCTTAAGAGACCTAAATATTGCTTCATTTGCCTTATTATCATCTTGATTTGGAGGTCAGTAGCAGATGCTTAATGTAAGATCCCCTATAGAGTTGACCCAGAGGCATTCAATAGAACTTCCACAATTGCCATATACATTTTGGATTTTCCTTATCATAGAGCACGACTCCTCCTCTTCTTTCCTGTCTGTCTTTATGAAATAGGCTATGGGCCCAGACACAAAACCAGTTGTTGATCTGTATTATATGTCTGTTTCTGGCTGCACTCTTTCCTCTAACCTGTACAATGGAAGAAAAAATAACTTGGCCACTGATACCTTTCTATTGCACCACCAGGGCTTTGTAGTCTTCCTTGATTCTCCCCACGTTCTGACTTGAAGTGTCATTCATACCCACATGAAAGACCAGCCATGAGTCGGAGTCTGTACTTTTGACAAACTGAGGCATCCTCTTGGCAACACTTTGGACCTCAGCTCCTGCAAAGCAGCATACCTCTTGTATGTACGTACTTCAACAACCTGTCAGGCTGGCAGGTGGATGCATTGATGCTCCTTAACAGGGTGTCATCTATCATGAGCATTCGTATTTTTTTTTGTGGAATCCACTGTGTGTTGCTGGTACATTTTCATCTTGCAGACCTTGCTTTTGGCTGTCTATGATGGTTAGAACTTCATAAGTCTTCTTAGTTGTAATGCTGGAGGGTGAGGACAAAGTCCTGCTTTTGTGGGTGACCAGGATCAAAGGTGCCTCGTTTGTAGTGGTATCTGCCACAGAAGCATGGTTCTGAAACCACTTATCTATATTCATTATGACCTCTCTAATATTGCGTAGCCTTTTAACTATTTCCTATAGTTCAAGCCACTGGACACAACAGATCAGTCTATGCACATCTTTAATAAGTACTCGCATTTTCTCCAGAAGAGTCTGGGCACTTGTT